>NW_021703778.1:7704976-7863253 GCF_005190385.1 Monodon monoceros
CCTTCCTTCCTTCCTTCCTTCCTTCCTTCCTTCCTTCCTTCCTTCCTTTCTCTCTTTCTTTCTTTCTTTCTTTCTCTCTTTCTTTCTTTTCATATAAGCAATATCATAAGATACTTATCCTTGTCTGGCTTACTTCATTTTGTATGATAATCTCTAGGTCCATCCATGTTGCTTCAGATGGCATTATTTCATTCTTTTTATGGCTGAATAGTATTCCATTGTATATATATACCATATCTTCTTTATCCATTCATCTGTCGATGGACATTTAGGTTGCTTCCATGTCTTGGCTATTGTAAATAATGCTGCTATGAACATTGGGGTGCCTGTATCTTTTCAAATTGTGATTTTTTCTGGGTATGTGCCCAGGACTGAGATTGCAGGATCATAAGGTAGCTCTGTTTTTAGTTTTTTAAGGAACTTCCATACTGTGTCCCATAGTGGCTGCACCAATTTACATTCTCACCAACAGTGTAGGAGGGTTCCCTTTTCTCCATACCCTCTCCAGCATTTATTGTTTGTAGACTTTTTGATGATGGCCATTCTGGCTGGTGTGAGGTGATACCTCATTGCAGTTTTGATTTGCATTTCTCTAATAATTAGCGATGTTGAACATCTTTTCATGTGCTTTTTGGCCATCCATATGTCTTCTTTGGAGAAAAGTCTATTTAGATCTTCTGCCCAGTTTTTGATTGGGTTGCTTGTTTTTTTGATGTTGAGCTGCATGAGCTGTTTGTATATTTTGAAAGAAGTGTGAAGAACGTTATGAGCAGTCAATTCAGATTCTTGACCTGAGTTTATAAAAGCTGAAAAACCCCACTTCCTCAAGGAAATAGTTTACTTTGATAGTGGCTTTGGGTTTATGCTTTCTAAACACCCACAGATCAATGCCAGACAATCAATGGCCCAGGCCAGGTGCTCAGCACACCCTGAAATGGCTCGGACCCTGCGAGATGCCCATGTCTCCCCCACCTGATGCACCAAGTAAACCAAAGTACAGAGACGAAGGGGAGAGCTCCAACAGCACAGCTGAGATTAACTAGAGAAAAGAAATCCATGCATTTCATCCTGAGAACACAGAATTAAATGCAAAATAGCAGAAAATAAAGATTGCCCCCCGCTGTCCTTGCTGCAGGTCTCCTTTGTAACATTTGTCAGACAGGATGAAATTGATGGCTTTACTGGGCCAGGTGCAGAGCTCCGTGGTCGAGCTGCAGACTACACAGTCACGTGGTCACCTGGAAAACGCATGACCCCCATCAAACTCCAGGCCTGGGGCCAGGCGGGATTCTTTCCCCCATCTCATATGTGGAACATCTCAAAGTATGCCGCTTTTTTGTGCCTTCATTTACGTTCCTAAGAAAATGGAGTATGGCCCTACTTACTTATTTCAACGAAAGGTTATAAGGATAAACATGTTCAAAGCTGTTTAGCAGCTAAGATGCAGACTTGTATGAATGTGGGGAGATTGTTGAATTTTCACGTTGAATATGGTGACCTTAGATAAATGTTTTCCAGCTGACCCTTGAATAAAGTGGGTTTAAACTGCACTGGGTTCACTTTTACGTGGGTAATTTTCAATAGTAAATGTTGTAGAACTACACGATTCGCAGATGGTTCAATCCACAGATGTGGAGGAATCATGGACATGGAGGGCTGACTGTATATGTGGATTAACCCCCTGCACTGTTCTGGGGTCAACTGTATTGGAAAAAAATTACTAATTGATGTAAAGCCATATTCTGAGCCTTAGTCTCATAGCCCACTGGGGAAGATGGAGACCCCCTGGGTGTTGGGGACAGTAGAGTGGGGAAGAAATTAAACCTTGATTTTGAAATGATTTGTGAGTTAGAGGAATGGGGTAAACTGGAGAGGAAATCTAGAAATAAGTTAATGTAGCCCTCACTGGTTAAGTCCCTACAAACAGAGTTTCAAGCAAGGACCACTTTTCATCTTTATGCCTTAGACTGAACATCCTGAAACTAGGAACCCAACAGAGTTGATTTCCTTTCAGGGGATCCAAAATTTCAAATTCTTAGAGCATCCTAACTGATTTGAAATTTAGGCTCCAGGCTGTCAAAGAGGTCCCTTCAGTTAGAACACCAGAAAAAGCGATTGACAGGACCCAGGGTCCTGTTGCTGGGAGCTGAGTTGGCGGGCAGGTCAGATGTTGGCTGAGGGACCTGGGCTGGGGGAATTGGGTGCCATTCAAAACCTGGCACGTCATTATGTGTTCCCTTGGTGTTGAATTTAACTGCAATGTTCGTGGTTCAGAGCTCCGGCCATTGGGAGGAAATAACCTTGAGAAGTCAGCGAATGCCAGGGCTCCCCTAGCCCTAGGTCCTGTTGGGCTGGAGCCCCTTCCCTGGCAGGCGAAGAGCTTATGGATCAACAGAGAGCATCCTCAGTAGGCAGCTTGACACGCGGGGAGGAGGGGCTGGAAGGGGAGACCGAGCGGAAAGTATAGTAACAACGTGTAGAAAGGGCTTCTTGCCTCCTTGTTTGCTGAGAGGATTCTCTCCATCTCTAAACCGGATTTCTCCATCCTTCCTCATGCTCAGACGTAGATTCAGACCTTTCTCCCTAATGACTGTGAGGGCTTCTCCTGAGAACCTCATCTGGCTGGGGATGGCGGGACACTGGGCCTTTGACACCACCCACAAATGTGAGAAACGTGGGCTGGGAAGCATGGAGGAGGCAGACACAGCGCTGATCACATTGGAATGAAAGGCAAGGCTTAAAACCACAGAGAAACACAAAATAAACGGAAAGCAAAGAAAACCCTCTGGCTCTGGTGGCTCTGGTGAGGTGAGGATTCTAGCCTTTTCCTCCTGCCTGTGGGGGCGGGGGGGCTGTGATAAGGGACCAGCTTTCCTCACACGATTTTAGACAATTTCCAATTTCCCTGGGCAGGAATGGAAGCCAAAGGTAGCGGGCCAAAGTGGCAAGTTGGACCTTGAAAATGGGGACACGGAGTTCCTGAGCTGAGAGGCCAGAAGCCGGGGCCTTCTCAATAAGGGATTCTGGAGGGAGCTCTCTCCATGAATGGGTTTCCCAAGAGGCGGGGAGGAAAGCAAAAGAAGGTTGTGAGGTTTGCTCCAAGTGGCTTTTTGTGGGGGTCTTGGGAAGCCTCCTTAGGGGAAGTATTCAAGTTGAGCCACGTTGGGCCAGATTGTGAAGCTGGGTAATTTTGAACTTGCACTCTGCTCTCGGAAGCACACAGAGCACTCAGAGGGCAGTGTTTTAGGCAGCGTTTCACAGTCATGACACTGAGGCATGAATTTTAGAGCCAAAAAGGTCCTTACAGATTAACATAAAATACTGTTTTCTGCTGGGAAAAAAAAATCCCTTAGAGGTCATTTGACTTGGTCAGTGTCAAACACTGGCAGGCCAAGGCCAGATTCTCAGTCTCCTGATGCACTCTGATGTTTTGTGTTTTTAAAGACCAGGGATAGACTCCTGATGGAAGAGGCTTCAGTTTTTACCTAAATACAGAGATGTTTGCATTTAACCACCTTTATCATCTAATGGCAGTCTGGTTGTATATATGACAAGGCAAAACTTCAAAACACACGGAAACAGCTTAAATATTATATGAAAGTGTAAATTGGCTTGATTCTCTGCTCTTGGACATTTTTCTTTGTGTTTCCTTTCTGTATTCCCCTTCTTTGGGTTGCCTGACATCTCTGAATAGGTTCAGCATGTTCAAACGGCCACTAACCAGGTGGCTGATGATGGAAATACCACTTGTGTTTGAATATTTTGGCTAAAAAGAAAGGCAGTATTGCTGTACACACTTCCTGATATTTTGTCTGTCTATGCCATAAGACATACATTTTTAATACTCACCTTATAAAGCTTAGGTGGGTTTTATTTTCTTTAATCTTATTGGGAGAGGTTGAGACTTTGGCAATCACCATTAAGTGTCGTTCAGTTAGTCTCAGTGCTATGAACATAAGTCTGGGAGGTCAGTGATGCATGCAAGGTTTTCTTGACAGTCTCCATGTGCCCAGGATGGGACAGAGAGCCTGACACCCAGGAAATCAGACCATCCCCTCATGGAGACAAGGTGGAACTGCCTGGCACTGGCCAGAAGCTGGAGTCAGAAGTTGGATTTTGAAGGGTTGACCAGAGCAGGAAGTGTCCTACCAGTGACTGTGGGAAACAGGAAAACCAAGACTAAAGCTTAAGGGAGAGAAGGATGTCAACCTGGAAACTGAAATTCCAGTGCCAAGACCAAAGGTGAGGGGTAGGAACCCGTTTGGGATTCAGCTGCCAAACTGAATCTTCATATCCAGAGATTTTAATCAAAGGACCCAAAGTCCCATCTGCATTCATCCAGAGGACATGGAGTCCTACTTCAAATAAGAATCCTGGAGTCAACTCGGACCACCCAGAGCCCCAAGCTGAAGGTCTGTAGAGATTAGGTCCCACCAAGACTCTTGCCACATCTGTGTCTAGTGTTTGGATCTGGAAGAGCTATGAAAAGGTTACAATTCACTTCTACCTGGACTCTAAGCCCTATTTTATTTATTTTTATTTTTTGGCCACACCTCATGGCTTGAGGGACCTTATTTCCCCGACCAGGGATTGAACCCGGGCCAAGGCAGTGAAAGTGTCGAGTCCTAGCCACTGGACTGCCATGGAACTCCCTAAGCTCTGTTTTAATTTGAAAAGGTGAACAGGGAAGATTGCTAATTTCATTCACTCAAAAAAAAAAATTGCCATCTCTGTGAGCTGATAGGTTTAATATCACCTATTTCAACATTTCATTTGCAAAACGAGTTTTCTTGAGTATTGTTGTGAGCCAGTATTATGACTAAGAAATGACAATTGAGTACTTGAACACAGATCAACTGAATAACAGGGAATCTTATTTTTTAAATTTTATTTATTTATTTTTTTTATTTATTTTTTAAATTTTTTAAATTTATTTATTTACTTTTTTTTTTACTTACTTTTTTTAATTTACTTTTAATTAAATTTTTAAAATTTATTTATTTACTTTTGGCTGCACGCAGGCTTTCGCTAGTTGTGGCGAGCGGGGCTACTCCTCGTTGTGGTGCAAGGGCTTCTCACCGAGGTGGCTTCTCCTGTTGCGGAGCATGGGCTCTAGGTGCTCAGGCTTCAGTAGTTGTGGCACACGGGCTAAGTAGCTGTGTCTCGTGGGCTCTAGAGCACAGGCTCACTGGATATGGTGCACGGACTTAGTTGCTCTGCAGCATATGGGATCTTCCCAGACCAGGGCTCGAACCTGTGTCCCCCACACTGACAGTCAGATTCTTAAGAACTGTGCCACCAGGGAAGTCGCTATAGCAGGGAATCCTTAACTGGCATTTCTCCATCTGGCTGTGTAACTTCAAATCACCATAGCTCTCTATGGTGGCAAAATTGGTTACTTCCTTGCCCCCAGGAGAGGTGTGTTTTAAAAAAAAAAAATAATAGGATTAGGAAACTTGCACAAGCCTCTTAGATACCCTCACCCACCAGAGGGCAGACAGCAGAAGCAAGAAGAACTACAATCCTGCAGCCTGTGGAACAAAAACCACATTCACAGAAAGATAGACAAGATGAAAAGGCAGAGGGCTATGTAACACATGAAGGAACAAGATAAAACCCCAGAAAAAAGAACTAAATGAAGTGGAGATAGGCAACCTTCTAGAAAAAGAATTCAGAATAATGATAGTGAAGATGATCCAGAACCTCAGAAAAAGAGTGGAGGCAAAGATTGAGAAGATGCAAGAAATGTTTAACAAATATCTAGAAGAATTAAAGAAAAAACAAAGAGATGAACAACACAATAACTGAAATGAAATATACACTAGAAGGAATCAATAACAGAATAACTGAGGCAGAAGAATGGATAAGTGACCTGGAAGACAGAATGGTGGAATTCACTGGTACGGAACAGAATAAAGAATGAAAAGAAATGAAGACAGCCTAAGAGACCTCTGGGACAACATTAAATGCAACAACATTTGCATTATAGGGGTCCCAGAAGGAGAAGAGAGAGAGAAAGGACCCGAGAAAATATTTGAAGAGATTATAGTCGAGAACTTCCCTAACATGGGAAAGGAAGTAGCCACCCAAATCCAGGAAGCACAGAGAGTCCCATACAGGATAAACTCAAGGAGAAACACGCTGAGACACATAGTAATCAAATTGGCAAAAATTAAAGACAAAGAAAAATTATTGAAAGCAGCAAGGGAAAAATGACAAATAACATACAAGGGAACTCCCATAAAGTTAACAGCTGATTTCTCAGCAGAAACTCTACAACCAGAAGGGAGTGGCATGATATACTTAAAGTGATGAAAGGGAAGAACCTACAACCAAGATTACTCTACCTGGCAAGGATCTCATTCAGATTCAATGGAGAAATCAAAACCTTTACAGAAAAGCAAAAGCTAAGAGAATTCAGCACCACCAAACCAGCTGTACAACAAATGCTAAAGGAACTTCTGTAAGTGGGAAACACAAGAGAAGAAAAGGGCCTACAGGAACAAACCCAAAACAATTAAGAAAATGGTAATAGGAACATACATGTCGATAATTACCTTAAACGTGAATGTATTAAATGCTCCAACCAAAGGACACAGGCTTGCTGAATGGATACAAAACAAGACCCATATATATGCTGTCTACAAGAGACCCACTTCAGACCTAGGGACACATTCAGACTGAAAGTGAGGGGATGGAAAAAGATATTCCATGCAAATGGAAATCAAAATAAAGCTGGAGTAGCAATACTTATATCAGATAAAGTAGACTTTAAAATAAAGAATGTTACAAGAGACAAGGAAGGACACTACATAATGATCAAGGGATCAATCCAAGAAGAAGATACAACAATTATAAATATATATGCACCCAACATAGGAGCACCTCAATACATAAGGCAACTGCTAACAGCTATAAAAGAGGAAATCGACAGTAACACAAAAATAGTGGGAGACTTTAACACCTCACTTACACCAATGGACAGATCATCCAAACAGAAAATTAATAAGTAAACACAAGCTTTAAAAGTGCACAATAGACCAGATAGATTTAATTGATATTTATAGGACATTCCATCCAAAAACAGCAGATTACACTTTCTTCTCAAGTGCACACGGAACATTCTCCAGGATAGATCACATCGCGGGTCACAAATCAAACCTCAGTAAATTTAAGAAAATTGAAATCAGATCAAGCATCTTTTCTGACCACAGCGCTATGAGATTAGAAATCAATTACAGGGAAAAAACGTAAAAAACACAAACACATGGGGGCTAAACAATACGTTACTAAATAACCAAGAGATCACTGAAGAAATCAAAGAGGAAGTCAAAAAATACCTGGAGACACATGACAGTGAAAGCACGACGATCCAAAACCTATGGGATGCAGCAAAAGCAGATCTAAGAGGGAAGTTTATAGCAATACAAGCCTACCTCAAGAAACAAGAAAAATCGCAAATAAACAATCTAACCTTACATCTAAAGGGGCTAGAGGAAGAAGAACAAACAAAACCCAAAGTTAGCAGAAGGAAAGAAATCATAAAGATCAGAGCAGAAATAAATGAAATAGAAACAAAGAAAACAGCAGAGATCAATAAAGCTAAAAGCTGGTTCTTTGAGAAGATAAACCAAATTGATAAAACATTAGCCAGACTCATCAAGAAAAAGAGGGAGAAGACTCAAATCAATAAAATTAGAAATGAAAAAGGAGAAGTTACAACAGACATCGAAGAAATACAAAGCATCCTAAGAGACTACTACAAGCAACTCTGTGCCAATAAAATGGACAACCTGGAAGAAATGGACAAATTCTTAGAAAGGTATAACCTTCCAAGAGTGAACCAGGAAGATATAGAAAATATGAACAGACCAATCACAAGTAATGAAATTGAAACTGTGATTAAAAATCTTCCAACAAACAAAAGTCCAGGACCAGATGGCTCCACAGGTGAATTCTATCAAACATTTAGAGAAGAGCTAACACCCATCCTTCTCAAACTCTTCCAAAAAATTGCAGAGGAAAGAACACTCCCAAACTCATTCTATGAGGCCACCATCACCCTGATACCAAAACCAGACAAAGTTACTACAAAAAAAGAAAATTACTGACCAATATCACTGATGAATACAGATGCAAAAATCCTCAACAAAATACTAGCAAACAGAATCCAACAACACATTAAAAGGATCATACACCATGATCAAGTGGGATTTATCTCAGGGATGCAAGGATTCCTCAATACGCAAATCAATCAATGTGATACACCATATTAACAAATTGAAGAATAAAAACCGTATGATCATCTCAATAGATGCAGAAAAAGCTTTTGAAAAATTCAACACCCATTTATGATAAAAACTCTTCAGAAAGTGGGCATAGAGGGAACGTACCTCAACATAATAAAGGCCATATATGACAAACCCACAGCAAACATCATTCTCAATGGTGAAAAATTGAAAGCATTTCCTCTAAGATCAGGAACAAGACAAGGATGTCCACTCTCGCCACTATTATTCAACATAGTTTTGGAAGGCCTAGCCACGGCAATCAGAGAAGAAAAAGAAATAAAAGGAATGCAAATTGGAAAAGAAGTAAAACTCTCACTGTTTTCAGATGACACGATACTATACATAGAGAATCCTAAAGACGCCACCAGAAAACGACTAGAGCTAATCAACGAATTTGGTGAAGTTTCAGGATACAAAAGTAATGCACAGAAATCTCTTGCATTCCTATACACTAATGATGAAAAATCTGAAAGAGAAATTAAGGAAACACTCCCATTTACCACTGCAACAAAAAGAATAAAATACCTAGGATTAAACCTACCTAAGGAGACAAAAGACATGGAAGCAGAAAACTATAAGACACTGTTGAAAGAAATTAAAGATGATGCCAACAGATGGAGAGATATACCATGTTCTTGGATTGGAAGAATCAATATTGTGAAAATGACTATACAACTGAAAGCAATCTACAGATTCAATGCAATCCCTATCAAATTACCAGTGGCATTTTTTACAGAACTAGAACAAAAAATCTTAAAATTTGTATGGAGACACAAAAGACCCCGAATAGACAAGGAAGTCTTGAGGGAAAAAAATGGAGCTGGAGGAATCACAGTCCCTGACTTCAGACTATACTACAAAGCTACAGCAATCAAGACAATATGGTACTGGCACAAAAACAGAAATATATATCAATGGAACAGGATGGAAAGCCCAGAGATAAACCCACGCACCTATGGTCAACTAATCTATGACAAAGGAGGCAAGGATATACAATGGAGAAAAGACAGTCTCTTCAATTAGTGGTGCTGGAAAAACTGGACAGCTAGCTACATGTAAAAGAATAAAATTAGAACACTCCCTAACACCATACACAAAAATAAACTCAAAATAGATTAGAGACCTAAATGTAAGACCAGACACTATAAAACTCTTAGAGGAAAACATAGGAGAAACACTCTTTTGACCTAAATCACAACAAGATCTTTTTTGATCCACCTCCTAGAGTAATGGAAATAAAAACAAAAATTAAAAAATGGTACCTAATGAAACTTAAAAGCTTTTGCAAAGCAAAGGAAACTACAAGCAAGGTGAAAAGACAACACTCAGAGTGGGAGAAAACATTTGCAAATGAATCAACGGGCAAAGGATTAATCTCCAAAATATATAAACAGCTCAGGCAGCTCAATATTAAAAGAACAACCCAATCCAAAAATGGGCAGAAGACCTAAATAGACACTTCTCCAGAGAAGACATGCAGATGGCCAAGAAGCACATGAAAAGCTGCTCAACATCACTAATTATTAGAGAAATGCAAATCAAAACTACAATGAGGTATCACCTCACACCAGTTAGAATGGGCATCATCAGAAAATCTACAAACAACAAATGCTAGAGAGGGTGTGGAGAAAAGGGAACCCTCTTGCACTGTTGGTGGGAATGTAAATTGATACAGCCACTATGGAGAACAGTATGGAGGTTCCTTAAAAAACAAAAAATAGAATTACCATATGACCCAGCAATCCCACTACTGGGCATATACCCAGAGAAAACCATAATTCAAAAAGACATATGCACCCCAATGTTCATTGCAGAACTATTTACAATAGCCAGGTCATGGAAGCAACCTAAATGCCTATCGACAGACGAAAGGATAAAGAAGATGCAGTACATATATACAATGGAATATTACTCAGCCATAAAAAGGAACGAAATTGGCTCATTTGTAGAGACGTGGATGAATCTAGTGACTCTCACAGCGTGAAGTAAGTCAGAAAGAGAAAAACAGATACTGCATATTAACGCATATTTGTGGAACCTACAAAAATGGTACAAATGAACCGGTTTGCAGGGCAGAAATTGAGACACAGATGTAGAGAACAAACATATGGACACCAAGGGCGGAAAGCAGCAGCTGGTGGAGGTGGTGGTGTGATGAATTGGGAGATTGGGATTGACATGTATACACTGATGTGTATTAAATGGATGACTAATAAGAACCTGCTGTATAGAGGAATAAATAAAAAAGAAACCTGGGACAAAAAGAAAAATAATAGGAAGGTGTTTCAGTGCCTGAGATGACTAGTTGAGTAAAATATTTGCCAGTTAAGTTGATTAAATATTAACTTCAAACATAACTGAGAAGTTGGCATTCAAGCCACTTTTTTTTTTTTATAAAGTTTTTTTTTTTTTCCTGCAGTACACGGGCCTCTCACTGCTGTGGCCTCTCCCGCTGCAGAGCACAGGCTCTGGACGCGCAGGCCCAGCGGCCATGGCTCACGGGCCTAGCTGCTCCGCGGCATCCATGAACCCGTGTCCCCTGCATCAGCAGGTGGACTCCCAACCACTGCGCCACCAGGGAAGCCCTCAAGCCACTTTTGAAGGTGTAAGCTTTGAGTGAGTCAACATTATCAACCATCCTAAAGCTAAATCCTTCATGGAAAGACAAATGAGGTGGCTTCAAAGTGTCAGTCACTGAGATTGCCATGACTTTAATGGAATTTAGTTGTTTTAGGAAACCTTGAGAGACTGTCTTAGAGAAAATGAACCTGCCCTTAGAAAATTCCAGAGCTGCAAAATGGCAGAACAGCAGTGGAGGTGTTAGGAAGAAGGTGGCTTGGATAGCTTAGCTTCAGATCACTTTTATTTCTACTCCCATCCGTTCATCTTTCACGATATGAAGGCAAAGGAAGTCAGTGAAAGGAATGAAGGTGATGGAGTGGCAAAGACAGTTAGCCCTGAGCAAAGGTCCCATGTGCTCCCCTCAATTTCCCAGCATCCTTTGAAAGCAAGGTCGGATCATGTGACTATTTCTGGCCAGTGGCCTGGGAGAGGAAGTGATACTTGTCCCTTTTCAGCTGAGGCAGTTAAGAGTAGATACACTTTCTCCATCTCTTTACTTCTGCCTACAGCAACTTGGCTGTAGGAAACCATGCTTTTCTGATGGCGTAGCAACAGGGTGGGGGAAGGTTACCTGATCTGCATAGGGCTTTGCATGAGAAAAACAAAAATCAAAAAACATTATTTTATCAGATTTTTTTAGATATCAAGAGTTGTTAGGGTCAGTCTCTAGAGTTATCTGAGATGTTGTGTCCCGGGCTTAAGTCCTCAGATTTGTCCATGGAATAAAACGTAACTCTCAAATAAAAAAATAAAAATCAGGATTTGTTTGTTCCTGTACGATAGCCTGTCCTAACCTGATCAGTACGATAGGTTTCTTTATGATTTTTCTGACAAGTGATTGGGTAAGGTAACAAACAAAATAATACATTATTAATTAATTAATGTAAAAGTTAATTATAAATGTACTTATTAAGCTAATTATTAAGTAACAGCCATAAGAGTTCCACTGAAAAGATTATAGAAATGCCATGATGTTGGTCAATTCCAGGCCAGGGTGGGTTAATTTTACCCCTGCTAACCACTTATAAAGTATGTTTTAAAAAATGTAGATTAAGTCACAGAACGTCAAGAAAATGCCTCTCTCACGAGTTCCCTGGTAGCCTAGTGGTTAGGATTCTGGGCTCTCACTGCCATGGCCTGTATTCAATCCCTGGTCGGGGAACTGAGATCTTGCAAGCCGCGCAGTGAGGAAGGAAAGAAGGGAGGGAGGGAGGGAGGGGGGGAATGCCTCACTGTCTTCTTAGTTAGCTTAAATTTTTTTTTTATCAGGTGCTGATTATTTAAATAAAAAACGATTTAATGCAAAGATATCCCGAACCCAATATTGTAAGATGTTCTTAAGAGTAAACAAGAAGGTTGTAACTGAGCACAGCTATATTCTTTTTTTTTTTAACATCTTTATTGGAGTATAATTGCTTTACTATGGTGTGTTAGTTTCTGCTTTATAACAAAGTGAGTCAGCTATACATATACATATATCCCCATATCTCCTCCCTCTCACGTCTCCCTCCCACCCTCCCTATCCCACCCATCTAGGTGGTCACAAAGCACCGAGCTGATCTCCCTGTGCTATGTGGCTGCTTCCCACTAGCTATTTTACATTTGGTAGTATACATAAGGCCATGCCGCTCTCTCACTTTGTCCCAGCTTACCCTTCCCCCTCCCTGCATCCTCAAGTCCATTCTCTAGGTCTGCATCTTTATTCCTGTCCTGCCCTTAGGTTTTTCAGAACCATTTTTTTTTTTAGATTCCATATATATGTGTTAGCATAAAGTATTTGTTTTTCTCTTTCTGACTTACTTCACTCTGTATGACAGACTCTAGGTCCATCCACCTCACTACAAATAACTCAGTTTAGTTTCTTTTTATGGCTGAGTAATATTCCATTGTATACATGTACCACATCTTCTTTATCCATTCATCTGTCGATGGGCACTTAGGTTGCTTCCATGTCCTGGCTATTGTAAATAGAGCTGCAATGAACATTGTGGTACATGACTCTTTTTTTTTTTTAATAAATTTATTTTATTTATTTATTATTTTTGGCTGCATTGGGTCTTTGTTGCTGTGCCTGGGCCTTCTCTAGTTGTGGCGAGCAAGGGCTACTCTTCATTGCAGTGTGCGGGCTCCTCACTGCAGTGGCTTCTCTTGTTGTGGAGCATGGGCTCTAGGCACGTGGGCTTCTGTAGTTGTGGCACGCAGGCTTCAGTAGTTGTGGCTCATGGGCTCTAGAGCGCAGGCTCAGTAGTTGCAGTGCATGGCCTTAGTTGCTCTGCAGCATGTGGGATCTTCCTGGACCAGGGCTCGAACCCATGTCCCCTGCATTGGCAGGCAGATTCTTAACCACTGTGCCACCAGGGAAGCCCTACATGACTCTTTTTGAATTATGGTTTTCTCAGGGTATATGCCCAGTAGTGGGATTGCTGGGTTGTATAGTAGCTCTATTTTTAGTTTTTTAGGGAAGCTCTATACTCTCCTCCATAGTGACTGTATCAATTTACATTCCCACCAACAGTGCAAGAGGGTTCCCTTTTATCCACACCCTCTCCAGCATTTAATGTTTGTAGATTTTTTGGTGATGGCCATTCTGACTGGTATGTGGTTATACCTCATTGTAGTTTTGATTTGCATTTCTCTAATGATTAGTGATGTTGAGCATCCTTTCATGTGTTTGTTGGCAATCTGTATATCTTCTTTGGAGAAATGTCTATTTAGGTCTTCTGCCCATTTTTGGATTGGGCTGTTTGTTTTTTTGATATTGAGTTGCATGAGCTGCTTGTAAATGTTGGAGGTTAATTCTTTGTCAGTTGCTTCATTTGCAAATATTTTCTCCCATTCTGAGGGTTGTCGTTTTGTCTGTTTATGGTTTCCTTTGCTTTGTAAAAGCTTTTAAGTTTCATTAGGTCCCATTTGTTTATTTTTGTTTTTATTTCCATTTCTCTAGGAGGTGGGTCAAAAAGGATCTTCCTGTGATTTATGTTGTAGAGTGTTCTGCCTATGTTTTCCTCTAAGAGTTTGATAGTGTCTGGCCTTACATTTAGGTCTTTAATCCATTTTGAGTTTATCTTTGTGTGTGGTTTTAGGGAGTGTTCTAATTTCATTCTTTTACATGTAGCTGTCCAGTTTTCCCAGCACCACTTATTGAAGAGGCTGTATTTTCTCCATTGTATATTCTTGCCTCCTTCATCAAAGATAAGGTGACCATATGTGCATGGGTTTGTCTCTGGGCTTTCTATCCTGTTCCATTGATCTGTATTTCTGTTTTTGTGCCAGTACCATGCTTTCTTGATTACTGTAGCTTTACAGTATAGTCTGAAGTCTGGGACCCTGATTCCTCCAGCTCCCTTTTTCTTTCTCAAGATTGCTTTGGCTATTTGGGGCTTTTGTGTTTCCACACAAATTGTGAAGTTTTTTGTTCTAGTTCTGTGGAAAATGCCATTGGTAGTTTGATGGGATTGCATTGAATTTGTAGATTGCTTTGGGTAGTATAGTCATTTTCACAATGTTGATTCTTCCAGTCCAGAACAGGGTCTATCTCTCCATCTGTTTGTATCATCTTTGATTTCTTTCATCAGTGTCTTATAGTTTTCTGCTTACATGTCTTTTGTCTCCTTAGGTAGGTTTAATCCTAGGTATTTTATTCTTTTTGTTGCAGTGGTAAATGGGAGTGTTTCCTTAATTTCTCTTTCAGATTTTTCATCATTAGTGTATAGGAATGCAAGAACTTTCTGTGCATTAATTTTGTATCCTGCTGCTTTACCAAATTTGTTGATTAGCTCTAGTAGTTTTCTGGTAGCATCTTTAGGATTCTCTATGTATAGTATCATGTCATGTGCAAACAGTGACAGCTTTACTTCTTGTTTTCTGATTTGGATTCCTTTTATTTCTTTTTCTTCTCTGATTGCTGTGGCTAAAACTTCCAAAGCTATGTTGAATAATAGTGGTGAGAGTGGGCAACCTTGTCTTGTTCCTGATCTTAGTGGAAGTTGTTTCAGTTTTTCACCATTGAGAACAATGTTGGCTGGAGCACAGCTACATTCTAACAGTTGTCATAATGGCATGTGCCAGAAGGAACTTTGAGAGTTTGCTCTATAAATGAGCAATAATACTAATGGGTTCTCTAGTGTCAGTATGCTGCAGGCAAAATTGCTTCTGCAGTGGGTGGGAGGGATTTCCCTTTAAAGGGGATGAATGGGTAAAGGATTCTTCAGATCATGGACCATTTTAGTAGCCAGGTTAATAGTTTCCAAAAGATGTCCTCATCTTAATCCCCAGAACCTGTGAATATGTTACCTTACGTGACAAAAGCGATTTAGCAAATGTGATAAAGTTAATGACCTTGAGATAGGGAGACTATCCTGGCTTATCCAGGTTGACCCAGTCTAATCACATGCATCTGTAGAAGCAGAGAACTTTTCCCAGCTGGGGTCAGAAAGAGAGATGTGACAAAGGGAGCAAGTCAGAGAGATGCTTCTTTGCTGGCTTTGAAGATGCAAGAAGGACCACGAGCCAAGGAATGTGGGCAGCCTCAAGAAAGTGGTAAAGGCAAGGAGACAGATTCTCCCCTAGGGACTTCAGAAAGGAATGCATCCCTGCTGACACCTTGATTTTAGCTCGGTGAGACTCATGTCATTAAATATAAGATAATACATTTGGGTTGTTTCAGCTGCTACATTTGGAGTAGTTTGTTACAGCATCAATAGCAGACAACCACGGCAGATTCTAAGGCCACTTGTAAAAGCTATGATGTAGTTGCCATTTCAAGCCTCTTCTTTGTTGGGCTTATGAACAGTGTGGTATTTAGTGAGAGTACCCACCTGTCCCGCACTCCTTTCAGTCACCACCCCTTCCCATGGCCTTGCCCAACCAGTGCATCCACAGAGCTGTTGTAGTATGACTTTATGGTTCAGGATGGTTTCTCTCTAAACACAGAGAGAAATTGAAATTTATCTCAGGTTTCCCCTCTCTTACTCCCAATTACTTTACCCAAACCTCAAGTAGTTGTGACACTGGCTGCCTGTCCTTGGCTCTTATCCCAAGAGTTATGCTTAGTGGACAACTCTTACCCAATGGTTGCTTCCAGTGTGAGACTATTTTTTTTTTTAATGCCATTGCTAGTTGATTCGGAGCATTTTTAAATTGAGGATGAGCACAAAATATGTAGGAACTCTGCACAGTTAGCCTTGGCTCTCTGGATGGTTTGACGTGGCAGGGAATGCTGACTTGCTTTTGTTGGCTGTTGGCTTAGCTTGGACAAAGCATTGTCTCTGACTGTCTCATGCATGCACATGAATTGCAAATGAAGAGCCACCAAGCTTTGTATTTCCACAGGGATATCATGTCGATTTCATAATGCATCAGATATTTCAGACCTTAAGTGGCTTTCTCCAAATATTAGTTAATCTGCACTAGTTTGTTGGAGCCCTTGGCAGGTAGGTAGCACATGAAGAACTATAGCAATTTATTTGCTATATTTTTTTATGAAGATGAGTGAAAAAGTAAATGAATCGAGGGAGTCTTACAGTATATTGCATTTGCGGTGTTTAGGGCTATTTTCAGAAAATAAATAGACCTAGGGCTGAAGGATTATGGATGAAGAGAGTCCAAGGTGTTCATTGATTAGATGAAGACATCTATACAAAGAATTCATGTTCAATTTTCTGTCGTGTTTATTATTGTGGGCAGTACAAGTGACCTATAGCATTGGAAGAAGGTGCCTTTTGGTACATAATGTATTTGTTGAAAAGTTATCACTTGTTTCGTGTCTACAGCTATGCCATGATTTGACAGTTGTGTTTCATACTTGAAACAAATACACACACACACACACACACATACCAACACACAGGTTATCCCACTAATAAATGGCTAAATCTGAGCTAGACACTTGAAATATGTGTCCTCTATTTTAAATTAGATTGCATTTTAATGTTTGTAAATCAGTTATTTAGAATCTAGGATGCATTATTTCCTATAAAATAATCCTACAGTGATGAGGTATATGGGGCCTAGGTCACAAACATCTATTTATGTCATAATAAAGCTAAGTGGTGTTTGCCAGCATGCACAACTAGTAGATCGAAGAACCAGGACTCAAATCTGAATTCTGAAAATGTGTTCGTCTGCTTCTATTAACTTATGCTAACATGTACATGATTTATAAACATTTAACCTAGAGTATTTAGAGTTTTAAAAGAGGTTATTTGTTCACTTAAATGAATTCTTAATTGGCTGAATTGCAGACACTGAAAGAAAATGAAGAGTCATCTATTCAGGAAATAAAAATGTATATTTTGGCCAGGGAGGCTATATCAAGTGGCTTATGAGTAAGAGGAGGGCCTTGAAATTTGACAAAGCCATAATGTCTATTGCTTGACGTTGGGCAAGTTACGTAACGGGCCTCTTGTTTCCTCATCTTTAAAATGGGTCAATAGCACCCACTTCCCATTACTGTAATGAGATGATATATGAAGATACAACTTTAAGCTATGTGTGTTTTCCCTGGTTTCTTCTCTTCCTTCTTTTAAACCTCCAGACATGTGTTCACAAGAAGTACAGTACACACAGACCTAATTTGTCTGAAAGAAACATGTGATATATAAAATAATAATTTAAAAAATCCCAAGGTCTTGATCTCTTACCTTTTCTAACCTTTCTTTCTTTTCTTCAGCCATAGACTTGATTTGTAGAACTGGAGCCAATTATGTTTTCTCTATGTGCTTTTGTTCTGCATCTATCTGCCTGCCTCAGGCATTGCGTCTCTCAAATAAAACATGTTTTGTCAATACACAGTGCTAGCAACACTGAAACTTAAATGCTGCTTAGGAATTCTGAAGAAAAAAATAGCTTTGTTCTTGATTATTTCCATGACACAGTGTGGGAATTCATTATATTTAATGGTAGCTCAATGATCTAAATTGTGTGTGGACTACAGCATGAACATTTATACCCATCTCTTCACCCTAAAATTCTTAGTGTCCTCCAGAGAGTAGTAAAAGGATATAATTTATAATGGTATAATTAACTTTTTTTTTTTTTTTTTTTTTTTGCGGTACGCGGGCCTCTCACTGTTGTGGCCTCTCCCGTTGCAGAGCACAGGCTCTGGACACGCAGGCTCAGTGGCCATGGCTCACGGGCCCAGCCACTCCGCGGCATGTGGAATCCTCCTGGACCGGGTCACAAACCCGTGTCCCCTGCATTGGCAGGTGGACTCTCAACCACTGTGCCACCAGGGAAGCCCTATAATTAACTTTTGACTATATTTGCAATTACATTTCTTGGAGTCTCTTCATAAGAAAGAAAATAAAGGGAGTTAAACTAATGTATACTCTCAGGTATGAAAATATATTTTTTCTCATTCCTCATTTTTTCTCTATTTATGAATGTATTATCTTTATGTCATTAATGTCTGGGGGAACATTTTTCAAACAGCTCTTTCTGCTTTCTGCTTTATTGAGTGTTTGTGTGAAACAATCCTGCATAGCCTTACGCACACCCCCCCCACCCTGGGAGTTTCAAGCATCAAATGAAGCAGAAATGGGCTCATTTAATTCATTGGTTCAATGGCATTTTACCAGAAAATATTATTAATAATCTTAAGGCACGTCCCCAAAGTTATTCAAATTTGGAGAGAAACTCCTTGAGGGATAAGGGATAAGCAGTAGTTTTCAATCGGGGGCTATTTTATACCCCCAAGACCCACCCACTAGGGGACATTTGGCAACATCTGGAGAGATTTTTGTCTGTCACAGCTAGGGAGAAGGGGTTACTGGCATCTAGTCCGTAGAGACCAGGGGTCTGCCAAATGTCCTGCAGTGTACAGGAGAGCCTCCAAGTACATAGAATTAACCAGCCCCAAATGTCAATAGTACCAAGCTTGAGAAACCTGCTCATAGCTTGCAGCCAATTCAGCTCACTGGTCACCATGACTCAGCAGTTTTTATGTTTTCTATCTTAAGTTTATCTTCTTTGTTTCCAAGTCTGAAGACTTGTGCTGGGAGCAAGAGGGGATTTGGGGGCAAGATGCTGAGCTACTCTACATACTTCTTTATTTTCAAAGTACATCACAACCTCCTCTCCATGTCCTCCCATTTCACATCCAGATCATTCTTTCTCAATTAGTACATGTTATAAGGTCCATTTTTCATCATGTTCACCTTTTTTTTTAGACTGAATAAATCCTGTTGAAATAATAGGGAGAGATAGACATGGCACACTTTGACAGTCCATTGTTGTAGTGGTTTTGGGGGCAAGTAGAGATGATGTCTTTGCTTCCACATGAGTTGGGGGGGCGGTGATGGGGCAGCACCAGGTGGGATTTATGATGAATGGTTGCTTCTTTCTCCTTGGTTGCTCTGGCAACCAGCAGCACACACATGTGAAGTCACAGTCCCAACCTATCTGGAGGGCACTGATTTGGGATTTTAATACACAGATATGAAATATCTCTACTTCCTAGAATTCCATCACTACATCCCATCACTTAGAACCATTCCTAAATCCTTGTCGTGTACCTAACGGGCCATTCCATTTTAATCCTGGTAGGATTATTAGAAATCACTATAGGAATAATCAGTTTTGATTTTCTACCCTCGGAATGCATTGAATCTTTAAAAAATTATATTCTGTTGTTTCTAGCTGTATAATTTTATGTATCAATATATGAGTCCTTGTTCTAAAGTTTATATGATTTACTTAAAATTTTTTCATCTAAGTTGATGGGAATGTAAATTGATACAGCCACTATGGCAAACAGTATGGAGGTTCCCCGAAAAACTAAAACTAGAACTACCATACGACCCAGCAATCCCACTACTGGGCATATACCCTGAGAAAACCATAATTCAAAAAAGAGTCATGGACCACAATGTTCATTGCAGCTCTATTTACAATAGCCAGGACATGGAAGCAACCTAAGTGTCCATCGACAGATGGATGGATGAAGGAGATGTGGCACATATATACAATGGAATATTACTCAACCATAAAAAGAAACAAAATTGAGTCATTTGTAGTGAGGTGGATGGAACTAGAGTCTGTCATACAGAGTGAAGTAAGTCAGAAGGAGAAAAACAAATACCTTATGCTAACACTTGTATATGGAATCTAAAAAAAAAAAGTTTCTGAAAAACCTAGGTGCAGGACAGGAATAAGATGAAGATGTAGAGAATGGACTTGAGGACACGGGGAGGGGGAAGGGTAAGCTGGGACAAAGTGAGAGAGTGGCATGGGCATATATACACTACCAAACGTAAAATAGATAGCTAGTGGGAAGCGGCCGCATAGCACAGGGAGATCAGCTCTGTGCTTTGTGACCACCTAGAGGGGTGGGAGGGAGACGCAAGAGGGAGGGGATATGAGGATATATGTATATGTATAGCTGATTCACTTTGTTATAAAGCAGAAACTAACACACCATTGTAAAGCGATTATACTCCAATAAAGATGTTTAAAAAAAAAAGAAGTAATGGGTTTTCCTGAATATTGTATACATCCAAAAACATCTGCCAAATCCCTATGGAAACTTTTAGGTTAAAAAGAAAAACTTATTGCTTTGGTCCTACAGATATAACCAAGGAGAAAATACCATCTTTTCATTTTAATCAAGTATAACCTTAAACTAAGGGCATTGAATGAGAGATTTTTTAAAAGGACAAGGATAGTAACATTAACATATTTTGTTATAATTGTGTAACACTTTAAAATTTAGAAATCATAATAGTTTACATTTATTTGGGGACTATTATAGATCAGGCACACAAAGTATTTTGTATGGATTATTTCGTTTTATCCTCACCACCATCCCATGAAACACTGCCACTCTTACTCTTCCTCAGAGATGAAGAAACCAAGGACCTGGAGATGTTTGTGTCTCGTCAGAGTAATAAGTGGTTGAGCCACGATTGGAACCCAGACCCATGGGATCAGATGGTGGGTTCTTAACCACATGCTTTCACGGGCACCATCACGCTGATTAGAAAGGGTACAGCATCAGGAGCAGCCACTCCAACTCCCACAAAATATGTAGGTTGACTGCCTTCATTCATTCATCTCTCTGTTTTCTCCTTGACATATATCCATCCCATCTCTGCTACCCGTAAACTTGGCATCCATGCTTGATGCCACAGGGCAGTGATGGCTATGTAAGTTGGCATCTTTGATCCCTGGACCTTTAAGTCTAACCCTGCACCCTTCTGATTCCTTCTAGTGCTGGCTCATTATTGCTCCCAGATTAGCCAGAGACATGATATGATGGTTTAGACCCACAGTGCCCCTCCAGCTGTCTATGCTCAGCATCTCATAGCAGTGAGCCAGCTGGAGGTGGGCTGTGAGCTTGATGTTTCTTTAGGGCTTGAGCTTAACTCTATAATATGGAGCTTAACTCCATAACTTAATTTTCTTTGATCGGAAAATTAATATTTTAAATTACTCACCAGGTAATTTTCTTAACTTCTATCTCCTGAACCTTTGACAAGTGTGAACACCCTAGAAAATCACACATGGTTCACCAGTGGTTTCCTGCTGCTGGACACAAGGAATCATGCCTCCTACAGATGTCTGCTGTGGTTTGGGAAACAAGGGGAGGGGTATCTCTTTGCTCCAACTGTTAGCACAAGGGGCTGTGGGAAAAGTTCAGAACCAGTAATGGGCAAAAGGGTCTTTTCTTTTCCAATACTTGGGATAATGTTTAGGGATTACAATATTAAGCGATTAGTTCATTCCTATGTCAATGAAATCTAGAGGAAGCAAAAGTTGAGGGCAGGGAAAATATGGAACAATGGGTTATTTTAATAAATATTCCATAGGAATTCCCTTCAGGCTAAGTAATATTACAACAAAGGGGGCATCCACATTATTTTTTTTTAAACTAAGTTAGCACTGAGCACAGGGCATGGTATAGCATTTGAAATATGGAAGACATTCAATAAATATCTGTTGATTAAATTAATAATTCATTGTTGACTATGAATCGGTCATCAGCAAGAGTCTGGCAATACCTCAGCTATGAAACAGTAACTTTGGGGGTAATGATAATAAATTCCTTACTTTAAAAGGGAATTAGTCAGCCATTACGTGACACAGAGATCCAGCCCATATATTTTCTACCCTCTTTCGGGATGATCTTGGAGAGTCAGCCGTGAGCAGTGGCTTGAAGTGAGATCTTAGTTCCCAGCCCAGGAATTGAACCTGGGTAGCCTGGATGAAAACCAGGAATCTGAGCCGCTAGTCTACCAGGGGCTAGAGACTAGAAGCAAAACGCCCCTGGCCCTTGCCCCCACTGAAAAATGAATTTCTCAAGGAGACAGAAACTGTAAAAACAGGTACAAAGTTCATTATTAGAGACACAGCTCCATAAGTGGGAGAGCACACCAAGAAGCAGTTTGTTAAGACCGAAGCAAGGCAGAGATGCACACCTGGAGAGAAAGGTGTGGCGTCCTCCCTGTTGCGGAGGAGCTCAATAATGAGGCAGTTAAGTCATTTTTATGGGGCAGTTCTTCTGGGTCTTTGTTTACCTTTGGCCAATTATCTGGTTTCTTTTTCCACACGTGACCTGCCCTAGGACCCTCCCCAAAATGCATGCGCAACTTTTTTCCAAGATGGATTCCAGCCCAGAGGCCTATAGGGCGGTCTTAACATCACATACTATGGGGTGGTGCCTCCTCCTTTTTGACCCCCAAGGAGCCTTTCTGCGCATGTGCAATGTCTCCCTTTACCCAAGGATGGGAGATAGGTGACCTCTTGATCTTCTCCTCAAACAGGGTTTAGCCCCTCTCTGTCCCTGTCATTACTATTACCTTCAAGCGTACACAGGAGGCAAAGTCCAGCTGTTTACCCTGTTCCTGTGGTTATTTCCATCTCGAAGTGCAAAGAGGAGGCTGGTTGTAATAAATATCCAGCCTAGAGCCCATCTGCCTCCTTCCTCAGGAAATGTAAACAGGAGGCTAGTTGTAAATGCCTAGCCTAGAGCCCATCTATTTCCTGCTTCAGGGATACTCGAATCAGTGGAAGGTGAGATAAAAGAAAAGACAGGAAAATGCATCTCAGAGACTTGTGCTGTTTTTTTAACATCTTTATTGGAGTATAATTGCTTTACAATGGTGTGGTAGTTTCTGCTTCATAACAAAGTGAATCAGCTATACATATACATATATCCCCATATCCCTCTTGCGTCTCCCTCCCACTTGTGCTTTCCTTTATGGAGAGAGAAGGGCTGCAGTGTGCCTAGAGACTCCAGGAAATAGCTTCATCTCTGCTCAGTTACTCCATCTCTGAACTGGGCATAATCATAATTACCAGCTTCATGGGAGGGCTGTGTGGATTAATGAGCTCATCTCGTGAAGTGCTGGGCAGGTGGAAAGGTCTTGAGTGGTGCTATGATTGCACTCATTAGTTTTTGTAGACACTCCGGGAGAGAATCTTTAGCAAGGAGATGTGCAGTTAACGCTGCAGCTCTTTATGGGGAGTGTGGGGATGTTTGTGCAGGGAAGAAGAGCCTGCTGCTACTCTGCCCAGTCTCTTCCCTTGGGTACCACTGACTGTTTATGCCCCAGCTCCATTCTATGCCCACGCGCCTTCTCTGGATCGCCTCTCCTGGCAACTGAACTGTCTGCTGGAATGTCTTAATTAGGTTTGGGACTTGCCTATTGTCTTAGTCCATTCAGACTGCTATAAAAAAATACCAGAGGCTGGGTGGCTTATAAACAACAGACATTTATTTCTCACGGTCTGGAGGCTGGGAAGTCCAAGATCAAGGTGCCGGCAGATTTGTGGTCTGATGAGAGCCTGTTTCCTGGTTCACAGATGTCTGTCTTCTCGTTGAGTCCTCACAAGGCAGAAATGACCAGGCAGCTCTCTGGGGTCTCTTTTCTAAGAGCACTAATCCCATTCATGAAGGCTTCACCCTCATGACCTAATCACTTCCCAAAGGCCCCACCTCCTACTGCCATCATATTGTAGGTTAAGTTTCAACCCATGAATTTTGTGGGGACATGAACCTTCAGTCTACAGCTCTGATCAAGGGCAGGCATGAGTCACAATGGAAATTAAGTGCCTTATAGCTCTTTTGATGATGCCAAGAGCTCCTTGAACATTGTCCCTGCTCTGCCCACACCCCAACCCCAGAATGCTAAGGAGTTTAGGGGGCCTTGTCTGGGATCTAAAGACCCCACCACTGACGCTGCCACCTCTGTGACAGTCCCTACAGCATCTTCCTGGGGCAGCGGCCCATGGCATATGATACACTGACAGATTCAGGAAACTCAGTCACCTGTGGGCAGGGCTGACTTTCCTGTGAAGGAGATTTACAGGGAACAACCTGGATATTTTGAGATTCCAAAGCACATGGAATGGATCCACTATTAATATTTGTTTAAAAAAAGGAAGTTTATGAAACCAAGGGAAAAAATGGAACATTTTGGCAATTCTTATTAGCAAGCTTGTTCAGCAGCTTTACAAGTGATTTATGTGGCCAGCCCTCACCTCCTCCTGAATTAGCTGAAGGCAAGGCCATGGGCTCAGTTTCTGAGCCAGGGCCTCAGCTCTATCAAAAAGAGCTTCGCTCGGATGGAGCTGGTGAGGAAGGCCCCGTGCTGGGCTTTCAGCCTGTCGTGTCAGCTCCTGAGAGGGGGTATCAGTGTCCTGCTTTCTTGAATTAAGTCGGTTCAAACTTTATGGCTCTGTCTCCTTAAACACTGCCATCAGAAAATAGCACATGAGTCCCCTCCAGGCCATTTGTCCTGAAAGGAAATTTCTGAGCGAGGATTGGGCAGGGATCCAGGCCAGGGGGATGCTGTACTGGTTTATTTACCCCCTTTGCCAGCCCTGACTGACAGAATGAGAACAGCATGGACTGGATTTGCTGGTTCCTTCTTTGATGGCTTTGCCCTCCGGTTTCCCTGAGGAATTAGAGAGCTGTTCAGTATGCTGACTTGTTCAATTCACTTGTAAAAGAAAATGTTCTTGAGGAGGGGATGCCCTTCACCAGGGTGCTTAACGCACCTGAGGTCTGAGGCCCCAGGACAACCACCCTGGGGTTTGTGATGTGCTTTCTGTCTTTTTCCCCATCACTGGAGCATTATCATTTGTCTCTCTCCCCCTCAGGGATGGGAAAGAGGCTCATTCTAAATGCCTTCTGCTGCTCACCACCCAGAAGCCTTTTGTGTGTTTGTAAATCACCAGCTGTGACAAGGGTCTGAGTCTGCAGGACGAGGCGAGGGCAAGTCAGCCCTCGGAGGAAAGACACTCAGCCCTTGCCCCTTTCTGCCTGCTCCACTGTCACCATGCCAACAGCACTGTGTATGCTTGCATTCCAGGGCCTTCTGGATGAGCCTCATTACACAACATATCATCACGAATATGTACATTATAATCATTACCAAGAATTTGCACGGTGCCAGGCGCAGACACGCATGACAACCGCATGCTGTATTTTAAGTGGGTATTTTAAGCCCATTTTATAGAACCAGGATTCAAAGGAGGTGCTAACTTGCCCTAGTTAGTGTTAGGGACCAAGAGAGGAGATAAGCAGGCTAGGTAGGTGATAGGAAGCAATGTCTCAGCCCAGTTTTCGTGTAGATATTTGGAGAAAAGCACAGACTGAAATATGACATCTGTTTGCATTTTGTGGCTTTGCCACAAGAAGATGGGTTTTCCCCAAGACTCTTTCTACCTGTGAATCAAAGATTATTCTTCAAGTTTTGGAAGTGTAAGGTGGAAGGAGTATGTTGAGGAATGAAAAAAGAGGTGGAGAGACAGAGAAGTCAAGATTGGGGGAGGGGGAGATGAAGGGTGTGTGTGTATGTGTGTGACACTGTGAATAGCTGCCTCCCACCAGCCCCTGGTTGGTTAACAACCTCCCTTGGAACCAGTGCCTAGGGTGGAGTCTCTCAGTTACTTTGCTTTGGACACAAGTGGATTCAAAAGAACTTTGTAATTTTTTAAAATAAATTTATTATTTTTGGCTGCGTTGGGTCTTCGTTGCTGGGCATGGCTTTCTGTAGTTGCGGTGAGCGGTGGCTACTCTTCATTGCGGTGCGCGGGCTTCTCGTTGCGGTGGCTTCTCTTGTTGCGGAGCACGGGCTCTAGGCACGTGGGCTCAGTAGTTGTGGATCGTGGGCTCAGTAGTTGTGGCTCATGGGCTCTAGAGCGCAGGCTCAGTAGTTGTGGCTCACGGGCTTAGTTGCTCCGCGGCATGTGGGATCTTCCCGGACCAGGGCTCGAACCCGTGTCCCTTGCATTGGCAGGCAGATTCTTAACCTCTACGCCACCAGGGAAGCCCAAGAGCTTAGTAATTTTAAAAGATCTTTATTAACTACATTAATGTCGAAAAAAGATCCTTCCTGGCTCTCTCCTTCAGGCTATAGAAGAAGGGGCTAAGGTACAGAGAAGTTAAACGATTTACCCAAGGCCACCAAATCACCATCGTCAGAGCTGGGACGAGAGCCAGGTCTTCTCGCACGGTGCCTGAAGCCTCCCTCCCTGGGGCCGATGTGCACCAGGTTGAAATAGGGCAGGGCGGCACTGCCATGGCATCCTCCTTGGAAGGGAAAGCGTTTGGAAAAGGCAGCTGTTGGAAAGCAGCTTCTCTGACAGCTGTTCCAACGGTGGAAGAAGCAGCTTTGATTTGGGTCCTTTCAAGGGAAGAGCTGGGCATTAGGGCTGTTGGTGAGGAGGTCACCTTTCAGTTCATGACCACCTGGATGGCGAGATAACAGGGACATAGTGACAACCAGTTTTGCAACAAAATCCATTCTGGGCACCAACTCTGATGTTCAGAAAAAGAAATCACTGGAAAAAGATTTGTTCTAAAGTGACTGCAGAATGTCAGGCATTTTGTGATGCCTTGGGGATGTCTGCTCTCTTTGAGCCTTTTGTTTTTTTTTATTTTCCTTCTTCTAAAAGCGGAGCTACTGCATGGAGAATAATACTTAAAAAGAAATACCCCCTCCCATCCCTGTGATGTAGGAGTCCTTGGTGGCAGAGCTAATGATGACTTGGAAGTGAGGCCACATGGGTTTGAATCCTATAGTTAACCTTTACTCACCTTCTTCACCTCACTTTCCTCATCTGTAAAATGGGGATTAGAACAGTACCTACCCCATAGGATTGTTCATAAAGATCAAATAGGCCAACATTCATAAAACATTCAAAACTACCTGGCATGTGACATTAAGTCTGTATATACATTTGTTAAAGAAATAAAAACAATTAACTACCAGCCAAGCAGAATACAGAAGTGGTGTTACGGGTCAAATGTGGGTGAGGACTTCATTCAGTTATGACTCGGCCCCAGGTTCACTTAGATACATGGAATGTGGTCCATATGTTGGCAAATGCCACAGCCATGAAGGTAAATTCACTCTTTAGCCATCTTGGATGAGTGATCCAAATAGCCTGGCACTCATCAGCCTTGGATCACTAAGTACAGGTCCCTTCTTTATTTTTTTTTTTTAATTTTTATTTATTTATTTTTGGCTATGTTGGGTCTTTGTTGCCACTTGAGGGTTTTCTCTAGTTGTGGCGAGCGGGGGCTACTCTTGGTTGCGGTGTGCGGGCTTCTCATTGCAGTAGCTTCTCTTGTTGCAGAGCACAGGCTCTAGACGCGCGGGCTTCAGTACTTGTGGCTCGAGGGCTCTAGAGCACAGGCTCAGTAGTTGCGATGCACGGGCTTAGTTTGCTCCAAGGCATGCAGGATCTCCCCAGATCAGGGCTCGAACCCGTGTCCCCTGCACTGGCAGGCAGGTTCTTAACCACTGTGCTACCAGGGAAGACCGAGGTCCCTTCTTTTTGATACTCACAGTACGAAGGCATGAGTTCTCACTATATTCATAGCTAGAATCAGCTCCCCTCAATCACACTGCCCAGTTGTTCCTGAGGTCCCCCAAAGAGGTGCCCCACGTGCTCTCATTTTACACGTGTTCCCCTGTCAGTGCCCCCTCCTCCCACATGCCCAAGACTGTTGACCCCAGAGCTGCTTGGAGCAGCCTCATCCCTGCCCCTGCCCTTCATGGGGAGGCAATGTCCATGTCAAGATAAGTCAGTCCACATGACTCAAATCAGGCCTGACATGCGGTAAGTGCTCAGTAAATGCACACTGTTATTACTAAGACTGTTTTCTCTGGATGCCTCCTGAGCCTCTAGTTCCCCAAATGCTGTAGCCTGGTTAGTTTCCCTGCAGATGTAGGGAGACTGGATGCTTCCTGCTCAGAAACATTTTATTTTCTGGGTGCTGCTGTGCCTACCATTTTATAACATTTTTCTTAAGTATTCCGGTCAGTTTCTGGCCCATACTCCTCGCATGAATCCCATGAAGGCTCTCCAGAAAATCTTTTGTAGCTCTCCCTTTTCCAATCGTATGGGCTCACACTCAACCCAAGAGGTCAGATCATAAGAACAACCAACATTTATTGAACTCTTGTTAGATGCCAGGCACTCTTTTATGCTCCAGGTAATGGTGATATCATTTAATCCTCTCAACAGCCCTATCAGGTTGGAATTATTAGCAATCATTTTATACATGTTGAAGCTGAAGTCCAGAGAGCGTAGCTTGCCAAGGGTTACCCAGCTAAGAAATGGTAGAGTGAGATTTCAAACCAGTGATCTGTTTCTGGATCCCAGCTCCTAACCAGTTCACCACAGTGATGGAGAACAGAGCTCATGTTACCCTAATCATACCCTCCTTTATTTCCAACCTTGCCCAGTGGTACCAAAATCCCTTCTTTACTCCTCGTTTGCAATAGGAATCTTTCCCCATATCTCAAACTGATGTAAACGTTTCCTGGGATGCATTGGGGTGGAGGAGTTTCCTATACCTTTGAAGCATCAGCTACACATCAAAGCTATCTGTTAATAAGGGCTGCTATCCTGGAGCACAAATCGCCGATTCATATGGCAGTGGTCTTAACGCAGAACCCAGAATGGGCTTATTCATTATCCTTAAAGGCTCTGTCCATTGTCCCCTATGTGTCACTATGCTCATTTAATAACGCAGTTGTAATGATTACTGTGTAACTACTATATATCTAATAGAAATGCTTGCTAAAGTTCTCTTCTTCTCTTTTTGATATCTGTTCTTTCATTTATTGGTTTCTGCTGCTGTCCAAGGAGATGAGAGCAGTCAAGCTAGCTACATTAAAATGGGGTCCAGA
The DNA here is from genome assembly GCF_005190385.1 of Monodon monoceros. Lineage (NCBI taxonomy): Eukaryota > Metazoa > Chordata > Mammalia > Artiodactyla > Monodontidae > Monodon > Monodon monoceros. Next base: position 7,734,036 of record NW_021703778.1, read on the forward strand.
GAATTCTTCACATTTAGTTTCTTCATTCATTTATTCATTCATCAAATATGTATTTTGCTCACCACATGTAAAGAATTCATAAGTGTAAAAGCAAACGTAAGGGGGATAATATTCCCGATATTAAGCCAGTATGATTTGATGCCCCCTTAAATCGTGAATCCATGCAGCCTCTACCTGCAAGACTGACTCATGAGGCATATTGCCCTGAGGAAGGAAAGATTGGACACTTTCTGGAACAAAGAGACCAGGGATCATGTTGATGGTGCAAGACCAGACTCCAGCCTCTCAATCTCATGTGTTCACTGCCCAGATAACCATCTTGTATTAAAATTCCGTCCAAGTGGTTAGGCATAAAGCTTTTAGAGATCGTCTACTTCAACACACTCCTTTTCCCAGTGAGAAAACTGACTTAGAGAAGTGAGTGACATACTCAGAGAACTTAGTGGCAGAGCCAAAATTGACCCTAATGCTCTTTTTGGAATCTAGCAATCCTTAACTTTATAGCACCGTATCTTCTTTGTTACTGGGGGAAATATCTAGGTTTTCACCCATATTCATGTTTTATTTTTAATTCATTTTTATGGTCAAGGAAAGAGTTTGTCCTGACAAAATCCATGTTTCATCTTTGCTGACAGAGTTTCTCTTAAGAACAAAGGCGGAGATTGTGAGCCTGGCTGTGAACGTGTCATCTGTTCTGCCCCTTGTCATCTGGTAGCTAGCGGTGGCCAATTTGAAATGGTTAAGATCAGCATGTGCCTTGAATGGTGATCATTCTGGCTTCAGTTCTAATCTTCACAATGATTTGGCACTGTCATTAAGATGTCAGGCCATGAAAGAAAACACTCTTTACTTGTGATTGAATGAGTATTTGGGACAACTGGTAACCCTCTGATTGGATCAGTACGTGAACCTTGAGCCCCAGAGGACTTTTCATGTTTTCTCTGTGTTGTTGCAGCTGTTTGGGGCTTGACCCATTGACACAGTCACTGTTTGGTTTCCATATCTTCAGACTGGACAGTTTCCCTCTGCTAGATGGTTTGGACTGTGGGGACTAAAACTTCTTTATTGGTTTACTTGAGGATAAGCAGATCCCCATCTAAAACTCGGATTACTATGAAAGCAACTGAGAGTCCACATGGTATAGAAGGAAGAGAGGGCAATGGATGGAAGTTGGATCATGGCGGGCTGGAGTCCGGGTCTTTCCATGACCTGATGAGGCTCTACGACATGTCACTTCATGCATTCCACTTTGTTCCCCTTTCTTCATGATGTCAGTGATATCCTGCCCTGTGAGTCTGGGTTAGCTGCCAACCAGACGAGGCATGGATTGTTTTTCTCCATCTCTGGACCTTATCAGTGGCATAGAGATCCTTAGAGATTTTTTCTTTCTTGAGAAGCTAGTGTTAATTTCCTCTAAGTATTGTTAGGAAGAGGTAGAGGCATATATGAGGGAATAAGCTGGAACCATGTGTGATTGGGAGATGCTAATGGGACACTGTGGTCATTGTGGTATGCATCCAATGAGCCCTCCGGAAGCTGATTTCATGGTGACAGTGTCATGCTACCCCTCCCCCACTGTGAGAAACCCGTAGTCAATAGGTAGGAGACCTACAAGATACATCCAACTCTTTGTGCTTGTACATTTGCCAAATGAAGCTAATTCAAAGATTTTCCTTTTTAAGAATATTTTCTCGGATGAAAGAATTTATGGTCACTATTAAAAATGTGAAAAGAGGAAATTATAGAGGAGAAAATTAAGATGACTTCATATTGCAACATCTAGAGATATGAAGATTTTAATATTGGCAAATGGCTTCTCTGAAACGTTTTCCAGTCGCGTTACCATTGCTGGAATATGAATGCCCATTTCACTGCATCAAAGCCACATTCATTATTAAAATTGAAAAGAAATGCCACTTTTATCAATGAGAACTGGGAGGCAAAGCATTGTTTTAAATAATATTTTTGTTAATATAATTATTGAAAAATATATATTTTTAGTTGTGAATTTTTTTTTTACACTTTTGACTATTTTCAAAATTTGTTTATGCGTTCTTATTGAATTTCAAGGCCATATTGTATGTTTGGTACATTAACCATGACATGTCATGTTATAAATATTTCCCCATACATTTTTTATGATTCCATTCTTTTTGTTACAGGGTTATTGAGGTATGATTAATGTATAATACACTGCACATATTTAAAGTGTACATTTTTCGGTACATTTTTTTTTTTGGTACGTGGGCCTCTCACTGTTGCGGCCTCTCCCGTTGTGGAGCACAGGCTCCGGACGCGCAGGCTCAGCGGCCATGGCTCACGGGCGCAGCCGCTCCACGGCATGTGGGATCCTCCCCGGACCGGGGCACGAACCCGTGTCCTCTGCATCGGCAGGGGGACTCTCAACCACTGCGCCACCAGGGAAGCCCTAAAGTGTACATTTTTGATAAACTTTGACATATGTATACAGTCATCAAACCATCACTACAATCAAGGTAATGAACATATACATCATTCCTAGAAGTTTCCTTGCGCCCCTTGTAATCTCTCCCCCCGACCCACCGCCGTCCTCAGTAGCAACTGATCTGCTTTGTGTCACTGTATGCTAGTCTGCACGATCTAGAATTTTATATAAATGGGATCATACAATATGTACTCTTTCTTTCTGGCTTATTTCACTTACCGTAATTATTTTGAAATTTATCCATGCTGTTGCATGTATCAATATTTCCTTTTTGTTGTTGTTGAATGGTATCTCATTGTATGGTTAAACCACAATTTATCTATCTTTTAAACCACTTGATGGACATTTGGGTTCTTTTCTGTTTGGGGATGTTACAGATAAAGCTGCTGTGAACATTCCTGATCGAGTCTTTGTGTGGCCATATGCTTTCATTTATCTCAATAAATACTTAGGTGCAAAATGACTGGATTGCATGCTGGGTGTAGGCTTACCTTTTTAAGAAACTGACCAGCTGTTTTCCAAAGTGATTGTACCATTTCACATTCCCACCAGCAGTGCAGGAAAGTTCCAGTTGCTCTACATCATTACCAACGCTTGGAGTAGTCAGCATTTTTTTTAATCCTTTTTTTAAACTGGGAGATAGTTGCTTTAGCATTTTAAATTTGAGCAATTCTAGTGGTGTGTAATAGTATCTTTTTGTGGTTTTAATTTGCTTTTTCCTAATAACTAATGATGCTGAGCATCTTTTCATGTGCATATCGCCATTCTTATAGCTTCTTTGGTGAAGTGTCTGTTAAAATCATTTGTCCATTTCTTATTTATCTTATTATTGAATTTTGAGAGTCAATGTATGTTTTAGATAAAACCCCTTTGTCATATATATGCCTTGCAAATATTTTCTCCCAGTATGTGACTTGCCTTCTATTTTGTAACATGTTTTTTAAGAGTATAAGTTTTAAGGCTTCCCTGGTGGCGCAGTGGTTGAGAGTCCGCCTGCCTATGCAGGGGACACGGGTTCATGCCCCGGTCCGGGAAGATCCCACATGCCGCGGAGCGACTGGGCCTGTGGGCCATGGCCACTGAGCCTGCGCGTCCAGAGCCTGTGCTCTGCAACGGGAGAGGCCACAAGAGTGAGAGGCCCGTGCACCGCAAAAAAAAACAAACAAACAAAGTATAAGTGTTAAATTTTGATGAAGTCAAATTTATTGATTTCTTTTTTTTTAAATTAATTTATTTATTTTTTCCGTGTTGGGTCTTCGTTTCTGTACGAGGGTTTTCTCTACTTGTGGCAAGCAGGGGCCACTCTTCATCACGGTGCACTGGCCTCTCACTATCGCGGCCTCTCTTGTTGCGGAACACAGGCTCCAGATGCACAGGCTCAGTAGTTGTGGCTCACGGGCCTAGTTGCTCTGCGGCATGTGGGATCCTCCCAGACCAGGGCTCGAACCCGTGTCCCCTGCATTAGCAGGCAGATTCTCAACCACTGCGCCACCAGGGAAGCCCTGATTTCTTTTTTTTTTTTTAATAGTCTGTGCTTTTTGTATCCTATTTTAGAAATCTTTTCCAAACCCAAGGTCACTAAGATTTTCCCCTATGTTTTATTCTAAATGTATTGTAGAAAATGATCCAGTTTTAGTCAACTTTTGTATCTAGTGTGAAGTAAGGATCAAGGTTTATTTATTTTTCCATTTGGCTATTCAATATTTCCAGCGCCATTTGTTGAAAAGATTTCCTTTTCCCACTGAATTTTTTATTAGTGTCCTAGGGCTGACATAACAAATTACTGCAAATGGGGTGGCTTAAAATCCAGAAGTTAATTTTCTTATAGTTCTGGAAGATAGAAGTTCAAAATCAGGTGTTGGTAGAACCACACTCTCTCTAGAGATTCCAAGGGTGAATCCTTCCTTGCCTCTTCCCAGCTTCTGGTGGTTGTTGGCAATCCTTAGCACTCCTAGGCTTACAGCCACTCCAACTACTGCTTCTGTCTTCACATGACAATCTTTCCTCTATACGTGTGTCTCTGTTTTCTCTTCCTATAAGGACACCAGTCATACTGGGTGTAAAGACCACCCTACTCCATATGAACTCAACCAATTACATCTGCAAAGACCCTATTCCCGATTAAGTTCACGTTCTGAGGTTCTGGGTGGACATGAATTTAACCCAGTATAAATTACTTAGGCACCTTTGCTGGAAATCAATTAACCATATATGTGACTTATACTCTTTGATTTGGGTCATTGCTTTTATGCTTCGAAAGTCATTTCTCATCCTGAGATCAGTTTAAATATTAACCTCTGTTTTATTCCAATTTCTTACATGATTTAACTTTTAAAAATTTGAAGTAAATTTTGGAGTATGGTTACACTGTAAGGTTATTTTTTTCTCCAAAATAACCAATTTCTTTTTTCCTGCCTAGTGCCTAGTATTTATTTAATGTTTTAAATTCTAAAGATATATACATGATACTTTATATAAGTGTCTGTATATGATTACATGTACTTTTTTAAAACAGCCATTTCCCATTTGTGGGATAATTCATCTCTTGCCCTTTCTGCTGCTTCCTTTAAGTTCTTATAAGCATATACATTAAGACCAGTTTAATGACCATTTTGTTCTATTACTGTTTTTGAGATTTGTACCAGTACTACACTCCTAATAATCACTGTAACTTTATAATTGGCTTTAACAGTTATCAGGGAGAATCTATTACTTTCACTTTTTTTTCCTGCTTATTTGTCAAAATGAACTTTAAAATAACTTGGTCAAAATTGTTCAAATCCATTGTAATTTCTACTCAACTAGCATTGTACCAATGCATAATTTTGTGGAAGACTGCCACATTTTCAATTTTAGTCACACCATAGAGATATCTGTTTATGCCTTCTTTTATGTAAGTTTTTTATATCTTTCATTAAAGCTTTATAGTTTTCATCACATGGGTTTCTATTACACATTTCTTATTAGCATCATTCCTAGATTTTTCTACTTATTGCTTTCTGTCATAAACAGAGTCTTTCTTTTCCCTATTATATCTTTTAACCAGTTTCGGCTAGTGTATAGGAACGTAAATGTCTTGGTATATTTATATTTTATCTGGTCACTGAAACTATCTTTATTAATTCTATGATTTTCAAAATTGCTCTTCTCTCCTTTTGGCAGCCAAACTTTAACCTGTGTTTACTTATTTATTTTGGGTCCCTTTCATGATTGTTTTCTGGTGTACGGACTAATCACCTTCTCAGGTCTGCAATTTGGGGCAGGTTTGTGTCTTCAGCTCATAACCAAATTCCCAGCGTCAGGTGGGTGCTATTCTGCTCGTCTGATTATCTCTTGCCTTCACTGCTTTGTTTTCTGAAATTCTCAACATTGTGGGGCATTAAAATGTACAATTCCCAGTGAGCAGTGCCACCAGGGCTCTTCTTTGGTCCCGTCTACATTTCCTTTTGGAGGTCATACTTTGGCACAGTGTCCCCTGCCATTTCCTATCCTGGGTCATAGCCTGCTTGTTTCCTGAGAACTGCTCTGTCCGGTCGGGTGGAGGAACTGGAGTGGGTCGTAGTGTGTTGGAATTCTTTGCCAAACTGTTGTTGAAATGTTAGGATAGTTTTCTTAAATTCTTAGAAGAGATGCTTACTATTTATCTTGAATGCATCATGCTGTCATGCTCTGTAGAAATGATTAATAATGACACCAGCTCAGTTACTTAGTCTTCAGTGGAACTAACCTTGACCAGAGCAAGGATGAAGACAACATAAAATTCTTAGCATGAGCAAAATCTTTGCTCTAATAAAAGAAAATATACCCATGTCTTTTAGAGATGAATATATCTACTCCTGGTCCTTAAATGTTGTCAAAGCAATCTATTTGATTCAGAACTATTTAGATTTATATTTGGCTTTAATACAAATTATGGAGAGTAAAAGGTTATAACCTATTGAATAAAGTAAGAATCCATGAGTCTACACTGATATAAATAGATAAATAAATAAATAAATAAATAAAGGAAAGCTCTTCCTTAAATTAGAATGTCAACTAATAAATGCAAAATAAATTATGGAATTAGGAAAACACCATTTTCCAACTAGCATAGTGATAATTGGTTTTAGCATAGTGGGTCAAAGTTTGAGGAATAAAAGGGTATTTACATAGTCTCCAAGTATATCCCCACAAGCTACTTTTTGTTGCAAAGAGAAAATAGTAACATTACAGTATAGATACATGGCAGACACCACCCGAACAAATGATCAAAGGAAACATTGCCAGAAATGGCACGAATGGACAGCCTGTGCCACCTGACACCATGCTCTGAGAACTTCCCATTACTTCCAGAGTATTCCTGCCAAAAGGCATAACTGGGATCTGATTATGAGGAAGCATTGGACAAACCCAAAGTGAGGAATACTCTCCAAAATAACTAGCTTGTATTCTTCAAAAATATCAATATCGTAAAGTACAATGACAGATAACAGAGCCAAGAATTGTTGTGCATTAGAGACGTGACGTCTGAATGCAGCATGTGATGTCGGATTTTCTTTTGCTGTAAAGGGCAGTATTGGGACAAATGACAAAAAAATTTCAGTAATATTTGTAGGTTAGATGATAATGCATCAAAGTTCATTTCTTGATTTTGATGATTTTCTGTGGTTATGTGAGAAGAGGAAGTAGAAAAATGTTAACATCTGACAAATCTAGAAGAAGAGTGGTCATCTTTCTCTTCTTGAAATTTTTTTTGTAAATCTGAAGTTTTGTCAAAGTGAAATATAAGCAAGTACAAATTTTAAATTAAAAATACAAAGTATGACAGTGATGTCTCATTTTGTACTATGTTTTCGTTGTCATAATAACAAGCACTTACATAACACTTACTCTTTGGCACATATTTTATATATATATATACTCATTTAGTCTTTCTCCTGTGAGCCAGGTGGTGGTGTTATTCCCATTTTCAGACCCAGAAATTAAGGGACAGTGGGGTTAAATAATTTGCCTGTATTTATATGCTAGTAAAGGGAGGACATAGGATATGAACTCCCAGGAATCTGGATCCAGAATCCACGTAAGGGCCGAATGAATCACATAGACTTCTTAGTTCAACACTCATTAATACCACCTGGAACCCCTTTTTGGAAATTTCTATTTGGAGTCTGTAATAGTTATCTGCTTTTGTACAATGCGTTACCCCCAAACTTAGTGGCTTGAAATAATAGACACTTAATATCTCACAGTTTCTGATGGTTAGGAGTCTGGGTGCAGCTCATCTGGGTGTCTCCGGTCCAGGATCTCTCAAAAGGTTGCAGTGAAGCTGTTGGCTGGGGATGTGCTCTCATCTGAAGGCTTGCCTGGTGGATATTCGCTTCCAAGCTCACTCATTTGGTTGTCAGGAGCCCTGGGTCCTGTACCACATGGCCCTCGCACGAAGCTGCCTTGTGACAAGGCAGCTGGATTCCCCCAGGGCGAGCAAAGAGAAAGAGAGAGAGAACGCCTAAGACAGAAGCCACAGCCTTTTTATAATTGGATCTCAGAATTGACATCCCATGCTATATTCCATTCATTAGAAACCAATCAAGAAGATCATCTCACTTAGAAAGAGAGGGGATTTCACATTTTACTAGGGAGTAAATGATAGGAGGTGGGGATCACTGGGGGCTGTCTTAGGGGGGCCACCTACCACAGAGTTTATGTATCAGTTGTGTACACATTTTCGTATTTATTCTTGTTGGTTAGAATGATCTCTTGAAAGAGGCCAGTTTTTGAACGTAGCTAGAAACCACATGGCAGGGGAATGGAATGGTAACTTACTAAGAGAAAACCTTGCTTTGTCCTGGCAATGAGTACAATTTGGCTTCCTATTACCTTTTTCAATCCAGTACCATTAGCCCTCTGGGTACTGGAAATTCCTCCCAGTACCAGCAAGTAACCGGCTGTGACTTTGGGGCCTCCCCCAGAGATTGTCCATTCCCTTTCTGCTCATTGCATCCGTGTCTTCATCGGCCTGGCTATGCTGGATTAGTGGACTCCCTGAGGGTAGAGAATGTGTCATTTTTGCCAAATCTGTCACTTCCCACCTAGCACAAACCCTGGGCCAGGAACTGGGTTAAAAGAGCACTAGCTTCTTCCCTAGGAGAGCTTGATTGATTTTTGGCCGTAGCAGAGCGTCTGACATATGCCATGTGCTTTGCACACTTGGTTGGTTCTGTAAGACAGGCTATTATACCTGTGCAGTTGTAATGGGGAGACCAAACCGATTTTGAACTCGATAACTTCCCAGGATTACAGCCTTAATCTTTTCCCCTTAATTGGAAAATCCTTTTGCAGGGCAGCACCTCTGTGAAAGTAATCCAGGCAACAGTTTGTAAAACAAGACATCATTTCCACCCAGTTCTGTCTCCTGCCATTCCACGTGGCCTGTTTCCTCTTTCTTGACCCCCAAATTCTCACTGTTGGGAGTTATGTTTTTGGGATAGGCATGACTGTTTGGAAGGGGGAAACAAAAATAAAAATGAGAAAATGACCACCTCATTTAATTCTATCTCCCAAGATTAACTAAGTTAACCTGTTGTTGTGCTTCTTCCTAGTCTTTATATATATAGGCTTTTATTTAAAAAAATAATAAAGCTAGAGAATTCCCTGGCAGTCCAGCGGTTAGGATTCCACGTTTTCACTGCCGAGGGCCTGGGTTCAGTCCCTGGTTGGGGAACTAAGACCCCACAAGCTGCGAGGCCGAATAATAATAATAGCAGAGCTAGAAGCATACTACACCATCTCTCAGTTTTTCCACTTGACATTTCGTGGGTGTTAAATACGGCTGCTTACCATTCCAATGTGAGTATATAGTTAGTTTAGCACGTCTCTCATTGTGGATGCTTAGTTTGTTTCCAAGTTTTTGCCCTTAAAATAATGCTATCATGAATATCCTTGGGCTGAATAATCGTGTACATTTCTAATGGGTTCCTTCTGATAAATTCCTGTTAGTGATATTGTTGGGTCAGAGGAAGGAATGAGAATTACCTTGGATTCTGAGAGCATCAGGGACGCTCTAGAAAGGGAATTGGCTGCAGAAAGTGGACATGAGGTCAAGGGCCACACGGGGGGAGCACGGGCAGTGGTGTTGGCGGTTCAGCACTTGGCCCTGCCGCACGGCACTCAAACACTAGCTTTTAGCAAAGTTACTTCAACTTCTGAGCCTCAGTTTTGATCGGTAAAAGGGGGTGAACGATCTCACGTAAATCAGAACATAGGTCCAAAGGCTTTTGCCAAAATCATCCCTTAGGAAAGAAGGCATGTCCAAAAATTCAAATCCTTGTAAAGCGTCTCAAATTTTGGGATGCTGTCTCACGGACTTTAACTGAAAAAAACAAAACAAACAAACAAAAAAAGGATTGTTTAAAGAAAATACATTGGCCTGAAATAACTTCAATCAGTGCTTGTTTGGTATATGCTTACAGAGGTTTTTTGACAGAATCAGTCAACAGAAGGGAGGCAAATGACTTGAACACAGATTTAGCAATTATTTCTGGGAATCCGACCTCATGAGTTGTGAATATCGGATGCCATTGTAAACAGACCTTCTGAAGATTCCCTTCAAAGGCAATAGTGGTTACACTGTGGTGCTCGTAAATATACACCTATAGTTTCAATACATAAAACAGCTGTCCTAATGTTGTATTAATGGGTATTCGTGGCTTGGGATAAACTTTCCAGTGACAGTGTGCTGTATCTCAAACAACTGAGATGGAAATGAAGATGACGTGTCCTGGAAAAAATGAATTGACTCAAAAATTGACTCTGGAAACATGCAATGAATAAAGTTATGTAATGATATGTCAGACTGGAAAAAGGCAATATTTCTCCATTAATGTATAATTTAAATAGTATGTGGTTATAAATATGTATGTGCAACCAAATTAATAAATTAAATTTTGTAAGTCATATTTACTTTAGCTACGGCCCTAAGAGTTTATATAATTGACTGGATAAAAAATTGGTGTTAGGGAAAAAAAAAATTGGTGTTAGGGCTTCCCTTGTGGCTCAGTAGTTAAGAATCCGCCTGCCAATGCAGGGGTCCCAGGTTCAAGTCCTGGTCCGGGAAGATCCCACATGCCGCGGAGCAACTAAGCCCGTGCGCCGCAACTACTGAGCCTGCGCTCTAGAGCCCTCATGCCACAACTACTGAGCCCACGTGTCTAGAGCCTGTGCTCCACAACAAGAGAAGCCACCGCAATGAGAAGCCCACGCACCGCAAGAAAGAGTAGCCCCTGCTTGCCGCAACTAGAGAAAGCCCGCATGCAGCAACGAAGACCTAATACAGCCAAAAACAAATTAATTAATTAATTTTAAAAAATTGGTGTTGGAAGGATCTTCTCACTGAGTAAGATGGGTCTCCCTATATTTGGGGAGACGTATTAGTTATCAAACTCCTGATGTTGTGTGAGAATAAAAATGTGACGCTTATCAGATGCTCAGCCCTCTGCCTGGTGCATAGCAAATGCTCCACTCACCTGGCTCTTGTCACGGGGCGTCAGATGGCAGATGCTGACTCTGGATGAGCACCCACTGGGGCTGGGGGAGGCAGGAGGGCTCTAGGACAGAGGAACATAAGGCAAACTTACTTATTCTATCACGTGGCTTAGGACGGGATTTGACCATGTACAGTGGCTTGTTTCCAAAAGCAATTTTTTTTTTAAATCTTAGAAATAATGTTTTGGGTGGGGCCCCAGCTGAGCTTTCTGGCTCTTGTACAACGTGTGGAAGCACTTTACAAATTACAACCAAGCTATTTCATACCCTCACAACACATAGAAGCGTGGAGTGGCGGCTGGGCTTTAGTTCCCGGTTGAGACTTCATGGTGCCGTGCGGGTCCCATGCTCCGTGCATTTCTCCACCCCCTGTCCTTCCCTTCGTTTGAACCTCCATCAGTGAGGCTCGTTCCCAAGCCACTTGCAAGGAAGAGGATAGATGTGTCTTCATACCAGCTTCCTCTGCCAGCCTGTGACATATGGATCCTTGGGCCGCTCTTCAGAACACTGGCTAGAGAGAGAGACAGACAGAGAGAGATACAGAGACAGAGAGAGGGAGACAGAGAGTGAGAGAAACAGAGATAGAGAGACAAAGAGAGAGATAGAGAGAAAGAGAGACAGAGACAGAGAGACAGAGATAGAGAAACAGAAAGATAAAGAGACAGAGACACACAGAGAGAGACAAAGAGACAGAGAGAGAGGCAGAGAGGGCTGCCTGCATGGTAAGCTAGCTAGTTAGCAGAAAAAGGAAGTGGGAATAATTTTAGCATGATCGTGTTCTTCCTGACATGTGCTCCAGCTGTGTTTTCATTTGTCGTGTTTTGGGGACTGTGTAATGTCTTTACCCCAGGGCCTGAGGCCTGAACCTGTGCCTCCAGGAGCAAGCGCTCAGCAGTGGGACCACTGGGGAGATAACTGACCATCTTTCTGAGGCTGTCTCTGGCCACATAGGTAGCAAACCCAGCTTCCCCTGGGAGGAAGGCAGGGTTCCTCTGGAGATGCCATCCAGTCTCCCACTAGTCTCTTGGGGTCACTGGGCCCCCTGTGTGGCCAGCAGTGTATACATGTGGATGCCAGAGGAGACCCGCTGTTTCTATCCCACCCCACCTCGTGCTGGTTTACACACTGAAAGAGCTGCTCACGTAGCTACGGAGAACTGCCATCATCCTTTGATCATTTGGAAAAGCCTCCTTTGAAGAAAAATGGTCTAGGGCTTCACGTACCCGTAAAGGCTACCCAGTCCATGCAGCTTTGCCTGTGGGCCTATGGCCTCCTCCCTTTCCATGTCCCTGGACTGGTCACCCTCCCCCCCTTCTGCTGCTGGACAGATGAGCTTTCCTTTCCCACAAATCTTTAGTCTCTCACTGTCTCCACGTGTTCTCCCTTCTCTGTTTCCCTTGAGGAGGGTCCTTACCTCCCTCTCTTCCTTTTTGGCACCATACCTTCCTTTGGCAATGGTGCTAAACATTTCTGCCTAGTGGACCTGGTGTTTTGTCAAAATAACTTAATTTCTCACAGCTCATTCTATCAGTGGGATAAAGGCTCTGTGTGTGTGTGTGTGTGTGTGTGTGTGTGTGTGTGTGTGTGTCTTTTCTTAGTTGTTTTTGAACCAGCACTCCTTAGGCCTGTGTATTTGAAAAGTACTTTCCTGATAAGAGTAACATTAGGTCTTGTGTTTGGCTGTGATATGTTTCTTCTTGATAAATTGACTTTGACTTCGTTTCTCTGTAATCCTCCTAAATCAAAGACCTAGATTTTTAATCAGACCTGAGAAAACTTTGGTGGTTCAACCAGAAACCAAGTACTGGCCAACTGGAAGGTTCCTCCTGAGCCTGGGACCATGTCAGTGTTTGGGGGGTAGAGAGTGGATCTGGGGGAGTCCCTTGCCAGGGGTAGGTCAGCAGCCCTTGAAGCCTTCCTTTGGTCAGTTCCAGGATGATTACAGCAAAGGCCTATGAGAGTTGGGGTTCTCTGTGTCCTCATGGCAAAGCAGCTTTAATTGTCCAGCATCAGTAGCTAATGAAGGTTTTCAGAGTTGCCCTGGCAATTGGCAACCAGGAGAGGCTAGAGCTGCCATAACAAAGAACCACAGACTAAGAGGCTTACACAACAGAAGTTTTTTTGTGGTTCTGGAGGCTGGAAGTCCAAGATCAAGGTGTCAGCAGGGTTGGTTTCTTCTGAGGCCTCTCTCCTTGGCTTGTAGACGGCCGCCTTCTCCCAGTGTTTTCACATGGTCTTCCCTCTGCATGTGTCTGGGTCCAAATTTCCTCTTCTTGTAAGGACACCAGTCATATAGGACTGCTGCTCCCCCTAACGACCTTATTTAACTTAATTACCTCTGTAAAGACCCAGTCTCCAAATAGAGCCACATTCTGAGGTTATGGTTTCAACATAGGCATTTAAGGGGGATGCAAATAGGCCCCAAGCAGCTTCCGGGAAGCACTTTGCTCTCCTGTAATGCTGTGTATGTACTGTATAATGTTCCTATCTAACTTACTCAACCTGGGTGTTTTATAAGTAGGAACTCATTTTCTCCACATGTCCATCCCTTGGGTAGGTATTAATTTCTTCACCATCTCACGAGGAAACAGTAAAGGAAGGACGACCTGCCGATACCTCAGAGCTGGTCACCGGCCCGTGGACCAGAGGCTGGACTCCAGCACCACACTCTCCTCCGTGTAGTGATCACCCCAGTTCCTCAGCCCACACCCCTCCCCCAGCACCACTCATCCTGACCTCAGAGCCTAAGAAAGGCTCCTCAGGACACCAGGTGAACTCTGCCATGCAGTGTCTGTGAGCAGACTCGTCGGAAGAATGAACATTAGGGTTTTGTCACCTCGTTTTACAGCTTGGGCTGTAGGATGTTGAGCCTTTTGTGGGAGACTCTATATTCAAGGGATCCAAGGGCACCGAAGGGCTCTGCTTTCCAAAGAAGACTGTTCTTCCAGAAAGGTGGTGCTTATCTAGAGGCAACTCAAGTGAGGCAAAGAAACCATCACTTTATCTTGAGGATAAACAGCATAGCCCTTTAGAGGTGACAGATAATAACACATAATGGTCTTTAATGGTCAAACTAGACATGAATGTTAAAGGGAATATTATATTACAGTGGAAAGCAAACAGGTCCTGGGGTTTTAGCTGTAAGTACTACCTTACTGGGTATGATGTTTTGGCCTCAACTGCTTCATCTGGAAAATGGGTATATAATATCTCCTTGCAGGGTCACAGATTACAGGCACACCTTGTTTTACTGCACGTTGCTTTACTGCGCTAAACAGGTACTGTGCTTTTTACAAATTGAAGGTTTGTGGCAACCTCACATTGAGCAAATCTATCGGCGCCATTTTTCCAATAGTGTCTGCGCGCTCCGTGTCGCTATGTCACGTTTATGGTAATTCTCACACTAGTTCAGATACTTTCATTCTGATGGTGTCTGTCATGGTGATCTGTGATCAGTGACCTTTGATGTTACTACTACGACCTGCTGAGGACTCAGACGATGCTTAGCATTTTTTAGCCACAGAGGATTTTTCAATTAAAGGATGTACTTTTTTTTTAAACATAATGTTATTGCACACTTAGTAGACTACACTCTAGTGTAAACATAGCTTTTCTATTTGCTGGGAAAACAAAAAAACTCACGTGATGTGCTTCATTGCACTATTTACTTGATTGAGGTGGTCCGGAACTGAACCTGCAATATCTCTAAGGTCTACTTGTGTATATGTAAGGTACCCAGTTCAGTATCTCTGTTGTGTTTTTCATTTTGTTGCAAAAAATAGGCAAGGCTAAATAAACTGCAGTAAAAAGTCACCCGCAATCTTAGTGGTATATCACTACCAATATTTATGTCTAGTATAGTGTGTCTACGCCTGACCCTTCACTCTGATAGAAAAGCCACTATCTCAAGCACTGCCAGCCACCAGCCATCTCTGGAGAATCTCATACCAGCAATTAAATGCTTCAGTTTGGGAGTGACACCTGTTGCTGCTCAGAGCTCGTTAGCTGGACCCGGCCTCGTGGCTCCACCTAAGCGCTAGGGGGCCCTGTGTGCACACCTTCCAGCACCTGCCAGGAGAAGCAGGTGAATAGCAGTAAGGACACTTCCTCTACAGAGTAGGTGTTGAGTGCGTGGTACCAACATTCTTATGATCGGTCCTGCCTTTACTGAAAACCATTGTTCCATTTGCTCTCTTTCCAGCAAGACTTAATGAATCCTGATTAAATAGTGGACTAGTAGATTTAGCTGCACGTCCTCTTACCCCCTCACGCTTGGGGAAAATAGTCTATGAATATCCCGAAGTCAATTGTTATTCTCTGAGCTGTCGCAGTAGAGCTGTGTAGGTTGACTTATAAAAAGAAGGCATTTTGACCATACGCTGAAAAGATTTTATGAGTGTGTGAGTGACATTGTGTGTTTGTGTGTCTCGGGCAGAGAATGAGACTCAGAGGTAGTCATTTTTATTTGACTCGTACAGCTGAGGGCCACGTTGCTTTTTAGCACTGACCTGGCTGTGGCTACATTGCAGCCCAGTACTGACTTCTCCCCTTTACTTTTTGAAAAACTGTAGTAAAATGTACATGATATAAAATTTACCATTTTAACCAGTTTTAAGTATTTAGTGGCATGCACACATCCACATTATCATGCATGTATTGTGCATCACCACCATCCACCACCAGAACTTTTTTCATCTTCTCAAATGGAAACTCCACACCCACTAAACAATAACTCTCCATTCCCCATCTCCTGGCAACCACCGTTCTACCTTTTGTCTCTGAATTTGACTACTCTCGCATAAATGGAGTCACACAGTATTTGTCCCTTTGTAACTGGCTTATTTCACTTAGTCACAGTGCCTTCAAGTTTCATCCGTATTATATCATGTGTCCAGATTTCCTTCCTTTTTAAGGCAGAATAATATTCCATTATATGTATAGACCACATGTGGTTTATCCATTCATCTGCCAGTAGACACTTGGGTTGCTTCCACTTTTTGACTATTGTAAATAATGCTGCTGTGAACATGTGTGTGCAAACATCTGTTTGAGGCCCTGCTTTCAATTTTGGGGGGAATCTATACCCAGAAGTGGAAGTACTGGATTTTATGGTAATTCTATTTTTAATTTTTTGAGGAACCGCCATATTGTTTTCCATAGTGATTGCACCACTTCCCATTGCCACCATCAGAGTACCTTTTACTCTTTACTCCCTGGTTGACGTCCCCTTGGAGAACTTGGGAGTATTAGTAGCTTGTTTCATATTCTGTACAAAGGACAGGGTCCCTCCTGCATCCCCTCTATCATGACTTCATCTGGCATTTATTGCCTCCTTATCCTTGTTTCACTTCGTAATTTTGCTCAGAGGTCGTGTACTAGAGGCGTAGGTTATACTTTCAATCCTGACAAAGAACATGTGAACGGGGAAGTTATCCTTTGTATGTTTCATTGGACTTTTGTCATTTTTTATTACCATTACTATACTTGTTATACCTATGGGCTATCTGTCACTGAATTTCTCCAATATTCTTAGTAACAGTGCGTAAGAAATACTCACAAAGTTTAATATAGAAATGCAGCCTCTTAGAGATTTGTGGGAATAAAGTTGATTTGAGGAATGCATTTGATGTTTAGTTAGCATCTGACTTTTAGGTGTGCTGGACATATCTGACTACATGCTACCGTATCAAAATACAAAACAAAAGAAAACGTGGGGAATCTAGCTAAACCTGTGGGTGTTATCCTTCTCCATCCCCTCTCTCTATGACTCTGGATGGTAATAAATATCCCATCAGTAGAATCTGTCCTCATTTTCTCAATATAATCTACACCCTTTTACTTTGAAATGATGACTTTCCCCATATCTACTTAGGTCCCCAAGCCTGAAAGGATTTTAATTTCCCAGGCTTGAGAGCTTAGCCTGTGAGGAGAGGTACAAATAAATGCTTTGAGGAGCCATATAGAGAAAACAGCCCCAAGTTCTCTGCTACTCACTCCTGCAGCCTGGCTGTTCTCCATCAGCTTTGTCTGAGCAAACAGCACTCCCCTCCCACCTGGGTGCTTAGCTTTCCAAGAAAAGCAGGTTGGCGGTGATACTAGCTTAGGAAAACAGAA
This sequence comes from Monodon monoceros, assembly GCF_005190385.1. NCBI lineage: Eukaryota > Metazoa > Chordata > Mammalia > Artiodactyla > Monodontidae > Monodon > Monodon monoceros. Next base: position 7,751,134 of record NW_021703778.1, read on the forward strand.
GATATCCGAGCTGTGGCCTGGTTCTTCCTACATGGCCAGGAAATCCCTACCAGCGTGCTCCTGGAGTCCTCGGGAAGCCAGCTTCCTTTACTTCCAGGCAGAGATGCACATGCAAAGGACAGTTCTGTTATTTTATCTTATTTTATTTTTGTCATCTCTGTTCCTGACACCACCTATGTATAATTCTCAATTGACTTTTTTTTTTTTTTTACAAGGAAAAAGCAATTCCCTCCAATACTTTATAGAAGGGGATTAGAGTCACTGTGACATTCCAGGCTGGCTAATAACTAATTTGAATGTAAATTATATAGACTCTGAACACAAGTTTGTGAACTCACAGGTGTCCTTCAAACCATTGTATTTCCATATTCTGCTCTTTATGGAAGACTTTTTTTTTTTAAACAAGAGTTAAAAATAAACTCATAATTGAAATCTATTTTATGCTAAATAGGAATATCAATTACTGTTGAATAATCGGCCTCACCTGATTGTTTGAGGTTATCCTCAAAATGCTGACAATAGCAAAAAGGTTCTAGTAGCTTTTTCAAATAACAGGTTCAGAAAGTTTCAGCTGAGTCACTATTGGGTAGTTTAATATAAAGAGCCCAGGTCAAAGCCAAGCTTGTTTCGTATACATTCTTTTTTTCTCTAAATGGGGACTGATGGGCTATTTTCTAAATATGGTGACATGAAATGACATTTTACGCTAGCTAGCTATTTTATTATAGGCTCTTTTTCACACAGGCTATTTTATAGGACTGTTTTACTATATACCTTGAAAGCACTGCATTTTGGTAGAAGATATTCTGTTCTCATTAAACGAGCAGAAACCTGTGTAGACTGAATTAATAGCCAACAGAACTGGGGTAACTTGCTTCTTCATTTGCAAAATGCTGAGCCATTAAGAGGATCAATCAGTAGGGGCTGGTGTAATCCACAAACACAGACGTTTTCCCCGTGGTTCCGTTCATGCATCTGAATGCAAAATTGTTCAGGATTTTTTGTTTTTGGAAGTGCATTAAGGAAAAAGGCATCCCAGCAGGGGCTTAATAAAGGACTTTGTTTCTCCTTTTTCCAAACTTTTTATATTCACACCAGGCTTTCTAGTTTGGAAACCATTTTGAAGTCAACGTTGTGAATATTAAACAGGGAAGGGAATGAGGCCAAGCTGTTACCTCATAAAAATCAGATACTAACCCTTTCCCACTCCCTGGGTGGAAAGTGGGATATGCTCAGAATGACCGTTTTGATCTTGTTAAGTGGGCAAATTTAGTAATAACGATTAAATCTCATGCAAGCACAAGGCAGGTTATAACTGCAGTGGATTTGTGAGGGGGTCCTAATCTCCAGAGCACAAACTTGAACCTCCATCTGGAGACCAAGGTGGTCCTGTTGAACTGAATTAAACTAAACATTGCTGGTGTTGCCCCTAACAACAGTTGCTAGGCGACCTTTGCCAGCATGTGGAGGGGTGGGAATCACTGCACGTCACGGCACTGTTTATCATCATACACCAGCGGTCTTGTTTTGGGAAGGGCCTGACACATATATTGAGTGGGCCACGTGATAGAAATGTCACACACACACTGGGACAGGGAGGCATTTGGGAACGGTCTGAGAAATCAGAAATAGTTGTCATGCAGCCGGTATGGCATCCCTGCCTGTGTGATCTCTGACTAAAACTTCCAACATGGGCTTCCGTTGATTGACAGCGTTGAATTCAGTGTGTGACCATCCTGCTCTGTTGGGGAGGCTGGGAAGGGAAGGGAAGATGGAACGAGTAAAGATGAAGATGTCATTGCTCCATCAGTATTGGGATGGCAACTCTGGTACCAATCTACGTGGTACCCTGTGTTACAATATACTGACCAAGTGAGCACACGTTGAAAGCATTCTCTCAATCAGTACATGATTTGATTTACAGATCGCCAAATATCTCGTGATGTTATTCACTTCCCGAGGTGCGAAGGGTCCTAATGCAGAAGTCTATTTACTCTTTTAAAGGGGTTACATCTATTGCAGCAGAAAATGTCGCCGCCGTTCATTGAACAGATGAGCTCAACACAAGCAGAGCCCAAGTGACTGTTTCCAAAAATCACACTGCTCTTTGGGCTGAGCAAAGGCTTGGAGGGGCGTCTTTTCTTTTTTATTCTCCTATTCTCTTTCCACGTGGCCAATCTATGCAGTCTCAGCAGCTGGGCTGAGATGCCTGTGGTTTGAGTAGTTAGATTGTAAATCAGTAGAAACCTGTCTGACCCCGCCCTGCCTTTATCGGTTTTGAAGGAGCAATTCTCTACAAGACTTTCTTTTAAAAACCAATTAAAAAGCTATTTTTAATTAGAGCAAATGAAAGCAGTTCATAAATTTATTAATCCCTGGAGCGTCATACAACCTAAACGACATCCCTGCTTCAGAGATTTCAACTCTTAAATGATCCAGCTCTGTTACCACAAAGGAAGCGAGCGTCTCCAGGACATTTTTCTATGAATGTGCCAGATAATTAAAATGACAGTAGCTCCAGGGTGAAATGTCATACCTGCCTTCCCATGTTCTCAATATTAGAATTGCATTTAGAAGACACTTTTATAGGTCACCAGGCAGGAAGGGTAGGAATAAATAAATGGAAAAGAAAAGTGCATCTTGCTCAAAAAAGAAGGGGGGGATGAAATAGATATTTAAAAGGTCCTTTGGAGAAGTGATGGGTCAGAGGACATTATTATTTCCCTAAGGAAGAAATAAAGTGGGTGATGATCTGATTTCTGGACAGAAAGTACACGGCTCAGGACTCTGGCTCTGAGATCAGGTCTGGATTCATTTACTGTCACCAACACTTGCTGATGACCCACATCGGGCAAGTTATTTTATCTGGATAAGCTCCTGATTCTCCTACGAATTTCAGTTAGTAAATACATCTTACGTACACGCAATATAGAACTACAGGATTTGATGACACACAATAATGTCAGGCACTTAGGATTGTGCCTGGCACGCGGTAAGCTTGCAACAGATGTTAGGGTGGTTGTTGCCTTATTTTCGCCGTACATCGCTGAGAAAGTTGTTCTTAGACAGGATTCCTAGAGGGAGCAGTGAGTATTATTTGAACGTGGGGAGCGGCACTTGCTGGCAGGTTGGAAGCGTCCTGTCAATAGCATGGACCTATGGCGGCATCCTGGAATGACGTGAGTAGCGCAGGAACAGATGCTATATGCGGATAAGGATCAAGGTGACACCTGCCCGTCTCTAGAAGATGTCAGAGGGAGGTCCTTGGCTGATGACTTTAAGCAGCCTCACCGTGGTGGGCACTCACAGACCCAGAGTAAATAATGGGTTCCCAGAGGGATCTTAAGTGGTCAACATAATGAATAGCATTTGTGTTGAACTTCATAGTTGCTCACATTATCCTATTTGACCCTAGCAGCAGCCAAGTGGCATAAATAGGGCTGGGATTCTTTCCTTCCTCTCTGTCTCTGTCTGTTTCTCAACAGAAGAGACAATGATGGTCAAAATCTGTGACTTGCCCCTGATTAAATGAGTCAGCCTAAGAAGCAGAAGGCACAGGGACCTAGCACATGTGTTCTGTCCCCAAATCCCACACACTAGAGTCTTGGCTTACTATGATGGTGCTTGGTGTGCCCATGTCATATCACCGTGTCCCATTTGGCTTCAGTGCAGCTGAGGGGACAGCACTTACATGTGGTCAGGGACCCACCCGGACCACAGAGCCTTGGTTTCTGTCTATCTCCCCTTCCAGGATTTTCCCAGAAGACTCCAGATCCTAAAGTAGGAAAGTTTAATGCCCTTGGAGACAATCCTCAACCAATGGCGGGGTTAGGGGGGTGGAATGGAGTTGGTGGATAAATGCCCCAGCTTCTGGTCCCTCAGGGGACAGTGTGGGGGGACATTCTGCAAGGCTTCTTAGGGATTCCCAGTGAAACTGGGCCCCCTCCCCCTTGTCCTGGCAGTAATCAGCTCAATAATGAGCCTTTTCTGACTTCCCTTCCTCTGTCTCACTTTGCTGCCCTCTCACTGCTAATGCTCGGGATTTCCTCCCCCATAAACTATGCACATCCTGCATTCAGGGAAACCCAAAGGAAGGCAACAAACCCTTAACAAGGAAGCTCTAAAAGTGACATAAAGCTGTTCTAATCAGGAAGGACAAAGGCCATATTTAATATTCCAGTTTAATAATTCAAAGGTACTCATTTGGTAAATGTTGGAAATTTAAAAAAATATTCCACTTGGATTCAGAATTCAACAGGGCAAAAGGAAAACTTTTCCCCATGTGTTGCTTTTTTAAAAAAATTTATTTATTTAAATTTGCGGCTGCGCTGGGTCTTTGTTGCTGCACACAGACTTTCTCTAGCTGCGGTGAGCAGGGGCTACGCTTTGTGGCGGTGCACTGGCTTCTCATTGCGGTGGCTTCTCTTGTTGCGGAGCACGGGCCCTAGGCACGCGGCTTCAGTAGTTGCAGTGTTGTTAAATGGGTTTGTCTTCTGTGGAGCCCAGTGGACTGTGTCCTTGTGGGTTTGCTGTCCCTTAACCAAGGTGCTGCCCAGATGCACTGAGGGTCTTTGCTGCCTGCATGCAGTCTGGTTCCCTTTGCTGGATTCATGCAGAAATGTAGAGGGTCCTCTGTCCGCCGGCCTTGGAAATCCCGCCGCAGAGCTCTGTGTGGGAGGCCAGCCAGGGCCAGTGGTGGATCGAGGAGGGCTGAGCGCTCAGGTCCGGTCACCTCCCCCCACTTGGGCTCCTGATCGTCACTCGTGGGATGCGTGTGGGATGTAGGGTAGAGCTCTGGGTGTGAGTTCAGGCGTTCACTCCTGCCTCCTATAAAAGTCACTTGCTGCTCTCTTTGGCCTGTGGCTCCTCATTTGGAGAAAAATAAAAGGGAGCAAAGCTAATGAAGATGTGTGTATGTAACTTACGGAGTTGTTGTAGGCACAGAGGTGGAGATATACGTGAAAGCGCTTAGAATACCAAAGGGAACAAAGCAAGTGTTAGCTCTTGATTTTTAGGAGGTGAGAAGGGGACAGGAGAAAGAGAAGAGAAAAGGTGACAAGGACCGTGCTTAGTAAGTTCCATCCCCTCGGGCTCCTCCCTCTGCCTGACCACGCCTCCCCTTCCCCTGCAGCCCCCTCTTTGCCTGGCTCACTCCTCTCTGCCTTCCGGTCTCAGCTTAAAGGTCACTTCCTCCAGGAAGCCCACTCTGACTGCCCCTCCACTAAGTCTCTGACAGGTGCTTTCTGTGCCCTTGTGTCAACCTGAACTTGACCCGTCAGAGCCCTTCCTTCATTGCCTGTGGTTTGTCTGCATTCCCTACAGCCCCATGACGACAGCGCCTCAACACTGGAGCATATCAGTACCTTACCCAGCAGGCCCAAAATGGGGGATAAAGGACTAATATGAGCACAGATGTGTTCTCTTAATCACTCCATGGCTGAGATTTTGGCGACCCAATATTCTTGGTCTGAATCATCTTAACCTTGTTACTAATCAACTACTGTAGTTACTAAAATACCAGAAAGGACAAACCATTGGGTGGGATATTTTTTAGTAGAAGAACAAATCATTGACTTATGTATAGACATTAGAGTTGCTTTATTCAAGTTCAGAATTAGGAGTTCCAGCTTTTCCTGAAGGTGAAGGAAGCCCTGAGTGCTGCACTTTGGAGATCTGATCTACGTAAACACTGTCTATTGAAAACTTGTCAATATACAAAGTAAATGCCATCAACGACTCACCTTATCAATATACTATGTTGTAAACTTTAAAAAATAGGTTCCCACTCCATCTGATTTCATTTAGTGGAAGGAATATTTTTATTTACTGAGTGCTGAAGGCACAGTAAGCATGTGAAAATGAAAGATAGACATATTATTTATATATATATATGTATATATGCACCCAAATTTCAGCACATTGTACATAACATACATCTTTTTAAAAAAGCTTAAAATTTAAATGTCAGAAATATTACTGCTCTGTACTTAGTGCCTAAATCTTTTTAGACACATTTTACAGATTTTCTTTATAGCAAATCATGCTCAGTGAAGTTATAGTTTAGTAGTCAATCTGTAGTGATTTAACACACATGTATGTTTTCTTGTGACTTTCATGTTTGTAGCTCATCTTAACCTAATAAGTATGAAACTACTACTAATGGTGCAATGATAGCTATTGATCTTTTCTGCCCAATTAAGTAACAAAGAATAGAAAGGCGTGATGAGAGTTTGATGCAGTTGATGTCAAATTATGATCAGTTCATATCACTAAAGGCTATAAGGGCTCCAAGTGCTAAACGGGGCATAGCCCAGCCCCTATGTTCACTGCAGCACATTCACAATGGCCAGGATGTGGAAACAACCTAAATGCCCATTGATAGATGAACGGATAAAGAGAGTGTGGTATATTCATATGGTGGAATATCACTCACACTTAAAGAAAGAAGGAAATTATGCAATATGCAATAACATGGACTTCAAGGACATTACTGAGTGAAATAAACCAGTCACAGAAAGACAGTATTGCATGATTCCACTTATATGGGGTATTGAAAATAGTCAAATTCGTAGAATCTAATAGTGGAATGGTAGTTGCCAGGTGTCAGAGGGTGGAGAAGTGGGGAGCTACTAATTACTAGGCATAGTTTCAGTCAAGTAAGATGAATCAGCTGTGTAATATTGTGCCTGTAGTCTACAATAACATACACTTAAACATGTGATGAGGGAGGGTAGGTCTCATGTTAAGTGTTCTTACCCCTAAAAAAGAAAATTTAAAAACACGGAAAACATGACAAAACAAAACCACCTTATGGTGGGCTCCCAAAACAAGTATTTTGATAGTGCTTGGGATTTGTAATTTGCTGTGGTCATTCTTCATTTTTCTTACCAAGGCAGAGGAGCAGGTTTAGAAGAATGAGGGGGGTGTCCAATCAAGGTCTCTGTATTGATTTAAGATACCTGTTAGACATGGCAACGGTGACTAGACACCGAGCTGGAGCCCAGCACTTGCAGGAAGTCTAGGATGGAGAAATAAATGTGGGCAACATCCAATTGCCCGTGCCATTCAGAGCATGAGCTGGGTGCAGTCATCTAAGGAGTGTAGCTAGTGAAAGAAGGAGGCTCAGCCAGGCACTGCAGAGTTCAGCAGTTAGCCAGGTTCTCCTGGGACATTCTGCCCGCCTTGACAGTTCTGTTCAGTGGGAGAACCCCAGGGAAGAAAGAGCCCAGCTGTCCCCAGCCACAGTAACCTCAGTGCTGAGAGGGTAGTTGCCAAGCACCAGCCAGACACAGTACTTACGCTGCTATAAGAGCCTGTATTCCAGAGCTCCCCCCAGGACCAGCATTGATGGCACTCCCTCAATTCCCCCACCTCCCGCATTTGCTCCTGGAAATAGAGGTCTTGGAAACACTCCACATCTACCTTGCTTCTGTTTCATCTCTATCAATATACCCTAGCCACCACAGGAGTCAGGGGCAGGGGAATTTCTCTTCTCTGCCTTTACCCCAAACCCCTCTACTGCCTAGTTGCTTTGCTTCCACTTGGAATTCCCGAGTTCCAGCCTAGTACTGGAAGTCAGATGACCAACTTGTTCCTGGTCCTCCCTTTTATAGCATGGACCACATTTTTATGTCTTCGGATTATGGAATTTTGCTTCTACATCCTGCAGAGACAGTAAATGAACCAGCTAGGTGTTGGCCCTTCTCTTACAACCATCTTCTTTGGAGAAGTCATTTTTCCTGTTTGAATAAGAATAAATCATTGACATATAAATAAATCAATCTCTTGTGGGCACTGTATGCACAGTATCTCTAATTCTCACAGTGATTCCTGAAGTATAGGCTTTATTATCTGTTCTTCACAGCTGAGTAGACTGAGACCCCAAACCCCTAAGTCATTTGACCAAGGTTGCACAAGACGAAGGTGGATTTCCCTTGAAGCCTTGTTAAATATCACCTGTTCTTAGTGTTTGCCTCTTGGATTGTTCATTCGTTTATTTATTGGTTGGCCACCATCTGAACTCCCTGCCTGTTTTAGGGCGTCTCGCACCCGATATGTAGGACAGGGTCCCACTGCCCAGGATGGAATCCAAGCAGTTGGCTCTCTGAGCCTGGTTCTCTGACTGTGCAGAGACAATGCACCAATGCAGGGGCAGTTACAGATTATTAGAGGGGTTCCCAGTTTTAGTGGCAGCATCAAACACCCAGTGGTATGGGGCCAGCTGTCCCAACCGACTGACAGTGGGGGACCTCGGCTATCTCCTCTGCTACCTAGACCCCTGGCTCTTCTTCATTCTTTCACTCTAGTTCTCTAGTCTCCCTCTCAGTTCAAGTGTGCTTCTCTTCATCCTTCCAGTAATGCCTCTTTTGCTTGAATCAGCAGAACTGCTTTCTTGGATTACAACCAAGAGCTGTCATCCAATGTTGCTGAGGAATCCAGACCATATTCTACGAATGGGGTATTTTACCCGACAAAAGATGCCCCCCTAAAGAGCTATAAACAGGACAAGGTTGAAGAATGGAATGGGACCAAGGGAAAGGGTTTTACTTTGCTCTTCTTTACCATCAGATTGAAGGCAAGTGTGGCAAAAAGAGCATCCCTTTTAGGAAATCCTATAGAATGTGAAAGAAAGACTCAGAGACTCTATGGCGAACAGCCACGGCTGAGACTTGATGGAGTTCTTTCTGTTTCGCCCTCTTCCTGGACCTGTGAATTCTTGTTACGGGGTTTGTTGAGACTCAGATACACTCTCTTTTGCCCTGGGTTGTTGCATCCCTCACTGTCAAAGGCTGAACTTTCTGTCTGATTCTTAGCAGAGTCCTAGGTGAATATAATTCGGCATGAGGGTTAGGATCTGCGCCTATTCTGTACAGTCCTTACGAGGTCATCACCACATAAGACCTGCTCTGTCATTGAACACGTCTTCAGAATGCCTGAACCCAGCCCCGTGGGACACCATTCTGGGGCAATAAGTCTGAATGTCCCTGTGTAAGATGGGCTGGTTGCTGCCTATGAGAAATACCCTCGTGGCCAATTCACATCAACCCTGGGATCCCTCTGAGGTGGTCCAGAGGACCAGTGATAAGAACTTTATGTGCGCACAAAGGGAAAACAGATCAGTGGGAGAGGCTGCTTCAGAACTTAAGGACTTCTCACCAGGGACTGATGTAAACCAACGGTAACATAGGGTTGGAGCATTTGATTCGACCAGTGCTGATTTTTTCCCATTCCCTGAAGTCCTAGTGAATAAGTAATCAAAATGCTAGACGCTTATCTTCAGAGATGCTCTGTCAAGGGTTGAGGCAAAAAGGATGCATTTCATTTATCTGCTTGCCTGGTCCGCAGCTCGGTAAGAGTACCTAGTCTTCTGGGCTTAGTCTCGGGAGGGAAGACAGTAGCTTTCTGTGCTTGGGATTTCTTTCCTCCCCCTTTGTCTTGGCGCAAGAGCAAAGAAGAGATGTTTGAATTCTCAGCAGCGGCAAAACACTGCCTATTTAGAACCTTTTCCCCATGGCACATTGACTTATTATTTCAGACTCGCTTTCAGAAAGAACTTTCCAGCTGCTGAATGTTGAATTAGAACCTGAAACGGATTCTGATCCTGACTTCAGTTCTCCGCACTGCAAAAGGCAATCAACTGCGTGGCTCTGTGGCTTAATTGTGGCTGCTTCTGCCTCTCCTGGCTCCCTGTGCGGAGTCCGTTCTTTTGTAAGGAAGCAAAGCAAGCAGGTTTCTTTTGGCTCGCCTGTCTTTATTCTTTTTTAGTCTGTTTCTATTCTTGTGAACTTGCAAAGCTCTTACATTCTACACTGAACTGAATAGGGTCACAAAAATGCCCAGAACGATTGTGTTTTGTGGTGGGGTGGGGGGATGGGATCATGAAATCAGATGGTTTTGAGGACATATTTTTATGCCTCGGTGGAGGCTGAAGAACTAATAATATCAATAATGACCATTTAATGAGTACTTACTCTCATCATCCCAATTACCTTTATATACATTACCTTTAATTCACAGTGCTCCTGTGAGGTAGGTATTATCCCCATTTTACAGATAAGGAAACTGAGTTTCAGAGGGGTTAAGAAAATGGCAGAGGGTCACATTGCTATTATGTGTCAGAACTGGGTTGGAATATAGATCGGTCTGATTTTCATAAAGTCTGATTTTTTTTTTTCTACTCTCCCACTCTGTCCAACTAAAAATTACCGTGCAGGCTTAGGAGTGCCAGGGATCACTCTTACGAGTAGCAATAAGCAGCCACAACAAAAACAAACAGCAGTAATAACAGCTAGTGTTCACTGAGCACCTACCAGACGCCAGGTTTGTCTGCATCATCTTTGTCATCCTCACAATAATGCTGTGAGTTAGATGCCATCTTTATTCCTATTTTGCCAACAAGGCAGCTGAGACCTAGGGTGGCTAAAGAACCTGCTCGGGCTCCCACAGCTTGGACACGACAGGGCAGGGCTTTATACCCAGGTCTGCAGTATCCAGACTCCAAGCTCTTAACCATTTCTCAGTGACAGTGAACAGAAGTGTCCGTAAGTCTGGTATCGAGTAGGTGGAAGGAGAGGGTCCCACATTTGTCATCTCTGGAATGAGAAACTGTCATGAGCCTTCTTTAGACTGTAAAGGAGAAGTACACGCCTTTGCTTGTGTTTCATTCAGGGATGTGTGCACAGTGCTGTCATTAGAAAGATGGGCGGTGATTGTATTTTCAAGAAGCTCTCTGAGCAGTTGAGACTTAAAAGCTCTCTGACCGTTAGATTAGCCCGTCTCTGTAGACAGGGGTGGAATGAAGCAAATTGGATTTTCCACCAATTCCCAAAGGGCATGAACTCAACTTTTATAGTTCATAGGACAATTCAAGTTTTGATCTGAGGCCAAATGACCCCATGTAGAGAGGACAGGCTGGCTAGATGGTATGAACGTTCAGCTCTGTTTCAATATGGGAGCTCTGGGGAGTCTGAATTTTAGTTTTATGTTTTGTATAGAACTTGTTGACATTAAAATGCTTGGTTTTTGAAATAAAAATACGTGTGTGTTTGTGTATTTGTGATATACTATGACAACCTTGTGTAATTGGCCTTAAGAGAAAAACAGGACCTCCAAATACATTTTACAAGCTTCAAAGTGTCTGTGGTTACCATTTTCCCATACCTAATTTTAGTCTTAAAAAATGGCACTTAAAGCAGTGCAATATATTGAGTAGCACAAGTTTAAATGATGGTGTAGACATGCACAAAAGCCCCTGCAACATGTCTACTCATGTCACCAAGTTGGCTTTAAATTAATTTTGTGTCTATACTTATGCAATGGGTCTTCACTTTTTAAAAAATATATTTATTTATTCATTTATTTGGTTGCGCCGGGTCTTAGTTGTGCAGGTGGGCTCCTTAGTTGCGGCTCCAGGGCTCCTCCTTAGTTGGCATGTGAACTCTTAGTTGTGGCATGCGTGTGGGATCTAGTTCCCTGACCAGGGATCGAACCCAGGCCCCCTGCATTGGGAGCACAGAGTCTTATCCACTGCGCCACCAGGGAAGTTCCCAAGTCTTTACCTTATTACCTCTATGAAAACCTCTTTTTCTGAATATGATTTTAGATTTCGAACTATGTTAGGCAAACAATGACAAAGGAATCTTATCCTGGATATGAATCTATTCCACCCTCCCATCATTAAAGATGTCCACTTTTATCACAAAAACACTTCTCTAGTATTGGTGATGGAGAAGGGGAACAGGGTAAGGAAAATATACATGAACAGTTAATCCCAGCAGTGCCTATATCAAGCTGTAGGGTGTATTCTTGTGCTTGTATTACACGGTGGTTCAGCTGATACTGTGGAAATACTTAACATTTGAAACTAAATCAGAAGGCAGTCTTGGGCAGTCTGATGCAAGAGCTCTAGAAAATGGACTTTCACATCCCACTTTATGCCTTTGAACTGGGAGGGCTTGATCATAATTTTTCTCAATGTAAGAAATTAATTGGATGTATTTCTCAGCGACTAAAAAAAACCCAAACAGAAATTAGTGATTTGTATTGATCCAGACCCTAATTTGCTTTAACTCAATTACTCCAGATATATGAATCCTCTGTCAGCTCTATCACATATTGACTCAAATTTATTGTTTGTTTCCTTTATGTCAAAAGTCTGCATCTTACAAACTTCAGCTATTATCACCCTCTTGTTTCCAAACCCCACTTTCTCAAACAAACCTCATTCTGTATTTTTGGACCATAGCTATTTACTTCCTCCTAAGAAAGGAGAGTTAGGAAAATACTATTTTCATCTACAAAATGAGACATTTGTAAACTGGTGTATGGGTAGCTGACTGCATAATTAATCATCCAAATCTGTGCACTTGTGAGAGTGAATGGGAATGCTATTAAAATTATGCCTGAACAATAATTTGATGATCCCAATCAAAGGGAGACATGGTCACTGACAATTTGTGAAAGTATTATCAATGTGTACTTTCTGTGAGTATACAAATAGGATTTGAATTTTGCAACTAAAACTATAGTAGATCTTCCAACATTGTTACCTACTTTGAATCTAGATTGATTAACATTTGATTTTGTTAAGATTTCTGGTCAGAAAGCTTTGTTAGAAAAATTAGTTATGAAGTTATTATTTTCAAAATATATCTAACGATGCTCTTTAACACCTGGGACGAGCCAGGAATGACTGCTGGGTGCTAGGGATGTGGTTGAGTGCCAAGTAGATACAGTCCAACCCGTTGTGAAGCTCACAATTCTAGTGGAGAAGGTAGATGACCAAGTGGACCATTTCAGTATTTTATGATGAGTAAAGAAGGGATGCCATGAAAATACAAAACAATGACACTTCTCACAGCCTGGGTGCAAGTGATACCCAAGCTGGGCACTGAAGGATGTGTAGAAGTTGCAAGGGTGAAGAGCTTAGCAACAGTGTTCCAGGCTGAGGGAAGAGCATGTTCAATGACAGAGGCAGGTAGGCAGATAGAAGTAGTGATGGGAATTATGGCATGTCTATTCTGATTGTTCTATTTTCTCAGAGAAATGTGAAGGAAAGTCATCATCTGAAAATGAAGACTGAAAAATACTGTAAGCATTGTTGGCAAAAAAAAAACACCAAAAAAAACTAAAGTCTGACATACCAAAAAATGGAGTTGTCAACCATGTGAAACAACAGAAACTTGCATACACTACTGGGCATGAAAATGAGTAGATCCGTTTGGAAAAGAGCGTGACAATATTCAGTAAAAGCAAAGATGTTCATAAGCTATGACCCAGCAATGCCATTCCTAGTTATTTACCCTATAGAAATGTGTGCACAGGCGATCGTGGCCCCTGTACAAGAATAATTATGGCATGACTGCTCTTATGGTAGGGAGTAAAGTTATAAAAAAAAAAAACAATAACCAATCATCAACATAGTGGTTACTATTAGGAGGAAGGAAGGGGGCTGTGATCATGAATGAACATATACTAAAAGGTTCTGAAGTACTAACAGTGTCCTATTTCTTAATCTGGATGATTTGTTAAACTGTAAATATATGTTTTTTTTGCACTTTTATAAACTGTTCAATTCCAATATTAAAAAGTTTTTTTAATCCCTTAAAAAAAAGAAAAAAAAAGACGGAGAACGTGGCCCCTTCAGAAAAGTGGAAGTAGGTCACTTTTGCTGGATGAGCAGCCCTGGGTGGGTTGTGGTCGAGCAATGTGGCTCAGTATGTGGACCCACATCCTGAAAGGTCTTCAGAGCTGTGATGAGGACTTCTGATTTCATTTCGAGGGTAAGGGGGCCCCAGTGAAGTGCTTTAAAGGCAATAGCAAGTGAGTCCTCTGGGTCGAGGTGTGAAGAGTAGATGAAGGGTCTGGAGGGGGGGTCACAGGAAGGAAATAACAGAGGCCTAGAAAGGGCAGTCACTGTGATAAAGAGACCCTCGGGGTGGAGTCAGTGGACTGGACAAGGGCTTTGATGTGTGGGCTGAGGGAGACCAGGGAATTAAGGATGTTCTCATGGGTTAAACTGTGCTCCTCCCAAATTTATATGTTGAAAACCTAACCCCTAGTGTCCTTCTGAAAAAGGCAAAAGGCACATTGGGACACAGACATAGACGGTGAAAAGACCATGGGAAGACACACAGGGAAAAGACAGTTATTCTAAAAGCCAAGGAGAGAGGCCTCCCTCTCTACGATGTTCCTTGCTTCCATAGATGATCCAGTCCATAGGAACAAAGACGTGGTTTGTCTTTTTTTTTTTTGAAGTATAGTTAATTTACAATGTTGTGTTAGTTTCTGGTGTACTGGTGTACAGCAAAGTGATTCAGTTCATACATAATATATATTCTTTTCCATTATAGTTTATTACAAGTGGTTTGTCTTTGAAATATGAATATCCTCTATCAGATTAAACACTTGTCTTGCTGCCTTAAGAACCAGTCACTTTCTTTGAAATAATTCTGTATCTCGCTGCTTTCACCCATTACGTGCTGATTTTAAAGTTTCATTTCTCTCATTTCCACATTCTTGGCTATGGGGGTTGGAGATCAGGATTGGGGATGAGGTCTCACTATAGTTCTCATGCCAATTTCTTTTATTTTTTAAAAAATTTATTTATTTATGGCTGCGATTTTGGTCTTCGTTGCTGTGCGTGGGCTTTCTCTAGTTGCAGCGAGCAGTGGCTACTCTTCCTTGCGGTGTGCGGGCTTCTCGTCACGGTGGCTTCTCTTGTTGCAGAGCATGGGCTCTAGGCACGTGGGCTCAGTAGTTTTGGTCCGCGGGCTCTAGAGCACAGGCTCAGTAGTTGTGGCGCACAGGCTTAGTTGCTTCGCAGCATGTGGGATCTTCCCAGACCAGGGCTTGAACCCACGTCCCCTGCATTGGCAGGCAGATTCTTAACCACTGTGCCATCAGGGAAGTCCTCCAATTTCTTAAATAGGTATAAATATAATATTTTTAAAGCAATGACTTTAGTAACGGTTATTTCAGGCTCAGTGTTTCGCAGCAATTTTTTTTAAGGTGTTCATTTGTAAAATACTGTTAACTTACTCTCACCTGGTGTATACTCAACCTTTCACTCATCCCACTATTTCTCACATGAATGCCAGGTCTCTTTGGAGTCAGGTGACTCTCTTACCCTGGAGACCCTTGCTTTTAGAACTTTTTATAGTTCAGATGACTTGGGATCATAATGGAAAGAGCAGGGCACATTTATTTCAGGTTTGCTGGTTCACTTCTTTGAGACTGTAGGACAGTTTCCTTTTCCGTTTACTCTGTGAGGCATGGTTTCCTGTGGGGCTGCTCTCCATCAGTGACAAGTTGGGTTTACAAGTAAAGTTGATAAAACTTCCAGCCTCTCTCCCTGTAGCTGCAGGCCAGTGGAATTAAGTTAATCAGGTCTCTTCCCTCTTAACATGACTGTCATCAAAAGTCATATGCTCTCGGGAGATAAATACGAGTCTCTTTTAAGCTTCCTCTTTCATCTTTTGCTGCTTCTGGATGGTGATGGGGGCGGGCCCTTGAATGGCTGAAGCCGGCAGTTGGAATTTTATCCACGTAGGCTTGCTTGCAAGTTGCTGGTATGTTGAAGTTCTTTGCAGGAAAAATATTTCAAAATTTGGTCAAGGTGCCACCTTCACAGTCAAGAACGCTTCCCTTTAAATATGTCAACTAGCATTTTAACTGACTAAACCCCAGATCTTTCCTCCTGGTCTAAGGAGCAGAAGTGAGGGAAGAAAAAACAAGTAAACACAGCTCCGCTCTCAAAGGGCCTCTATCTGATGGGGAGACCGCACGTACACAAGTGACAGTCACACAGTGGCGGGTGTCCCAAAGGAGCCACACAACATTGCAGAAGGATAAGAATAGGCAGCTCTGCAGGTGTGTGCCCCGCCGTGAGAAATAAAGACCTTGATTCATAAGACACTCCTCAGAAACAGAGCTATTTTTATGGAGTTGGCTTTCTGCACACTTTTGGGGGGGCAGGGATTTGAAAGAGAGGGGCTTGTTTTTCCCATCAGAGGGAGCAGGGCAGCCCTGTCCTGGGAGTGAAATGTGCAGGACCTCTTCCCCAAGCAGAGCAAGGCACTGTAAATGTCACCTCAGCACAAAGCCCCCAGGGCAAAGCTCCTTGCTGAGAACGACCAGCTTTAGAGAGAAGTTCCCAAAAATCTTTTCAGCTAGCCTGGCTCTTGTCAACACTTCTCCAAGAACCCCTAAGAAAATAATCGGAGCCACCGAAACCAGAGTCTGACACCTTCCAGAGAGCAGCTCTTCCCAGAGAGAAGCATGGATGTGTCCCCCAGCCTAGGTTTGGGGAAGGAAGGAGGAGGGAGTGTGTCTCCCTGGTATGGATGGAGAAAGGGTGGTGCAAGGGTGAGGGTGTCATGCTGGCCTTGCTGAGCAGGTGTGCCTGATCCCCCAAGAAATGTGGACCATAGAGATCTTCCCCTCAGGGGAAGTGAAAATCACTAGACCAGTGGTTCTCACTAGTTTATTAATTTCAGGGCCCCATGGCGATCACCACTAGCGGGAAGCATCACCTGAAAGCAACAAGAAAACAATAAATACTATTTCTCTCCTCAAGATGCGTTCACTCCAGTGATCTCCTGGACCTGCCTATTCAAGGCTGTGGTCCAATTCTGCAGCGAGTGGGGGAGGGGTGGGAGTAGCACAGGTTGGATGGAAAGGGGTCACACGTGATGAGAATCATATTTTGAATGTCATTTTAAGAAGTAGCTTCCAATTTCTAAGTATCTGTTCCTACTGCTGGTTTAGAATATCCACTGCTACAGATGGCTCAGTTTCTGTGTCTCTATCTCTGTCTCTCTTCAAAGCAGATTCTCATATCTTCTGCTCTCAAAGGATGGTTCTGATTATTCAACAACTGGATAACCTCACGTACCTTTTATTCATGCTCCATGGTGGGCACAAGCTGGGCTAGGTATTTTGCAGACCAGGAAGCACCAAGCAAACCTATGTTCTCTAAATAATGAGAACTTTTGCTAAGTGAGGATTACTGAGGTCTGCTGGTAAGTATTCTGCACGGCCAGTAAAGAACCCAAACACACAGGAGTTTCAGATGACTTCACAGCTGATTTATATGCACTAAGAATAATTTGCATCATGTAATTTTCCTTGCCAGATTGATTCTCATTTGAATATCGAAAGATATATCATTTAAAAATAATTTCGTACTTCACTGCTGAACTAAAATTGAGACATTGGACACATACGGCATGTGTGTGTGCTTGTGGGCAAGAGAACAATCACCTTCTCTCTTAGGAAGGCAGGGACAGCAAAATCCACAAGAAGTAATTAACCAGCTTTCAGAGAAGCACCCATCGTTTTTTAAGCCTGTTCTCTAGAAAAGTATACCAGGCCCTCCCTACTCAACAGTCAGCCGCGTCCCACCAGTAACACGGGGCAGTTTGGAAACAAAATCATTGGCATGAAAACTCCGCCAGTTTAGAAATACAGATTCAGGGAGAGTGCTGCGTTAATCTTCAAGGTAACGATTTGAGAGCTGCAGCACACTGATTTGGGTTTGAAGAAAGGAAGGTATTGTGATCCATCTCCCCAGATCACGCCATCCAGGGCTGGCCCCGGCCCACTGGGGTTAGAGAGCCCATCCTTGGTACCTGCCCCACACAGCGCCTTCTCTGGGGCATCTCACCACATCCCCAGGCCTCCTTTTCCATGTTTCTCCAGACTCTGATATGAGGCCTCCACTGTCGCCAAAACTCCCTGCTTGGCGTCCCTCCTGAAAGCCCTCCACCCCTGTAGATGCAGCAGTTTGCCCCAACCTGCGTAGGGCAGGCCCTCAGTCAAGTTCTGGCATTAGTACTCACCTAGTCAAGAGGGTTTAAGGCCCCTCAGGTCAGTAGGGCAGCACCCACGGCGCTGGACCAGCCCTGCCTCTGCTCTGCCCACCCAGGATCCTTGATCAGCGCCTTGCTTCCCTTTGCCTAAATCTTGCCACCAGTGGCTGCATGATCCCCTTTATTCTTCAGGACTTCTTTCCTCAGTCAACGTGGTAGGATTCCTGCCCCGTACACCTGCCTCAATGAGCTGTGCCCTGCCCCAGAGGTGCAGACCCTCTCCACCCCCGCCAGGCAGCTCCTCCAACCTCTCTGCCTGCTTCCTGAGTGCCAAGGCTGCCAAGCAGCCCACTCAGAACCTCTATCATCCGGCTGGTCCAATGGGGGAGGACCTTGTGTTCTGACACTCCCTTCTTCACTGATTTCAGTCACTTTATTTATTTTAAACATCTTTATTGGAGTATTATTGCTTTACAATGGTGTGTCAGTTTCTGCTTTATAACAAAGTGAGTCAGCTATACATATACATATATCCCCATATCCCCTCCCTCTTGCGTCTCCCTCCCAGCCTCCCTATCCCACCCCTCTAGGTGGTCACAAAGCACCGAGCTGATCTCCCTGTGCTATGCGGCTGCTTCCCACTAGCTATCTGTTTTACATTTGGTAGTGTCTGTATGTCCTTAAAAGTCACTTACTGCAGAATCAGAATGCTTTCAAGCAGTTCAAGTGAATTTTCTCTAATTGGTGAGGTTTCAGAGAGCACAGCAGTGATGAGAGGACTTTCAGGCCATATAGCTCACACATACCGAACAAATTCAATGATTGGCTGAAAGGCTGGAGGTAGGGATGGGCCATGATGACCCCCCTTTGGCGCATGGGGTGGGGTGTGGCACAGGGCACTGTGATTGTCGATTTCCAGGAAGGATTTCTAATTGCCCTGTCCATTTAACAGAGGTGAAAGGATTCATGTTTATTTTTGAATGGCCTGACACATTAGTAACTTTATCAATAATACAAATAAAGTTAAAATTGCTTTCTGGGATGAGGTGGTATAAACGGGGCATTTGAGGCTTGATTTGATGGAGTTGATTCACATTGACCTGGTGTTGGGGGGTGTCTTTGGAGGAAGATGATAAGTTGCAGTTGGTCAATGTTGGCCAGTTTGGGCCCCTGAAGGACAAGAGTAAACCAGTGTTCATCACTAGAACCTAAGTTCTGACAGCAGAGGAAAATGCAGATCCTGGACATTCAGGGCCAGGCGGTCACCATGGTCCGTGGACGGCGTGGCTTAAAACCAGCCTCTCGCTGCGTATAGTATCTGTGATGAGATTCATAATAAATCATGTAAAACTCATCCTAGGAATCTCCACTTTCCTTTCTTGCCTTGAAATAAAGGGAAAATACTTTCATCCCTCTTGACGGCCGGTACTTCCAAGCGTCAGGAAACACTCATGTGATTCATCTTAAAAACCCAGGCCCTGACTCAGACCCGATTCCCTCCTCCCCACGGTCAGGTTTTGTTCCTGGACTGAATCTGGACCGTGGACATCCACAAGCACCCGCCTGCCTTCCCTCAGCCCCTCGGAAGCTCTCAGGACCCCTGTCTGAAGGTATTCCATCCAGCTTAGTTGTCTCTGTTTGCTCCTCCATTCTTGAAAAGCAAAGCAATAAACATAGGTATTGGAGACAGGATCGCACGGGACAACACAGCTCAGTCAAGAGAGCAAGAGTTTGTAACCTGAGACTTGATGGACTCCCAGGTCCGTCACTGCCTCATTCTGTCATCTCAGAAAGATGTTTTTCTGAGCCACAGTTTCCTCATTGGATAGAAACAGTAATATCCCAATAAAAATAAGAATAGTAATGTCCATGTTGCAAATTCATGGTGGGGTTAGCATATGCTGACATTCAGTAGGTGCTCCGTAAATATTTGCGGAATGTGGTGGATTAGCCAGTTTCGCACACGTCGGTCCTGATGTAGGTTCCAGGACATCTGGGTCCTCATCAGAAGCATCTCACAGAGATGACAGGGGCTGTTCTTGAAGAATCCAGAGACTCAAGGTGCCCACGGTCGCAAGGAGAACTCACACCAGTGCTCAGACAATGCAAAGTAGGAGCACTGGCTTTCGAGATTGTCTTCACTATTCTGTTCCAAGTTCTTTTTGTCACACAGACTGAGCCCTGCTTATCTGACTTACTCTTGCTTATTCTTTGGCTTCCTCTCACCTCCTATTTTCCTGGCCCTTCCCTTTCTTCCTCTTCTTTCTTTCATGAGCAGCTCCATAGCTAAGATCCATCTTGATCCAGCCTTATGACCTACCACAATTTAGGTGAATTGCATGAGATGGCATGAGAGTATATACAAAAGAACTTTGTAAACTCTAAAATGTTATACAAATGTAAAGGGTGATGATGGTGGTGGTGGAAATGGTGCTTTGTCATTTTGACTGAAGCCCAGCGGTTTAACCCTAGGGATGGTAACTCAGAAGCTTTGGGTTCTGATTTGGGTCAGTTAACGAGCATTTAGACAACTATGCCTACTTGGTGAAAGAAGATCTGTATGTCTAATCTTTAGGAAGATCTTCAACTTTATTTCACGCCAATTTAAACCAACTAAGTTGTCATGGAATTGGGGAAATGATTGGATATGGATTGCAAAAGAAAAGGAGAGAGTAGAGATAAATGATGACAATTTTGGAGAAGACCCTGCTAGCCTAAAAAGCACCTTTGTGAGAATTTCCATAGGTGGTCCTTCTTGGAAGGACCTAGATGGATAGAGCCTTCTTGGAGGGCTCTAGATGGATAGAGCCCTGTCCCAGGAGGGGGGGCCCAGACTGTAGAGAGCTGGATGTGACCAGGTGCTCCCGTGCAGGCCACCACCTGTCAACCCTGCTGGGTGGTCCAGAGTGGGAACCATGGGTCCGCTAAGGACCAATGCTTAGGATTATTCCCTTTGACATCTTTTACGTTGTCTACAGGGTAGAGTGCATATTCATTTTGAAAACTTATTCTGTATAGTAAAATGTTTAAACAAAAAGAAGAGTGCATCAGGTGTAATGACAGAAAAGTGAGGAAGTGAAGGTAACACTTAGGAAATCCTGTGGACAGATTTTGGGGAAGAGTTCCGAGCACGTTCCTGTGTCCTTGGTTCCTGTGTCCTTGGCAGCCAATTATGTTTCAGGCACATAGTCGACACTCAGGAAATGGATGTGAAATAACTAAAGAAAGGGTAGGAACATGGGAAAAGGGGGAACATAGAGAAGGAGGTTCTGGATACACAGAGTTTAGGGAATTGGTCCTTTTCTGTGGGATCTGTCATCTCACCAAGGAGGAAGGCTTGCTGGTGATTTGGTAGTTGGTACAAGACTGATAATTTACAGACTCTTTAAAGAACTTGAAGCATCCTTTTCCCACGACCAAAGGTATTTTTGAAAAACCAGAAGTCTGTTTTCCTTTCGAGCAAAACCAGGTCGTATCCCTACTTGGGATGGGGGGTGGGTGTGATTCCTGTCATTTTACGTCGAGAAGATAAAGAAACCAAGAAGGAGCCTGAAAATGTTGGGGTGTTTATGAAGAGAGGGGAGAAAATCAAATGGAGTTTGATGATGTTCGAAGTCGATTTCATCATGAATGGTAACAATGGGGTAAATACTTGTTCAGCAAATCTCAGAATTCTCGAGGGAACTCGGAAAAACCACAGTTTATGCGAAGCTGGTGGGTTTCCTAAGCCTAAACACAGAGTTCGTGTCCCAAAGCAGCAGAATGTGGCCTTAGATACCACTGTCAGAAGAAGGTTGAACTTCTTTTCCCAATGGGTAATGCAATGTTAGCAAAAAGAGTTTTAAAAAGAAGAAAATGAAATGACCTGCTCAGGATGGTAAAGGCTTTGAAGCTAAGGATGCAAGGCAGCCAGGAGGCATGGAAAGCAGCCACTGAGACTCCCATGACTAAATTCTTAAATAGTGGGAAACGGTTAATTTCACAGTAGGCTTTCCTTGTTCTTTGGCAAAACTTGGTGAATTTACCGACTGATTGGTTAATACAGACTTTCACTCATGTGTTTGTACTATTCTTTCAAGCTTTCCACCAAGCTATTTAAATAGAACCTCTAAGAAAAGCTTTCAACATGAGTGGGAGAAACAGCTGGACACCTTGACCTAGTATTCTATAGGGAACTGTGTTATTACACTCGGTTTTATTAAATTTGCTTTTCTTCCCACTTACTAATGCTCTTTTCCTCTAAAAGAGGGAAAAAAAAGTCTAAAGTCACACCTGTTACTTTCAGTTTTTGAAGTTAAAAAAGTTACAGTAAAAAAAGAAAGCCATGCTTTCATGCTTTGGCTAAGATAAAGCATTCAGTAGTCTTATTAATGATATTCTGGTGTTATATTAACTTTTCAACCATACCTTGCAATTCAGGTAGCAGGCGGCAAAAACAAAAAACAAAAACAAATTGCACATACTATTACATTTTTTATGAGTAGGAAATATTGGTCCCTTTCAAACCTGAGTAGTTCATATTGATGGCTTTAATTATTTGAGGGGCTGGCTTGTTTTTCACTTACGTATACAGATGGAATTTAAAATAACTTTTGAACCCCTGGAATGTATTTATTTTCCATGGCTTTTCCATTAAAGTCAAGACAAAGGCTTCTGGAGCTGATGGCATCTACCTTTTTCCTGCTTCACTGGCTGCTATTGTGTCATTTCAACAGTCCAACTGTTGGCATTTTAAAATTCTCACATTCTTTTATCTGAAATCTAATCTAATGAAGTGACCTGGTTCCTCATGCTTGCTCTAATTTAGCCACAATAATAAATTGCAAAAAATTGGGATAATGTGCTTTTTATTATATACTTATTAGCTTTATTGGTGTGATTCTGCCTTGCAAATTATGATATTTGAGTATAAATTAGCAAGGGGCTATTACTTAGATGATTTGTTTACATTTACGCACAATACAAAGAAGACTTTTAAAAATCACAGCTGGTTTCCTTCCTTTCTATTTTCCCCAGAATGCTTCACTTGGTTGTGTCCATGATGACAGTGGAATTCTAGACACAGGGGAAATATGTCAGATACAAGGTTATCTGTGGACAGTGGGACTCTGAACATCAAAAATCATTGTTTCAATTGAGAATCTAGAGAGACCCTGCCTACGAGAAACTCACAAATTTTAGAGAAATATGATAGAAATAGACATGTGTGGAAATAATTATGCTGTATAAGATAATGTATATTAAGTACTAAGTTACAAAAATTTTGAGCTCGAAAGAGACAGGTTAATAGAGCTTTTGAGCTGGCAGGACCTTTAGACTCGTCTAGTTCCACTCCTTTATTTTCCAGAGATAAAACTGAGGTCCGGGAAAGTCAAATGATTTGCCTAGGGTCACTCCAGTGTACACTCGGCAGAAGCACAGCTAGAGCAACGTCTGCTAGCTCCCAGCCCAGAACTTTGGGTCCCATCACTGTCTCCCCTCATCTCCACAAGGACAACTAAGGAAGCCTTCAGAGCACACATGGGATTGGAGTTGGGCTTTGAAGATCTAAGTTCAGAGCCTCTAGGTAGAGTTGTGCAGGTTGGACTCTGCACACCTCTGTATGTGCCCCCATAGATGCTAATGGCCACCTCCCGGAGGGGAAGACAGTCTAAAAAAGGACCGGATTTATACAGGCAGAGAAGACGAAAGCTCATCTAGCATCTCTCCCTTGGCAACTGTAACGCACTGTGTCCTTCATTCAAATGGCATCAAGACAGCTACAGTCTTCAAATGTTGAAATGCCACCTCTGGTTCTTCTGTTCCCTGGGTGTTTCTGGTTGAGTAGACCACCTTAGCCCAGGGCAACCCTGAGAGGTGATCTGGTCAAATCAACAGGACTCCCCTTTAGGACTGGTCCTTGGAAGTGCTAAAAGCTTGGCTAGGGCCTGAACACTGGCTCCACTGCTTACTGTCTGAGTGGGTAAGTTCCTTAACCTCTCTCACTTCAAAGATAATGATAGCACCTACCTCATAGGGTTGTTGTGAAAATTAAATGAGATCATGCTTATAAAACAATTACCAGGGCATCTGGTCTATAGTCCCTTCCAGCTGCTTAGTCCATTACATGTCTTAGTCCATTCAAGCTGCTGTAACAAAAAATACCATGGACTGGGTGGCTTAAATAACAAACATTGGCTTTTCACAGTTTGGAGGCTGGGAAGTCCTAGATCAAGGTGGCAGTAGACTCAATGTCTGGTTCATAGATGACCGTTGTCTCCCTGGCTCCTGACATGCTGAAGGGAGAATGGAGCTCTGAGGGGATCCCTTTATAAGGGCACTAATCCCATCATGAAGGCCCCACCCTTATGACTTAATCACCTCCCAAAAGCACCACCTCCAAGTACCATCACATGGGGGATTAGGTTTCAACATATGAACTTGGGGGGGGGGGGGACACAAACATTCAGTCCACAGCAGTAAGTGTGAAATAACTATTCACTATTTGAACCACGAGGGTTCTGATCCATATCACTTATATGCAGATCTAAAAAGTAATACAAACGAATGTGTATAGCAAAATAGGAACAGGCTTATAGATACAGAAAGCAAACTAGTGGTTATCGGGCAGGGGGACAAGTTAGGGGTATGGGATTAAGAAGTACAAATTACTGTGTATAAAATAGATAAGCAACAAGGATATATTGTACAGCACAGGGAATTAAAGCTGTTATCTTCTAATAACTTTTAATGGAGTAAAATCTGTAAAAATACTGAATCACTGTGCTGTACACCTGAAACTAATATAATATTGTAAATCAACTATACTTCAATACCAAAAAAAAAAAAAACAGACAATTACAGCCTTCAAATGTTGAAATACCTTCTTGAAAAACAGCTCACCATGGTGCCGACGCGAGCCATCCATCACAAAATCACAAAGAGTTGTTCTCCTGATCTCCTCCTCTGCTTTCAAGGCATCTTCATGTGCTTTAAGGTTATAGATCATTTCTTTGCCTGGTGTTCTGTGTCCACAGGAGAAGAGCTGGCTGAGCTTGTGGCTGGCTTCACCGGGACTAAATGATTTTCGGTATCAGGAGTGCAGATCTTCCATTAAGGAGGAAATAAGATCACTGGACACTAGGAGCTCAGGGCAGACATCTGATCCAGCCCCCTCTTCTCTGATAAGGTGGCAGGGGTGGGGGTGGGGACAATTAGGTGAAGCTGGAGGGACAGCTGGGGCTGTTCCACCTCTCACTAGAAGCAGGCGATCTTTGGAGGCAAAGGGTAATGATGTGCCGTCTCTTATAATTAATATTCTCCCAAAGACTATCTTCCCAGGGCGGCTAATACAAAGGCCTCAGTGCCTCTGAATTCTGGTGTGGATGCTGCTGAGCAGCCTCGTTAGTGGGGGGGGGTCCCATAGGGAAGGCATCAGAGGGGGGTTACAGCAGAGAGGGCCACCCCTTTCTCCTACTAGGAGGGGACGCCAATTTGGAGCTCTCCTGGGGCACTTCTTCAGCCCGAACAATGCCTTATTGTCTCAAAGCATCAAAGAGGGGATGTCTGTTCATACCCTAGGTATCCTTTTGGAGCTTGAATCTGCTTCGTCACATCACGCGGGTTCCCACTAAAGAGAGATGAAGAAAATCCAGCAGCCTGTTTCCCCGTGCTAAGGCATCTCTGAGATACGGTCAGGGCTTTTAAGCACGTTATATTGAAATACCCCTTATGGCAGCCCGTCTACAACTCCCATTAGGAAATTGGATTATAATGTGTTGTAATGTCTGACAGTTTTCCAAGTCACTTAATTTGACTCATTCTTGTGATTCTCACTTAAATGTTAGATCCCAGCTCCAAATACTTGGTGGTCTCAGGAATGTCAAAATGCATTCTATTCCAGGCTGGCCCACACCAGACACTCATTTGTCCTTTGCTCTCTTGGGGACAGTGGGTAAAGCTTCAGGGGACCCAAGATAAGTAAAATACAATTTTTGCCCCCTAAAGATCTTAGCATGGCAGAGTCGGGGAGGGAAATTTAAGAGAAATAGTAAGTGGCCCTTTACAAACAATATGTACAATTTGGTCTGATTCCTACCACAGCGCTGTAGAAATATCTAGGAACCTCACTTTCCTTGTCTGTGAAATGGAGATGGATCTCTTAAGCATTTCAGTTCCCCTCCCTGGCTTTTCAGCATCATAAATAATACTGTGATGAACATCCCTGGGCAGAGACCTTTGTGGCACTATCCGGTTTTTTAAGCCAGCTCTCCAGAAGTAGAGGTGTTAATTAGGTCAAAGGTTTTGAATGACTTTAAAGCCATTGATTGGGCTGGATGAAATTGCTTCCCAGAAATCTTGTATTATTTTGCATTTCAATCAGTGGAACATGAGCCTGTTGATCTCATCTCCAGTGTTTTATGTAATTTTTCAAAAATATATTTTGTTTCTCTTTTTAAAGATTGACCTTTGAACTAGCTTTTCAATATGGAACATTTGGGTCTACAAATAGGAGACAAAGAAATTAAGATTAAAAGGAGCAACAGAGCATAAAGTAGATGAATATATATATTAAAATTCAAAGCACAGGCCTCTAGTGTGGAAAAGACAGCGGCAATAGTCTTTTAAAAATACTGTAAGTAGTGGGTCCATCTTTTCATCTTTTTGTTCCAATTTAAGTGCTGGCTGGTTGTCAGCGTGTGGTTGGGATGGGCGGAAGAAATGTGAGCTCTTGGGTTGAGAAGGTTCTGAAAACCTTGTGTGCCCGTGTGGTTATGTGAGAGTCTGTTAGGTTATTCTGAATATTTAGCTTGAAAATAACCAACCAATTATTATCTATTAGCAGTGGCTGGACATGATGCCTATCAAATGGGGAGGCCGACTGGGTCACTGACTCGAGGCCTGGCCCCTGGGTGGGTCAGCCAAGAGCCAGCTTTTATCTGTCTGAACCCACTCGCTGCAGAATCTACAATAAATCTCAGGAAGAAATAAGAGCCTCAAGAAGTGACAAGTTCTGGGGACAGTCATTATTCTTGTTTAATAAGTGTACAGAAAGTCCTAACAATCTAGACCAGACCAGACCCTTCCGTCCCCCAGGGAAACAAGCTGGAGGCCTGGCTGCCCCCAAATAGTCTCTGTTTGTCCTTAATGCTATTTATCCTTGGCATGATCTTTGCTGTATTTCAACATTTCAAAGAGTGGAAGTGTGACCCCCTCCAACTGCTAGGCGCTAGTTGGTGCTTGTGCCCTTTCCAGGGTGAAAGGCCTGCGTGCATATCATCTGGGAAGGTCAGGCAGGGCTGAGGAAGTTCATGGATGAGCCTTTCCGTGGGCTTGAGTGAAGCATCCCCAGCATCCTATACTTACTGTGATGAGAAGGGTGATTGGAATTGGCTCACGAGATAAGAAGGCTGAGAAGTTCTCATGTCGAAAACTTGGCCTCTGTGCACCAGTGCTGAATCGAATCTCACAGACAGAGTTTTGGGTGAAGTAGAAAAGAACAGTTTTATTGCTTTGCCAGGCAAAGGGGGACACAGCAGCCTCGTGCCTTCAAAAACTGTATGTCCCAACCCCATTTATAGCAGTGGTTCAAGGGCGGGGTTGCTGATAAGGATCAGGGTGTGTGCTGGGACTGTAGTCCTTTAACCTGGCCTCAGGTGGTCTTCTGGGGAGCTTCTGTGATTCTCATCCTCGAGGTTGTCAAACTGTGACCTCTCTGCAGTAAACAATGCTTCATCAAGTAGTTAACATCTTCCATTTGTTGGGGCTGTTTTAGTTCTGCCTGAAGGGTTCAAAGGTATTGTCATGTGTATCCCTTGAGGCGGAACCAGGACGCTGCCCCAAGGCTGCACTATTGTTTCTTGATGGCTCCTCCCTTGTCTCTGCATCCCCTCCCTTCCCTGATTAGCAACTGTTTGAACCTGCTCCTTGGAACTTGGAAAAGGTCTTGGAAGCTGAAGCCTATTTCTTACAAACAAGAAACTGGGGACAGAAAGGCTTCTGTGCCCAGGAGCCCCCACAGGGTCCTGCTCAGTATCAGTCCCACGATCTGGCATCCACAAGCTGGGGAACCAGGAAAGGCAGTAGTATGATGCAGTCTGAGTCCAAAGGCCTGAGAACCAGTTGAGCCTATGGCATAAATCCCAGGCCAAGGGCAGGAGAAGATGAGATATGTCCCAGCTCAGGATTAAAGGGGTGAATTCCTCCTTCCTCCACTTGTGCTCTATTCAGGCCCTTGATGGGTTGGATGGCGCCCACTCACTTGGGGGAGGGTCATCCACTTTACTGAGTCTCCATTCAACCGTTAATCTCATTGGGAAACACCCTCACAGACACACCTAGAACTAATCTGGGCATCCCGTGATCCAGCTGATGGACAGAATTGACAATGACCTTGGGAGGCTACTTTAAAGATTAGGAAATCTTCTTTTGAGTCCCAAATAAAGCAGGGGCCTCATAGCCTACAAGAATGAACAGAGTTTCTAAACCTGAGTCACCTCGGCCCCGGGGAATTTCTGGCATCTGAGTCCACATTAGTAGTAATATCAGGAACTCAACCAAGCAACAGGGAAGGTAGGTTCTCAGACTGTCAGAAAGCTTACAGCAATATAAACCAGCTGCGTAGTGGAAGCTGAGTTCTGTGATCCTTCCATTGCCTGGAGAACTTTCTGCAGAGATGGAAAGGTCCTATGTCTACACTGGCCAGTATGGCAGCCACTAGCCATGTGTGGTTGGGTACTTGGAATGTGGCCCGTGCAACTGAGCAATTGAATGTGTAATGGTATTTTATTATAATTCATTTTAAAGTAAATGGTCCCCTGTGGCTGTTGGCTGCTACGTTGGCTAGCACAGAGGTTTCAAACAATAAAAAAGCCTTTTAGGTTTATGGCTAACAATGTGGAAAGCCCAAATCCTGGTTTAGGTAAACTTTTGATTTATACAAAGAAGTAAAGTGTTACTGTTATCGAAAGTGGGGTCTGGCTGCTCGCAGCTCTAAAGCCGATAAAGAAGCGAGGTTGGTGGAAAGGAAAGTTTGCTTTATTTCGGAGGCCAGCAACCAGGGGTGGGGAGGGCAGACTCGTGTCAAAGTGAAACAGGAGGGAAGGGGGCAGGACACAACCTCTGAAAGAATGACATAGCCCAAGGACATGACATAAACTGATTAGAGCCAAATGGGTCCAAGATGGCAGACAAGTCGAATTCCACTAAACCTTGAGCCTCAGTATATGCTCACTGTAACACAACAGCAAGCTAAATGACACACCCACAGGTACCATGACAGTCCCAAGGCCAACCAAAAGGATCAAAAAGTGGGCAATGGCCCAGTTCCTGGAAATCCCCACCCCTTCCCGGAATAGCTGGAATACTCCTCTCACTCATTAGCCTATGAAATTACCCACCCCAATAAAAACTAACAACCCCATACCCTGGTGCTTTTCTCATCTTCTGATATGGCCCACACTCTGTCTGTGGAGTGTGTTTCTCTCTAAATAAATGCACTTCTTACCTATCACTTTGTCTCTCACCAAATTCTTTCTGCAATGGGACATCAAGAACCTGAGCTTCATTAAGTCCTGAAACCAGGTGTGTGATCACAGTTGGAAGACCATGGGTTTTGACCGAGTTCGAGTCCCCGCACATGGGTTCAGGTCCCAATCTGAGGTGCACAGTTTCACAAAGGCCAACTCCCCCACTGACCTTCAGTGGGCAAAAGCTTTTATAGGCGGAGAGAGAGGGCTACATGCAGAAACAGCACAGTCAGCTCTGACCGTCATCTTGACATTGGTCGTGGGGTGGTCAGCTCTGACCGTCATCTTGACATTGGTCGTGGGGTGGTCAGCTCTGACCGTCATCTTGACATTGGTCGTGGGGTGGTCAGCTCTGACCGTCATCTTGACACTGGTCACTGGTGGTCTGATGAGCCTCATCTTGATTGCTTTAAGTAGAGTTAGTCTTCAGTTCCGGGGTCATTTTTTTCCCATTTCCTTGAGACCAGCTCTCGGAATTGTGGCAGCTTATGTCATGGCTACAGTCTGCTCACCATGTAGTTAACTTCTTCCACCTGGTGAGGGTTTCAGTATCTATAAGACAGCTCACAGGATATGGCTCAGAATATTATCTGTAGCCCTTGAGGAGGAACTAAAGGTCCTTGACTTTGCTTACTGACTAAACTATTATTATTTTGCCCCGTTTGACTGCTTTTCTTTGCTTCTGCATTTTCTCACTTCTCTGATTAAACTTATTCTATGGCTAAAGTTTTTCTACAGATGAAAGGCAGGCAGAGGACATGGCGGGGAAGGACCATAGGATCCTGCTCTGTTTCATTACCGTTTAATCAATAAAGAAAAATGAGGCAGCAGAACTTGCGTAAAGAGCAGCTGAGGCAGAGGAATGTAATGGAGCTTGGAGAGAATGGTAATGAATTTTTTGAAATGCAACCAAGTTGGGTTTGCTTGCCGGGGTGTGCTTTGCTGGGAGCATTTATTCCTTTTCTTTCCTTCCTGGCTGCAGAGTTATTTTCGTGGTTCGGTGTTTTGTGTTCAGTAGGCTTGGTTTTTCGCACAGCCGGGGGATCTCGGCGTGAAAGCTCTCTGCCTAATCTTCCCGATTTCTCCCTGCTCAGTCCCGCTGCACAGATGGGAGTGTGATGCTTTCATATTTCTCCAAAGGCACTGATCAAGTGTGACAGTTTCTATGATGTGCCCACTTAGAAAAATAAACAAAATGCAACTTTATTCCATAAAGTATAAACTTTATGGAATAAAGAGGTCTTGGTGAAAGGAATGTCATAGACCCAAGTGTTGCCATATCTTTCTTATTCCTTGGTGGAGTGGGTCCTGGTCGACTCATTTTACAGTTGTGAGAAAAAGAATTGACGTTGACTCTGGCAATCCACCTCGACTTGAGATAACTCAGTCTGTTGTGAGTTTCCACTCTCACGTAAAGCCTCATTATACTAATCAATAATTATTTATGGATGGATATAGTGATATCTTTCAGTCAGTTTCCCTTTCTTCTTTTCAGCCATTTTTCAATGCCAAAGGCATCTGGTGAAATAAGAAAATTGATTATCCAAAGAAAAAACTAGCTTTCCCATC
The DNA here is from genome assembly GCF_005190385.1 of Monodon monoceros. Lineage (NCBI taxonomy): Eukaryota > Metazoa > Chordata > Mammalia > Artiodactyla > Monodontidae > Monodon > Monodon monoceros. The sequence goes on from NW_021703778.1 coordinate 7,782,020, forward strand.
GCTTACAAAAGTCCTCGTCTCTCCACTTTGTTTTTAATGGTAATTTATCTATTTTTTGAGGTATAATTGACATAAACCTTATATGAGTTTCAGGTGTACAACATAATAATTTGATACTTGTATCTATTCTTAATGATCGCCATAATAAGTCTAGCTAACATCCATCCATCGTTGTTACAAAAATTTTTTTCCTTGTGATGAGGACTTTTAAGATCTACTTTCTTAGCAACTTTCAAATATATAATACAGCCTTATTAACTGTAGTCACCATGCTGCACATTACATCCCATGACATTTATTTTATAACTGAGTTTCCACCTTTTGACCCCCTTCACCCATTTCAGCCACCCCCCCACCCCTGACCCCAGCAGCCACCAATGTGTTCTCTGTATCTATGAGCTCCTTTGTTTGGTAGTTTTTTGAGATCATATAGTATCCGTCTGACTTACTTCACTTAGCATAATGCCCTCAAGGCCCATCCATGTTGTGTGATTTCCTTCCTTTTTCGTGTCTGAGTAATATTCCATTGTATGTATAGACCACATCTTCTTTACCCATTCACCTATTGACGGACACTTAAGTTGCTCTCATATCTTTCCCATTTCCTACAAAAGAATTTGTCAATCTATGTCTACTCTCAATACATGCAGAAATGGAAAAAAAGGGGAAATTGCAAAGATTTCTAATGATGATGGCACAGAGCCAGATGACAAGATGCAAACAAGACAGGTGAGGCCCATGTGTCCATGGAAAGTATTTACTGATTCAGAAACCAAATGATCAGGACTGTAGGGAAATAAGAGTAAAGGTAGTTGAGTTACTATCTGTTCTATATGTTTGATATTTTCTAGAATATAGTATTAGGTCAGCTATTTATTGGATTCCCCCTCTCATGAGTGTGACGTTGCAAAAACATTTTCTGTTAACTGTAGGAAGATGACCTGTGTAATAATTAGGCTCAGCCCATCTCTACCCAATTTTGAGATGGAAAATGAGAAAATAGTATCAGTTGTCAACTTCTCCTACATGATATCAAACATTCAAGTAACTGAGTATTTAATTTATTTTAAAAATGTATAGGTGCTGCAATAAACATTTAAATTAAAGAAGTGAAGAAAATGAAGCAAAAGGAAAATAAGAAAGACAGCCAGTAAATGCTGAGTGTGCCATCACATCGCTGTGTTCCGTGGAGCATGGGTACCAATCTGATTCTAAATAACCTAGCAGCCCCTGCTTCCACTTGTGTCACCATCTCAACTCTTATGTTTGGGAACATACTTTGAAAACCTAGAAATTCCAGGAGACTGTTCAGGTCCATTTCCTAATAGGATGTACTTTGCTGGACGAAAGTGAGGGTTGAGAAGCCACCAAAATTGGCCTGGTCTGTCCTATAGACTCCTGACTCCCCAAAGAGCCCAATATCAGAAATAGCGGGATACAGGTTGAGCTGGCGTGACACACGGTTGGGAATGAAGAAGTAGGACTTTTCTGTCTCTTCGGAATGGTTTGGGGATATTTGTTTCTCAAGCTTGCATCTGCAATGTTCTCATTTTCTGGGGTTAATAAGCTGTAGACACTTAGGCATTAGCGTGAAGTTGGCATTTTAACATGAAGTTTACATGTATGTTTGTGTGTATCACAAATAACTTCAAAGCAATATTATGGTCTAAGACAGTTGTAGTAGTAGTAGTGGTAATAATAAAGTATAAACCTTGCCATAACTAGGGTGACTTATATATCCTATTTGACCTGAATAGCTTCAGTTTATGTCTTTTGCTCCAACATTATTATAGAGTCTCCTTCACTCTTAAAAGTTATCATAACACAATAGCCATAATACCATAAATGGGGCCCCAATATGTTGGTTCTATCAAATACGAAGTTCCTTAATGGTGAGGTTAATTAATTAAACAGTTGAGCTTCTGGGTTGGACTTTTTGGTCGCAGCCTTGTTGTGGCGCCACCTGGTGGCAGCTTTCTGAGCTAACTTAAATATCCATAGGGACAATTCTGGGTATTGTGACTGGGTGAGACTTGGAGGACAGTAGTAGCAATTCTAGGATTCTCCCAATTAGTTGGTTTCCAGTTCATGGCGATTGGGCTGGCCAACTGCTAGGAACTCATCCATTCATCCTAGACAGGGTTGCCTGCCTTCTCCTGCCTGGCCTAGGCTTCCCTTTGACAGCATCCTTCCCCATGACAAAAGCTTTGCCCACCCCATTTAGAGAACTAGGGCTGGACACAGACGTGGGGGGCAAATCACTTTATATACGAATCACTTTATATTTGATTTCGAGTTATCACATTTAGCATTGGTAATCACAATAATAGTTAACATTTATTGAGAGATGTTTGTGGGCCATCAGTTTACATTGAGAAAGGCATTTGTAATCAGACACCAAATAAACATAAGCGTAAGTACCCTGTAGACTCTGCTGTGATGCACACTGTCCAGTCAACCCCACTGAAGTCAGTGTCTCTCCGTATCTGTGAAGTGTGTAGAAATATTATTTAACTTTGTGTTTGACTGTTTGTTCTTGTACAGAAGTAGAGCCTTCTGATTTTAAATTGAATTTTAGCCTTTGATTTGAAGCTTTCATGTTCTTCATGTGCCCCAAGGCCATTTGATAATAGGGATATTTTAATGTTTTACAACGTCTCTGAACTCTTGCAGGTTGAGCTACTGTGTCTCTGGCTGAAGGTCAGCCTAGTTAAAGACGCTGGGATTCATCCTTGTAGGGTAGGTCAACTCTGAGTAGCTCACAGTTGAATTGATCTTAATTTCTGGTCCCACTCAGCCCCAGACACCCCTGGTACACCCCTGGTTTCTAGTAATGAGATTCCTGCCATGTTCCCCTGTGACCACACACGTGCAGGGGTGTGTGTGTGTGTTTGTGTGCATGTGCATGTGTGCGTTTGCAGTTATACTGGAAAGGTTTTTTTTTTAATTTAATTTTATTTTCTATACACCACATTATTATTATCCATTTATACATATTAGTGTATACATGTCAATCCCAATCTCCCAATTCATTCCCCCTGCCACTTTCCCCCCTTGGTGTCCGTACATTTGTTGTCTACATCTGTGTCTCTATTTCTGCCTTGCAAACTGGTTCATCTGCACTATTTTTCTAGATTCCACATATATGCGTTAATATACGATGTTAGTTCTTCTCTTTCTTACTTACCTCATGCTGTATGACAGTCTCTAGATTCATCCACGTCTCTACAAATGACCCAATTTTGTTCCTATTTATGGCTGAGTAATATTCCATTGTATCTACATACCACATCTTCTTTATCCATTTGTCTGTCGGTGGGCATTTAGGTTGCTTCCATGACCTGGCTATTGTAAATAGTGCTGCAATGAACATTGGGGTGCATGTGTCTTTTTGAATTATGGTTTTCTCAGGGTATATGCCCAGTAGTGGGATTGCTGGGTCATATGGTAATTCTATTTTTAGTTGTTTAAGGAACCTCCATACTGTTCTCCATAGTGGCTGTATCAATTTACATTCCCACCAACAGTGCAAGAGGGTTCCCTTTTCTCCACACCCTCTCCAGCATTTGTTGTTTGTAGATTTTCTGATGATGCCCATACTAACCAGTGTGAGGTGATACCTCATTGTAGTTTTCACTTGCATTTCTCTAATAATTAATGATTTTGAGCAGCTTTTCATATGCCTCTTGGCCATCTGTATGTATTCTTGGAGAGATGTCCATTTAGGTCTGCTCATTTTTGGATGGGGTTGTTTGTTTTTTTAATATTGAGCTGCCTGAGCTGTTTATATATTTTGGAGATTAATCCTTTGTCTGTTGATTAGTTTGCAAATATTTTCTCCCATTCTGAGGTTTGTCTTTTCGTTTTGTTTATAGTTTCCTTAGCTGTGCAAAAGCTTTTAAGTTTCATTAGGTCCCATTTGTTTATTTATTTTTTATTTCCATTACTCTAGGAGGTGGGTCAAAAAAGATCTTGCTGTGATCTATGTCAAAGAGTGTTCTTCCTGTGTTTTCCTCTAAGAGTTTTATAGTTTCCAGTCTATAACATTTAGGTCTCTAATACATTTTGAATTTATTTTTGTGTATGGTGTTAGGGAGTGTTCTAATTTCATTCTTTTACATGTAGCTGTCCAGTTTTCACAGCACCACCTATTGAAGAGACTGTCTTTTCTCCACTGTATATCCTTGCCTCCTTTGTCATAGATTAGTTGACCATAGGTGCGTGGGTTTATCTCTGGGCTTTCTATCCTGTTCCATCGATCTATATTTCTGTTTTTGTGCCAGTACCATACTGTTTTGATTAATGTAGCTTTGCAGTATAGTCTGAAGTCAGAGAATCTGATCCCTCCAGCTCTGTTTTGTTCCCTCAAAGACTGCTTTGGCTATTCGGGGTCTTTTGTGTCTCCATACAAATTTTAAGATTTTTTGTACAAGTTCTGTAAAAGATGCCACCACTGGTAATCTGATAGGGATTGCATTGTATCTGTAGATTGCTTTGGGTAGTATAGTCATCTTCACAATATTGATTCTTCCAATCCAGGAACATGGTATATCTCTCCATCTGTTTGTGTGATCTTTGATTTCTTTCAACAGTGTCTTACAGTTTTCTGAGTACAGGTTTTTACCTCCTTAGGTAGGTTTATTCCGAGGTATTTTATTCTTTTTCTTGCAGTGATGAATGGGATTAATTTCTCTTTCTGATCTTTCATTGTTAGTGTATAGGAATGCAAGAGATTTCTGTGCATTAATTTTGTATCCTGCAACTTTACCAAATTCATTGATTAGCTCTAGTAGTTTTCTGGTGGCATCTTTAGGATTCTCTATGTATAGTATCATGTCATCTGCAAACAGTGACAGTTTTACTTCTTCTTTTCTGATTTGTATTCCTTTTATTTCTTTTTCTTCTCTGATTGCCATGGCTAGGACTTCCAAAACTATGTTGAATAATAGTGGTGAGAGTGGACATTCTAGTCTTGTTCCTGATCTTAGAGGAAATGCTTTCAGTTGTTCACCATTGAGAACAATGCTTGCTGTGGGTTTGTCATATATAGCCTTTATTATGTTGAGGTAGTTTCCCTCTATGCCCACTTTCTGGAGAGTTTTTATCATAAATGGGTGTTGAATTTTGCAAAAGCCTTTTCTGCATCTATTGAGATGATCATATGGTTTTTATTCTTCAATTTGTTAATATGGTGTCTCACATAGATTGATTTGTATATATTGAAGAATCCTTGCATCCCTGGGATAAATCCCATTTGACCGTGGTGTATGATCCTTTTAATGTGTTGTTGAATTCTGTGTGCTAGTATTTTGTTGAGGATTTTTGCATCTGTATTCATCAGTGGTATTGGTCTGCAATTTTCTTTTTTTTGTAGTATCTCGGTCTGGTTTTGGTATCAGGGCGATGGTGGTCTCATAGAATGAGTTTGGGGGTGTTCCTTCCTCTGCAATTTTTTGGAAGAGTTTGAGAAGGATGAGTGTTAGCTCTTCTCGAAATGTTTGATAGAATTCACCTGTGAAGCCATCTGGTCCTGGACTTTGGTTTGTTGGAAGATTTTTAATCACAATTTCAATTTCATTACTTGTGATTGGTCTGTTCATATTTTCTATATCTTCCTGGTTCACTCTTGGAAGGTTATACCTTTCTAAGAATTTGTCCATTTCTTCCAGGTTGTCCATTTTATTGGCACAGAGTTGCTTGTAGTAGTCTCTTAGGATGCTTTGTATTTCTTCGATGTCTGTTGTAACTTCTCCTTTTTCATTTCTAATTTTATTGATTTGAGTCCTCTCCCTCTTTTTCTTGATGAGTCTGGCTAAAGGTTTATCAATTTTTTTTATCTTCTCAAAGAACCAGCTTTTAGTTTTATTGATCTCTGCTGTTTTCTTTGTTTCTATTTCATTTGTTTCTGCTCTGATCTTTATGATTTCTTTCCTTCTGCTAACTTGGGGTTTTGTTTGTTCTTCTTTCTCTACTTCCTTTAGGTGTAAGGTTAGATTGTTTATTTGATTTTTATTGTTTCTTGAGGTAGGATTGTATTGCTATAAGCTTTCCTCTTAGAATTAGGTTTTGGGTCATCGTGTTTTCATTGTCATTTTTCTCTAGGTATTTTTTGATTTCCTCTTTGATTTCTTCAGTGATCTCTTGGTTATTTAGTAATGTATTGTTTAGCCTCCAATATGTTTGTGATTTTTTACATTTTTTTCCCTGTAATTGATTTCTAATCTCATAGCATTGTGGTTGGAAAAGCTGCTTGATCTGATTTCAGTTTTCTTAAATTTACTGAGGCTTGATTTGTGAACCAAGATATGTTCTATCCTGGAGACTATTCCATGTGCACTTGAGAAGAAAGTGTAATCTCCTGTTTTTGGATGGAATGTCCTATAAATATCAATTAAATCTATCTGGTCTATTGTGTCATTTAAAACTTGTGTTTCCTTATTAATTTTCTGTTTGGATGATCTGTCCATTGGTGTAAGTGAGGTGTTAAAGTCTCCCACTATTTTTGTGTTACTGTCAATTTCCTCTTTTCTAGCTGTTAGCAGTTGCCTTATGTATTGAGGTGCTCCTATGTTGGGTGCATATATATTTATAATTGTTGTATCTTCTTTTTGGATTGATCCCTTGATCATTATGTAGTGTCCTTCCTTGTCTCTTGTAACATTCTTTATTTTAAAGTGTATCTTATCTGATATGAACATTGCTACTCCAGCTTTCTTTTGATTTCCATTTGCATGGAATATCTTTTCCATCCCCTCACTTTCAGTCTGTATGTGTCCCTAGGTCTAAAGTGGGTCTCTTGTAGACAGCATATATATGGGTCTTGTTTTTGTATCCATTCAGCGATCCTGTGTCTTTTGGTTGGAGCATTTAATCCATTCACATTTAAGGTAATTATCGACATGTATGTTCCTATTACCATTTTCTTAATTGTTACGCGTTTGTTTTTGTAGTTCCTTTTCTTCTCTTGTGTTTCCCACTTAGAGAAGTTTCTTTAGCATTTGTTGTAGAGCTGGTTTGGTGGTGCTGAATTCTCTTAGCTTTTGCTTGTCTGTAAAGTTTTTGATTTCTCCATTGAATCTGAATGAGATCCTTGCCAGGTAGAGTAATCTTGGTTGTAGGTTCTTCCCTTTCATCACTTTAAATATATTGTACCACTACCTTCTGGTTGTAGAGTTTCTGCTGAGAAATCAGCTGTTAACCTTATGGGAGTTCCCTTGAATGTTGTTTGTCATTTTCCCCTTGTTGCTTTCAGTAATTTTTCTTTGTCTTTAATTTTTGTCAGTTCGATTATTGTGTGTCTCGGCATGTTTCTCCTTGGGTTTATCCTGCCTGGGATGCTCTGTGCTTCCTGGACTTGGGTAGCTATTTCCTTTGCCACATTAGGGAAGTTTTTGACTATAATCTCTTCAAATATTTTCTCACATCCTTTTTCTCTCTCTTCTCCTTCTGGGACCCCTATAATGGGAATGTTGTTGCATTTAATATTGTCCCAGAGATCTCTTAGGCTGTCTTCATTTCTTTTCATTCTTTTTTTCTTTATTCTGTTCTACGGCAGTGATTTCCACCATTGTGTCTTCCAGGTCACTTATCTGTTCTGCCTCAGTTATTCTGCTATTGATTCTTTCTAGCGTATTTTTCATTTCAGTTATTGTATTGTTCATCTCTGTTTGTTTGTTCTTTAATTCTTCTAGGTGTTTGTTCTTTAATTCTTCTAGGTCTTTGTTAAACATTTCTTGCATCTTTTCGATCTTTGCCTCCATTCTTTTTCCAAGGTCCTGGATCATCTTCACTATCATCGTTCTGAATTCTTTTTCTGAAAGGTTGCCTATCTCCACTCCATTTAGTTGTTTTTCTGGGGTTTTATCTTTTTCCTTCATCTGGTACATAGCCCTCTGCCTTTTCATTTTGTCTATCTTTCTGTGAATGTGGTTTTCATTCCACAGGCTGCAGAATTGTAGTTCTTCTTACTTCTGCTCTCTGCCCTCTGGTGGATGAGGCTATCTAAGAGGCTTGTGCAAGCTTCCTGATGGGAGGGACTGGTGGTGGGTAGAGCTGGGTGTTGCTCTGGTAGGCAGAGCTCCGTAAAACTTTAATATGCTTGTCTGTTGATGGGTGAGGCTGGGTTCCCTCCCTGTTGGTTGTTTGGCCTGAGGCGACCCAGCCCTGGAGCCTACCTGGCTCTTTGGTGGAGCAAATGGTGGACTCTGGGGGGCTCACACCAAGGAGTACTTCCCAGAACTTCTGCTGCCAGTGTCCTTGTCCCCTTGGTGAGCCACAGCCACCCCCCGCCTCTGCAGGAGACCCTCTAACGCTAGCAGGTAGGTCTGGTTCAGTCTCCTATGGGGTCACTGCTCCTTCCCCTGGGTCCTGATGTGCACACTACTTTGTGTGTGCCCTCTAAGAGTGGAGTCTCTCTTTCCTCCAGTCCTGTTGAAGTCCTGCAAGCAAGTCCCGCTAGCCTTCAAAGTCTGATTCTCTAAGAATTCCTTCTCCCATTGTCGGATCCCCAGGTTGAGAAGCCTGACGTGGGGCTCAGAACCTTCACTCCAGTGGGTGGACTTCTGTGGTATGTGTTCTCCAGTTTGTGAGTCACCCACCCAGCAGTTATGGGATTTGATTTTCTTGTGATTGCACCCCTCCTACCATCTCATTGTGGCTTCTCCTTTGTCTTCGGATGTGGGGTATCTTTTTTGGTGAGTTCCAGTGTCTTCCTGTCGATGATTGTTCAGCAGTTAGTTGTATACTGGAAAGGTTTTAAGATGGGAGGCAGAATATGTTTTTGCAATTCCTGGCCATTGTAACTGATTTGCCTTCCCTGAGAGAAGTCTTTGTTGCATCTCTATTTCTATTGATCTTTCACAACAAGCTAATAAAGAGACATGACCACTGGTTTCTGAATATATCGCGTGAAATATTTCAGTGTTGTGAAGTGGTAAAGAACAACTTGACTCAGATTCTTAGTTCGTGTATGGTCGGTGTGGGCACAGGAAAGTATGGTGGTGTGTACGGTAGCCTTCTTCCTCTGTGAACCTCTCCTGGGCTGTACGTGTGCTGAAGATTTTGATGGACCTAATCCAACTTGGAGCTATTAATTTCCTAATGGGTTATACCCTCAGAAAAGGAGCTGGTTTCACTCTGGTCTTTTCTAAGTGTTACCACCTCCTTGCCTGGCAATCATGTAAGGAGTTGAATGGACCCAGCTTGACTCTTCCTGTAGCAGGGACACCTGGAGATCTCTCATCCAGAAGAGTCAGAGTTGATGCTCAAAACTGAGCAAGTTTATTTATTATCTGAGGCGAGAATGGAGTAAATGGGGAACCTTAGGGAAATGATTTTTACAGGTAGTTTTCAGCCTATAACTGCAGCCCTGTGTGTCTCTGCTATTTCCTGATGGCAACTGATTTTTAATGCAAAGAAACACAGGGGAGACATTTTACTTTTGTGAGAAAGATTTACTCTCTCACACAGGTATGCTTCTCTCCTAGGTATGTTTTCTTTTAAAATTTTGCTGAAATCCTGAGCCAGATTTTAGAGATTCGGTTTCTACTTCTTGTTCCGTTTCTAACTTACTGGATTATGATAGGCAGTATCCTGAATGCCTCTGGGCATTTCCATTCAAACAAAAATAAAAATTAGGACATCTAGACTCCATAAAAAGGATTGTCAGGGGAATACGGTAAATTATTTTTGACGCTATAGAAGAAAGAAATAACATATACTACTACTAAAAATTCTTATTGTTCTATTTAAACCTGCCCTGAGAATAAGAATTGCTATTTAATTTTTAAGGAAGGAAGGGAAAATAAGCAGAGAGACAATTACTTAATGCTTTGACCAGACTGAAGTGAAAAAGGGGACATTCCTCTCCAAAACCAGGATGCGGTTCATAATTTTCATCTGATGGTCTCTGTGAAATCAGATGAGGCATTTTTTTAAAGGACATTTGGAATATAAATATGAATAATATTTTTAAGAGCAAAAGGAAACTTTTAAATTTTATTTATGTAGATAAGAAGGAGGGGGATCATGAAATGTGAGATTTCATAAATTTCATCGTCTTAGCATTTCAGAAATTAAAAGTTCTCAAAGGTAAGAATGCTCCTTGTTTTTTTTAACCGTGAACCTCCTCAATGCCTAGCCCAGTGGTGTGAAAAAAGGCCTCGGTGTGTGGTTGATGAGTGAATATAGGAATGTATATGTGGATGAATTAATGAAGAAACAGGTGAATATTCTGGCATCTCCTCGGTGGTTTGTTTCTGCCGGTTTTAGTTATAGAATGTTCATTGTAGGAAACTTGGAAAATGGAGATAAACACAAAAATGAAAATAATAATCACAGAGGTCCCATTATAAAGATTTTGGCATATTTCCTTCTGTTTTCCATGCATGCAGACTACACATTGATGGGTTTATGTATAATTATATATTCATTTTTATAACTCGACATCATAATATATAGTTGTGATTAACTATTTCTCCAATTAATATTCTATTGTGAATATTTTCGCAAATAAAATGTGGTTAAAAATATGATTGGATGTACCTTGAGAGAATTAAATTGTCTTGCAGATTGGACATATAAGTTTTACTATGAAATAATTCTGTAATGAGTTCCATATGTATAAATGGTTATGCCATCTTAAGACGACTTCCTTAGGATAATTTCTAGATATAGAGGGAAGGTCATTCTTCAAGCTCTTGATTTGCTTTGCCGTGTGTTTTTTTAACATTTTCTATTTCTCCTTTTGCCTAGTCATGCCCTCTGCCTACAGGTGCCTGTTTTATTGGGGAAGGTGAAGCTTGTCTCTCCCGTAAGGAAGTGCACACACCCAGTCACCTGCTGGGGGATAGGAGAGGGCAGAGAGCAGCTTTAGACATCTAAATGCAATCTTATGGGGCTCTCGGTATTTTCCAGCTTAAATCCAGATGTTGGTGCAGCTGCCGTGGAAAACAATTTGATGTTTCCTTAAATAGTTAAATACAGAATTATCATATGACCCAGCAATTCTACTCCCAGGTACAGACCCCAAAGAATTGAAAGCGGGGACTCAAACAAATACATGCACACCCACATTCAGAGCAGCATTATTCCCAACAGCCAGAAGGTGGAAACAACTCAAATACCCATCAACTGCTGATTGCATAAACAAATCACCTGTTGGATATTATTCAGTCATAAAGAGGAATAAGGTCCTGACCCAGGCTACAACACAGATGAACCTCAGAAACTCTGAGTGAAAGAAGCCAGACACAGAAGGCCACATACTGTATGATTCCATTTTATGGAAAGCCAGAATAGGTGAATGTGTAGAGACAGATCACAGTTCGGTTGTTGCCAGGGGCTGGGGAGAGGGAGGAATAGGCAGCAGCCACTTGATGGGTACCCCTTTCCTTTTGGGGTGATGAAAATATTCACCGTATTTTTGAGGTTATGAAAATATTCCCCTTTTCCCTCTGGGGTGATAAAAATATTTACCTGTTCCTTTTGGGGTGATGAAAATATTTTGAAACTAAGTAGTGGTAGTGGTTGTACAACATTGTGAATGTACTAAATGCCACTGAATTGTTCACTTTAAAAGGGTTAATTTTATGTTGTGTGAATTTCACCTCAATTTAAAAAAAAAAAGAAAATCCTTATATTCGTGTGAGACTCAAGCTCTATCGTAGGTCCAAGGTGCAGCCTACAGCATATAGCACATACCTAGGTGAACGTGAGTCAGTCTAGCAGCAGACTGTGAGGTTTGGGGATGTGGCAGGGATGGACATGGTGTGAGGCTGGCTGAGTGAGAGGATGGGTGAGTGAAATGGGAGTGATGGTTCCTTTGTGGATAATGGAGAGGGTCATCTCATATAAGTATCTATACATGCATATGTAGTTTTTAGTTTATTGCTAATGCGCTTTGCTTAGGACAACTGATTAACAACAAGGTCTCTTGTTTACTCCATGGTCTTTGGTTTTTTCCTATGAATCTTTTTGGCCTTTGTAAAGACTCACGTTTAAAGAACCACTTTAATTGTTGCTAAAGAGGCAAACTAGAAGCATAGAGATCTAAGTGGCAATTTCCGACAGGCAGTTCCCCCGTGTAATAGTGTCTCAGCAAAGACCACTCGGTTCTGGCTTCGTCTTCTGTTATTCTTGCCCTGCGTAGAGCTGCCCTTTGAGGTTATCCGCTCTTGCCTTTCCCTGCACTGTCTCCGCCCCGTGTCTCCAGATTCTGCCTGTTTTGAAAAATCCAAGCCACATCTCCCAAGTGCGGTGACTTCTTTCCCTGCCCCCCACCCTAATTCTCCTCTTTAACTGCCTCTCCACTCTCTGCATTCTTACAGGACTCTGGTCTCTACTGTATCATCTTGCTGGCTTCACAGACCATCTTTTATTAATTATGAATGATTTCTGGTCTCTTCTCTACCCCCCAAATTTGTAAGTTCCTTGAAAATTCATCTGGATCTGGTTCTGTATTCATTCCTATGGTTTTTCATTCACTGGGCAGCTTTTTTTATTGCACACTTGGTGTGTGATAAGACACTGTAGGAATAAAAAGCAAGGCAGTATGACGTTTTCACCTTACGGATGTTTCATTTCTAATTGATGAGACAAGGTCTTCAGACCTGAAACAGTTAAGTACAAGTGTCACCAAAGGCTCTCCCATTGCCTCCACAGCACAATTCTCAATGCAAGGCACATCCCTGGGTGCAGTATTCCTGGTGGATTGATTGATTAATTAAGAGGCAACCTAACAGGAAAAAGCAAAGTAGAGTAAAGGTACAGTTCATTGGTGTACAGACAATCAAAATGTGTTTAAAAGTCATGTGAAGTAAGAGAGTGTTCTTCACCAGATCATGATTACCAGAAATCTCATTCAAACATAAAACAAAATTAGCCATGGTTGGCCCAGAGTGGAATTTCTGAACAGGGTATTTAACTTGACCTAGATATTGACAAGGATAACAGTGCAGTCCTTGATGTTGAAGTCAGCAAACACAGGCTGTTATTCTTTATTTTTTTGTGGCATGACTCTCTGTGCAAATATATTTGGTGCACATTGCTGTGTACACAGCCCTGACACTGCAGCCCACTGTGGGTGATTAGAGATGTAATAGCAAATAAATACATCATCCTCTGGTAGATTCTGGTGACCTCTGGAAGAAAACGTTGACTCAAGAGTGCTTAAAAACTTCTTCAAGGAATTCATTATTTTTTAAATTCAGTTATGTAGAGGCAGAGATGTCAGTTCCTGGAAATTCACAGACAAATAAAAGTCACACATTGGTAGTGCCTTACCCACCTGTGTGCTTGAGTTTACTGTCTGACACTGTGGAGAGAACAAGAAGGCACTTCTCTGGAGAGGTTTAGAGAGGGGAAGAAAATAAATAAGTCCAAGAGATCCTGAAGCTCTCTTAAGGAAAGAGATTCAAAGGAGAAGGCATTTACATAAACCAGAAGGTTTGAAGAGGCTGATGTGGATGAAGAAGAAGAATGTGGAGGAGACCTTGTCACACAACCGTGTCCTCAACACTTTTCTTTGAACAGCACTTGTGTTTCCTATGTATTCAGATTTTCCCATTTTTTTCTTTTACACCAACTAAGTTATTAGAGTTGTTATTTTTAACAGCTGATCAGTCTCTTTCAACATCTTTCAAATAAGGTCAACAACGTGTGTGTGTGTGTGTGTGTGTGTGTGTGTGTGTTTATTTCCAGAACGGTGGTGCGTAGTGTTAAACGAAATCCTTTTAGCAATTCTCATGGAGAAAAAAGTGGAAATGACATACCTATTATTCCAGATCCCAAAGAAAGATTTTCATACAAAGCCTGGAAATGTAAGTTGGGATCACCTTGGATGATAAGGTGATGGTAACTTCAGAGATAAAGAATCACCAGGGAAGCAGTTATGCACCTTTGACCAGGACTCAGAACTGTTGATTATTAGCAACTAAGGCTTAAAGTGTGTTCAGTTAAGACCAGTGGGAATTGAGGCCTGGATGATGTTTCAACTAGGGATATGAAACATATAACTAAGGATATCCTGGTGAAGAGGAGATCCACAGCCAGTGAGAAAATAATTTTAATTATGGAATAAAGAGAAAATAGGAAGCAGGAATGAAGCGACATCTAGGAAATAAGTATATAAAGAGCTGCAGTCGTGCATGAGGAGATAAAGCGTTTACCAGGAGGAAAAAAAAAAACAAAAACCCAGCCAGTTGAATTGAAAAATCCCATCTATATATGAAAGCAGGGAATATATTCTGAAGCTGGAAATATTCATCAGTGTGTTAAATGTCACACATTCTAAAAATATGAGATCGATTTCAACAGCCCTATAGTTGAAGACTGATGATGGGAATTTTGCTTTTGTGATGCCACAGCAATTCAGATGGTTCTTAGGTCTCCATAGCAACAGCCTGATGCTACTTTTTGTTCTTCTGGGTAGTCACGTGATGCCTGATGCGCTGCATGGGAAACAGAAAAGCAGTTGACTGTATTTCCTAATTAGTGACACAGAGACCAGAACCATCATGAAGGACCTTTATTAGGTTTGGGTCCAGGCCTTGTAAACTAGAGCCGTCCCATGACAATCTTTCTAATAGGAGCTGGTACTTAAACTGGGTGTCAACCTTTGCTTTGCTCTATATCAACAACATTGTAGTTTTATGAATTGTGTGTCCATCTAGATAAAATTCCCTTAAGCAGATGACCCCTTCCACTTGTGATGCCCAATTTTCTTAGAAGTTGCCACCAATATATGAGATATATGAGTGGTGGTCATTAGCCATGAAAAGTCTCCCATTTTCACTCTAGGATGAGCAACAGAGTAGCCTACTAGGACAGAGTCATACTGGTGTGTCATGAAACAGTGGACACTATAATGGTCTGTACCTCAGTTTTCCTATCTGTGATGTCTGCAAAACATTTAGACAAGTTTTGTCAAACGTTGTTTCAGAAAGTGATGTAATTGTCAAGAGAACCCCAACTGCCCAAGCATAAGGAAGACAGATAGAAATCTCCCGAGCTGTCCTTAAATTTATAAGGGATTTCTTACTGAGGCCGACTTACATTCCCAACACTTTCACCATCATTCTCATTAATGAGTATCTGGCTGAGTTAAGATCCATCTAAACTCACCTTGACATTGGCTGTTTTTCAGTGGGAGTCGGAAGTTTATGGGCTCCAGTCCTAAGCAGTGACACCAACATTTGTTATCCTGCCCAGATCAGTTCACTCCTTTATGTCATTCTTCCTTTGTATGAGAAGACATTTATGCAAGAACAAAGACTGTTACCTTGTGTACAGGAGGTAACCAATAAATACTTGTTCTCCTTCCTCTTCTTATTCCTTTCTCCATCTAAAATTCTTACATTTCTGGAATTTTGCTATGGCGGGGGAAGAGGTGAGCCAGTGATGTAAGTGTGTCTGGAGCTAAGGATAACTTGTAGTGATGCTACAGCAGCAGCAGCAGTGCCAAGTATTAAGGTCTTATTCTCTATAGGACACTATAGTCTTGAGATAGAAATACAAAGAGCTATGAGAGGGTTAAAATGCAGTTGAAGGTTAAAAGATAACAACCACAAAGGTAGCCTAAGCTAAATGTCAAATAGGCAATATAGCTAAGGGGGGAGCTGGTTTGCTGAGGGAAAGCTCCCTGAAGGAAGAGGAGTGGCTGTGGACTTTGAAGAGGGCTAGTATTTACTGAGTGCTGATTAGGTAAAGGGCACTGGGCCCTTTGCCTGCTTTATCTCATTGATTAAGGGGGAGATTCTTGATAAGGGGATAGCAGTGGGAAAGTGGGAATGATTGAATAATGCATTTCGCAGGAGGGGAGGTAAACAGGAAAGAGGATGGTAGGTGACCCTAAAAGCCAAATTAAGGAGTCTGAACTACGCTTTCATGTAATGGGGAGCTGTTGTACGTTTTTTAGTGGAGAATACGCTGTGTACCCAACTGTACGATTTAAGAAACGCACACTGGTGAAGCCAACCAGGAGGCCACTGGAGCAGCCCAGGCATTAGGTCTTGGGACCTGGGCATAGGAGGAGAGGTAGAAAGCAAGGAGGAGTATAAGGTTGACTGGAAGAGTTACTACCATCAGTGACAGCATTTGGAGGTCTGGGGAGGGAGCTCATTTGGGAGAAAGAAGGTTGGAGTTGAGTTTTGGATGTATTAAATTTGAGGGGACTCCAAGTAGGTGGAGATATCTTTCCTGTAAGATATTAGAGATGGGGAATTTGCACTGTGGGGTCTGCTGGGATGCACCCCCTCACCTTCCTCATGGGGAACTGGGAAGGCCACAGCCTCACAGCCCATAAGCCTAATGGACCATCGTATCCTCTCTTTTAGCGAGTAGCAGGGACTGGCCACCATTAGAAACTACCTTCTGCCCGGGCATCCTGTAATTCTGCCTAATTAATGGGGCAGAATGGTGCCCAGCTTGTATTTTCTGGCCAGTGCCCTAGGGGAATGTGAACCATTTATTTCTGTTCGTTCCGTCTCTCTTTGTGTTATCTTTCTTTGTATCGCTTTCTTTTCTCCTAGCAAATTACGGACTCAAATAAAAACCAAATTCTCTGAGTCTATTTCTGACACCCCAGGACATGTCATTCAGCAGCTGTTCATTGGGTCCCTCCTCTGTGACAGAGCTGTGCCCTCCCTATCAATTCTTCCCACCAGACCTAGCTGTCCGTTTCCCTCTGTACATCGGAGGATCAGTGGAGAAATGCCTTGGATACAGGTCAAAGCAAATGTCCATGCAGAGTTTCCAAGTCATTCCACCAGCATTTGTAAGGTTGGTCTAAATAAAATACCTTTAACTGACAAAGGGCATATATGGAAGACAGTGTGTTGGAGAAGAAAGAACATTGAATTAGGAGGGCTGAGGACTCAACGTAATCTTAGGAAATTCACCGAGCTCCCTGGGACTCAGTTTACCTGTCTGTGAAGTGAGTGGATAGACTAGTTGATATAAAATTCAGCTCTAATATACTGAGCTTTTATACCATGGAGTAAAGCTTATTATGCCTTTGAGAAGTAGCACCACTATATTTCTGGACTAGAAGCTGTTCCTTATTATAAATTATTCTTGAAGGGTACAACTGTGCCCAGGGCCACCTTGAGCAGTCGAAAACCACAGTCTCTCCTGCTGAATCCCCTGGTCAGAAATCTGGAGCTCAGTCCAAAAGCTGCAGCCTCAGAGGCTGAATAACCCTCTCCTCTCTCGGAAGGGTATGAGTATAATTAAGAGGGAAGAAGATGCACAGTCTATACCTGTGGATCACATGTGGGTGACATTGAATATAAGAGCAGCAGAGTCCCCAGACCATCATGTTTCCTTTGCTCAGCTATGTGGATCCCAGCTCACACCCTTACCTACTACACTGCTCCACTGACCATGCGCTCTGTGCAGCTGGTCCTCTGGACCTGCTCCTGTCTTTACATTTGACCCATAATGATTCTGCTCTGACTGCACTCTTGCCTGCTGTTATGTATTTGTTTTCTTTTCTTATTTGGAGCCATTGCTAAGCCTATCTCTGCCCCACTGCTGTTACCATTCTCTCCCACTCTTTACAGAACCTGGCCACTGCTGCTTCTGCTGGGTCCAGCCCAGATCAGCCCCACACCTTCTAGGTCTAGTGTGGATTATTCTTCCCTGTGGCTTTGGCTGGTACCAGCCTTCTCTATTGCTGCCGCCATCAGGTCCCTCTAGAACTGCTGAAGGTGCCCATCCCCGAGGCTGCCACCGCTGCCACTGCTCTCCTGTAGCTGCTAGAGATTCTCCACCTTGGCCACCAACTCCTGAGGCTGCTGCCACTCATACCCAGGTTCAGTTCTGGTTCCTGCTCTGCCACCACCATGGCCACCCTATCACCTCTTCCGCTGAGAACATCACCTGTAGATACTACAACATCGGTGCCATGGCTCCTCTGACCAGCCCCACCTCCAATGCTAACTGCTGTCTCTACAGCTTTGTAGCCATGGGTACATTCCCTTTTCATGCATTGTGTCTGTTTTCTTTTTCCTACTATAATATGTCGTTGTGATTTTAGTGGCCTATTTCCCTTGGTTTTTCGACTTAGCCTAAGTCCCCAAGAAGATCAGGAAAGTGGCACCACGTGGCAGGACTTACCAGGGCTTTGGAGTCTGCCTCTGCTGCTGTGTTCTGACCTTCAGTACCTCTCCTTTCTCTTAGGGCGGTACCTCTGTCCCCAAGGATACCCTACAGCTGTTGAAGTTAAGTCACAGATATCTCTCCTGGGGATGTTTTGGACTAAATGAAAAAAATGAAAAGAATCCATCTCTAAATCCTTCTCCTAAGGTCTCCCAGAAAGCAAGAGCCTTATGCAAATGGTGTCTCTGGGCTTCTTGAAACAGACATGCAGATTAGACCCCGTAGTGGCTTCGGGCTATGCCATATTAGATACATAATAGGAAAAGTGGGGTGGAAGGTTATTTCTGAGCTATACATCTGGGAAAAATTTGTCTAGACACAGACTCTGGCAAAGGAAGATCAAGATGTGCAATGGCCTTGGGTTGGTTTAACAGAGAAAAGGTAAGCGATATCAAGGCCTCGCGACCCAGATTCAAAGCATTCCTTTCTCCTGGGCATTGTTTTCTTTCATTCCAAGCTCTCTGGTTGTGTAAGTGTCTAAACATATTCAGACATGAAAGGGAGACACCCTAAACTACTTTAGTGGTCATGTTTGTTTATGCACCATCGTTCCTGCAGAGTTGCATCTTGGCGATCCCCGCCTAAGGATACAGTAAGGAAATCCAGCGTTTCCATAAAAAAAAAAAAAGAAAAGAAAAAAAGAAAAAAGAAATACCATTTAATTCCCCAAACTTCTCTCTTTTTATTTCTGACACATAGCCCATGTGCCATACATCTGGGCTCCATTGAAACAAAGCTTCAGGAGATTTATTTCATAGAGAGGTGAAAAAGGAGTTATGTCTTGCCCAGCCTGGGCATGTGCGTCTGCAAATAGTCAGGATGCCCCTCGGGAGATGGGCATGATGCCTTGCATAGGGAACTTTAATCTTTGTTGAGCAAATAATTTCACGTAAATTGGAAGGAAAATACCATTTATTTAGGAAGGTTTGGGAACACTTGAGAACTAGTAATTTTCCCATTTAATAGAATAGAAAGTTGGCTAAGAGAAGCAAGGTAAATAACCAAGATTATTCAACAAGTTAGATAAAGAAAATGAGTTCAGGTATAAGAACTTTGATGATCTGGTTTTAAAAGGTCCAATCCCTTTCCCCAGACCATGACCATGTGGTCATCCCATGATCATAGCAAAGTTTTAAAACAATACCTATTTTTCTATAGCTGTGTTCCATATCATAACTTCTCTCGATGCCTATGATTAATTACCATTATGTTTAAAGGCAGTCCTCTTCACATTCAGAGTTTGGTTTCTTGGGGTCAGGCTGAGGTTCTGAATCAGAAAAACCACGTTTTATTAGAATTGAGGTAGAAATACTCCTCTTGTCTGATTAAAATGCCAATGACTTTGTGACCTCAGGCACTAGTGCCTCTTTTTCTGTTTATGAAAGAAAGTCACTAGTTTTGCTTTTAAAGCACATAGTTAGATCTCAAGGTTCAGATACAGCTTGTGAACCAGAGTGTGTTTCCAGGTTTGGGGATAAAAGATGCCCATCAATATCTATCAGTAATACCATGATTTTGACACAGTAAGAAATTGAATTAAGCAATTATTTTCCTTTGTGCCTCAGGTCAAAACTGGCCAAAAAAATTTAAGTTGCAGGATTGATTTGAAAAACTCCTCAGAGCTATGAAAATAATGCACATTGAGGCATATTTGGTGTTTGAAAGGTCACGTTCTCAGCATAATTCCGTTATTAGGTAATCTCACTACTGGTAATTAAAGAGACCATCAAGTACTGTGCAGGTATGCGCACTTCAACTTGTCGTGTTAAATAACTTAAAAGAATCAGCACTCAGGAAATAAAAGAATTTCCTGCAGAATGTGAAGTAAATTAATATGCAAATTTTCAAGAAAACACTGATGGTATAAAGTGAATTATGCCTATTATTTCATTTGTGCGTGGTGTCTAGATTTTTTCAAATACTGTGAGGTGTAAATTAAGTTTTAAATTAGGGAAAATCATATAACCTGGAGATCACTTGTCAGCACTCTGCACACCTTGGTGTTCTTACCTTTATCCTCAAGCATCGTGTTATTTTCTGCCTCTGTATTTCATTTTCATGTGTTACTCTTTCTGCCCGAAATCCTCTCTTCAGTCTGACCCTTCTCTGTGCCCATCCCACCATCTTGACAACTGTAAGCCCCACATAGTGGCCTTGAAGCCACGAAAATAGCCCCCTCTGTGAAGCCTCCATCCACAGTGCCATGTGAATCAGTACTTCTCCCACCTTTGGTTCCACTTTAATTGTCCAACCCCGCTCTGCGAGTTCTCCCTCAGTATAATCATCTCCAATCCTTGGAATTCTTCAAGAGCCATGACCAGTCTTCATTACTTTGGTAACCTCAGAGCAGAGCCTCTGGCTGGGCTTAGCATACAGTAGGTTCTTCCTGTCAACAGAATGTTTGTGTCTCCCAAAATTCATATGTTGAAACCTAATTGCCAACATGATGGTATTAGGAGGTGGGGCCTCTGGGAGGTGACTAGGTCATGAGGGTGGAGCCCCCATGAATGGTGTTAGTGCCCTTAGAAAAGGGACTCCACAGAGCTGCCTTGTCCCTTCCTCCATGTGAGGACACAGCGAAAAGACAACAGTCTGTGAACCATGAAGTGGGCTCTCACCAGACAGTGAATCTGATGGCACTTTGATCTTGGCCTCCTCAGCTTCCAGAACTGTAAGAAGTAAATTTCTGTTGTTTATATGCCACCCTGTCTATGGTATTTCTATTATAGCAGCTTGAATGGACTAAGACATTTCTTAACACACACACACGTGGCTTGAAAGAACCATGCAGCATCTTGGTGTCCAGCTTAGATGAGCTCAGTCATTCATGAGGTGCTTTTAGGATGAAGATGGGGGCTCTCTTTCATACCCCCAGAATGTGTGGTGGGCACATTAGAGAAAAAAGTTCTTGTTCTGTTTACACAGCTCGAGGGTTCAGAAGTCTCCGAAGCAGAAACTGCTAGGATTCCCGTCTCTGCACATCACTGTCATTTTTGTCCCATCCATGTCCAGGTTTTGACTTTTGAAAGTGATTTGTCTAAGGCCTGACCTTCCTGAACATTTTGAGAGAACAATCAAGAAAAAGTGTTTCCCTACATAATATCCTTCAGCACAATGACTTATTTGGAGCATTGAAATAAGGACCCCAACAGAAACAGGAGGCCTTAAAAATGCTAACAGATGTCTTCTTTGCAGGGAGGAGAGTGGAGAGGGGTAAAGGAACATCCAACTGCTTCCCCTTCCTTGGGGATCAGAAGGAAAGCAAGTGGCAGCAGCTTCCTCGGGGCCTTGCACCCAGTACCTCCTTCAGCTTTCTCCCTATCTGTGCTCCCAGAGGTCTTCTAAGCAAGCACAGGAGCAATGTTCTGAGGCCACAGCAGCTGTTGGTTTCCTCCCTCTTGACAAAAGCACTTAAACCAAAAACCTTAAAGAAAAGAAAGAGAAATGTAAATACCTCTTTTTTTTCTTTTTTTAGCGGTACGTGGGCCTCTCACTGTTGGGGCCTCTCACTGTTGTGGCCTCTCTCGTTGCGGAGCACAGCTTCCGGACGCGCAGGCTCAGTGGCCATGGCTCACGGGCCCAGCCGCTCCGCGGCATGTGGGATCTTCCCGGACCGGGGCACGAACCCGTGTCCCCTGCATCGGCAGGCCGACTCTCAACCACTGAGCCACCAGGGAAGCCCTGTAAATACGTCTTTTCAAACACCTTGCAAAGTTAATTCATTCTGTTCTTTTTCCTTTTGTAAAACAGACGGGGTAGGTAGAAACCCATTTCCAGTTTAAGTTTGCATGAGGATGAACAAAAGCAGTTTTCTTTTTCCCACCGTGTGGCACTTTTTCAGAAAGACAAGAACTGCTGAAGGAAGATGTCTCCCAGGGCTAGATTCCAATTAAGTGCTGTACTGATTGCTGGTAACTTTTGGCAACTGCTGTTCTTTAGAAAGTGGGACAGAGCATCTGAAACATTGTAAAGATGAGATGACTGATTGACCAAGACTTACAACCTAACACCCACCTTCCCACAGGCTTCTGCAATTTTAGAATGAAAATAGTGGAGGAAAAAAGCATTGAGAATGAAATGTTGTCAGTCTTGTGCTTGATATTCAGTAACACAAGCGCACTAGTGTGTGTCTTGAAGCTCAGATCCAGAGGTCTGGAAAATACTTGAATGATCATCATGTCCATCGCTCTACATGACTTGTTTTCGGAACTGTGTAGAGTAGGAAAACTTGAAATTTGAAGTTGGAAATCCTGTGTCTAGTTCTGGTTCTACTGTTTAGAAACTGTGATCTTGGGTAAGTTATTGTATCTGTTAGCTGCCTAACAAACACACTGCCTGGGATCAGCAGACTAGACGGGGTATGCCCTTCCCATGGACATTGTCAACCTCCTATTTGTACCGCATTTGTTAACATCCCACCAGCCCAAAGCAGTCACATAGCCACACCCAGAGGAAGTGAGAGAGCATGGCAAAATCTGAATGGCAGACGGCATGGATAACAACATGCATGAATAATTAAGGCTAAATGATGCAGTCTACCACAATACTTAATTCTCTCCTTCTCCATTCTCTCATCTGCTAAATGGGGATAATAATGTACCATTGAAGACAAAATGAGATGGCACTTAAAAGTACTCAGCTCAAAGCCAGGACAAAACTTATAGTCGGTAAATGTTACTTTCTTCCTATTAGCCCCTCCAACTTTTCGAAATGGAAATTAATACCTGCCACACCACGCAGGATTATCGTGAGGTTCTAAAATGGTGATGCGCGTGAAAGCGCTTGGGAAGAACGTCAATCAGTATATAATTTTTGTATTGCGATAACTTACAGAATGTTTCTCCTTACCGGATACAAACATAAATTCAAGCATTTGGATGTTAATTCACAATTTTCATTGAGCCGTTTGGTTCAGCATGTAGCAAGTGGAACTTTTCTCTGTGATATGTTTTGATATTTACATTATAAAGCAAAGTAAATATGTGTGGCCCAAGATCAAGGGCAGAAGCAGCGGAAAGTAGATATGGGAGGGAAATTTATGGCATGAGTTAAAGTAAGTCCCAGAGTGTTGCCCGAGAGATCTGGAACCCATCTGAGAATAAGGTCTTTTCTATGCTTTATCACCCGAAAGCCTAAGTCTTAATGAGGAGGTTTCCCAATAAGAAGTAAGGAGTGATGGGTCACAGAGGGAAAACCCTAATGGCTGTCAGGTCACAGTCCTCTTATCTTAATAAATCGAAACTGTTTATGAAGCTGGGCAATACCGTCCTCGGATAATGAGCCTTAAATGTGCAACTGGCTGTGGTCCCCAGAGACTACAAGGGGCCTAAAGAAATTAACCTTGAAAATGGAGAAATGTGGGGAAGAAAGGGTCGGCATATTAATGCAAGAGAGATGGGAAATCTGAGCCTTTGACCGAGACCTGTCTAATGGCCTTTGTGACATTTCCAAGTGCTCCTGGCCTAGAGAGGTTTATTATGAAGTTCTTTCTTTTTTTTTTTTTAATGTCAAAATGGGGAAGAAGGATGGTCAAAAGTAGAAAGGTATTTGCTAAGAGAGGTTCCTTGGTGCAGGAATGTTCCCTCCAAGGTCAGAAGCCCCTACCATGCAGTGGAAATTCCGTGAGGCAGACTTGAGCCAAGACTCCCTTTCCCTGTGATGCAAACTTAATTGATATTTTACTGGTTTCTGTATATTTGATATCCATTGACTGTTTCTTCCAAGGCTGCGTTAGTCCCAGATGATAACTCCTGCCCTTTTTGAAGCGGAAGGGTCTCTTTGAGACCATGAAATTGTAAGTGGAGAGTGCCTCGACCTAAGGAAATCTAGGGGGAGAAATGTGAATGATTGTTCCCACTTTTGCATATTTTGGCCACACTGATCTTCCTTAAGAGCGTCAGGAGAACTAATGAGCTGGTCGTTATTGTCAACTGACATGGCACATCTGTTGCCCAGGTTAGAATATTTCCTAAAAGCTCCCCCACCACTACCCGCCCCTTCCCATCCCCCGAATAAATCTAACAAAGTTAGATATAAGAGATGGATTTGTCAGTCTTTAAAGGACTTGGAATTGACAGGCAGTAAATTGGCTGGTATGGTCCATCTCACAAATAACTCGCTTTCTTTAATAAACACCAGACTTGTGCTTGGTGAGTATCTTACACGGTAACTGGCTTGAGGTGGATGGCCAATGAATATTGTTTTCATGAACAATTAAGTGAATGAGGTACTAAAGTTCACACAGTAGCCTAAAATCGTACAGTTTCAAATGCCTAATTTGCAGTCAGTAGCTAATAAAGAACGGACCATGAACTCTTTATATGTCTTACGTTGGTGGAGGAGATGGGAAGGAAACAGTGTTCCTACTAACGGTGGCCTCATTGAGCTAAATGGAGATCCATCGTGTAGGCACATTACTTAACCAAAGCGTCTGCAAAATAGCAATAAGCATAGGACCTACCTCACAGGGTAGCTGAGGGGGTAGTGTGAGCTAATGCATGAAAGTCGCTCAGTCCAGAACCTAGTACAAGACAAGTGGTTGAGAGCCATCATCATTTCCATCTTTACCATCACCATCAGCATCACCTCAGGATCCTAATTTGGTCCAGGTCCTATCAATGTTCAAAGGTTTAGGTTAGTCAGGGACCTCTCAGCCTGATCTCGGGTGGCCTCGGCCTACAGCGGTGGCTTGAAGCAGGTTTTGGTTCCCGGCCAGAGATTGAGGTCGGGTCGTGGTGGTGACAGCACCAAATCCTAGCCACTAGACCAGTGGTCAGTGACAAGGCCCTGGCCCTACGGCTTTGCAGAAAAAGAATTCCCACAAAGACGGAAAGTAGTGAAACAAATGAAGTATTCATTAGGAGAAAAAAGAGAACAGTATGAGTGGACAGGCACATGGGTGGGCTCAGAGAGTCACGCCCTCGTGGTAGTTTGAATCACTTAATATGGGGCATTTCTTCCGGGTTTCCTTTGGCCAATCATTTTGATTTGCCTGGTTCAAAGTTTGTATTTGGTATATCTCAGGATCTTCTCATGAGTGCACACGCATCTCTTAGCCAAGGTGGATTCTACCTAAGAGGCCTATGGGTAGACTTAGCCACTTAGCATCACTCCCCTTTTGACCTCCAAGGAGCCTTTCTGCACATGTGTAGTCGGGGAATATGAGAATGAGGAATATGTGGTCTCTTACCTTCTGTCTGGGCAGAGCTCAGCCTCCTCTCTCAATTGTCCTGTTATTCTCGTCTCGGAGTATCGGTCCACAGGACACACACTCCAGCCGTTTGCCCCAGGGGTCCATCTGTATCCTGCCTCAAGACTACTGTGAACATGGTGAGCAACCCCAGACTCCAGGAACTGGAGGTCTGGAGTGTGAATGACCAGAAATGTTACACTTTCCTCCTTTGCTGTGATAATACAGGAGATTCCAAATTCCTTCCTCCAGCTTCTTCCTCTGGCTCAGGAAGGCTGTTCTGGTTCCAAAAACTACGCTTGGAGTTGGTCAGAAACCAACTAGCCTCAGACATATAATCAGTCTAATTTTTTTTTCTAACCTGACACAGTCCTGTTCTGTTCTACAACTTTAACCCTTTGGGAGATTTAGGGTCAAAGAGAGTAACAAGAAGCAGGAGGTTATCAGTTGTGCCAAAGACAAAAAAAGGTCAAGGAGAAAGCTCGAGAAAAGTGATTCAAATAGGTCATCTTGGTGAGAGGGGCTCCACGACTAGGAAGGGGCAAACACCAGAACAGAATCCTTCAGAAAAGAGTTGTGGGAAGTAAAAGGTACACGATGGATGTCCCTTGTCCAGGTGGTTGAGGGATCAAACAGGATGAAAATTAAATGGAATGAGTGACGTGTCAAAAATGAGTGGAAGAGCAAACCTGTTTTAATGTCCAGGGCTAGGAAATAGGGCAGATGAGCGTTGCTATCTTGAAAAAACAAGAGTGATTTTCTCCCTCACTCCCCTGCAAAAAAATAAAGCCCTTGATGGGATAAAGGAAGGGTTTGGGGAAGAGGGAATATAATTCAAGATGGAGCTGGAGGAATGGCATTCTTGTGGAACAAATTAGTTTTTAGTTGCCTCAGAAAGTGAATAATGGGTATCCTGCTAGCAGGAGGGTCTCAAAGAGAGTGGAGTCGTAGTGGAAGGGGAATCTCATGGTAGGGTTTACAATCTTACAGAGAAACACAAGAACATGGGTAGAGGTTGGTATAAAAACTGAGGTGACAAGGACTTTCTCTACACTGTTCTCCACTGTATCACCTGAAACTAGAACAGACCCCAGCCCGTAGTAGGTACATTACAACTCTTTGTTGAATAACTGAATAAGTAAAAGATGAAGAGAGTCCCAAATACTGGTATACTGAATACGAAAAAGTCATGGTTAAGCTAATAACTAGAGAAACAAGGTCCAGAGTCCCCCAGAAATGGCAAAGATCAAAGCAGAGTGTTGCACTCAATATGCTGGGGTTGTTGAAGTTTTGTCAGGATGCTAAGACTCCAGCCAAAGGATGGACGTACCTGGTTGAATGAGAATGAGGTTGCAGTTGTGCACCTGAGATGTAGTAGGGAAAGGTGAAGAGGAAAAGACTGGGGATCAGCTAAGGAGAGGAATCAGGAGGTGATAGAGTTGGCGTGGATCCTGGGGTTCTTTAGAATGCAGGTGTATGAACTGGAGGAGAAAACATGGGTTCACCAAGGATGAAGAACACAAATGCAGGAAGAGGCTGGGTGAGACAACCAACCTCTGACACCATCTGGAGGTCAGCATGCAGGTCGCCCCATCTTGGAGATGTATCAAGAGTCAGGCATAAAAGCAGCAGATAGAGAGACAAGTTCCATCCAAGGGACAGGGGGCATGAGCCTTAAATATCGTTGATGAGGTCACATACGGTCTTTGTGTGCCACGTGTATATATGATGTAGAGATTTTGTATTATTTCCACACAGAGAATTTCTCAAGCATGAAAAAGTTGCAGAAAACCTCATCTTTTTCAATTTCATTGTGCCCTGACCCAAAACTTGGCAATATTTTTTCACTGTCTACTTTTTACAAGGGACCAACAAGGCTGAATGAAACACTCAGTCCCAGTTTATGTGGAGACCTGGACCACACACACACACACACACACACACACACACACACACGTAATATTTCATGCTCAGCTGTTCAGGAACCGAGTCCATAAATCTGCTTTTGAAACTTTTCCTAAGAAGAGGCTTTGCCTATATGCTTGTACACATCTGGTCAAACAGCGAGAAAACCCAGTTAACTATCCAGATGTTATGTCAACACTGGGCTGAAAAATGGGAACCTGGAAATATCCAAATGGTGAGATTTCTTTTTCGGCTTTCTGCACACCAGCCAGAAAGCCAGCTGAGTAATGGTGGCACCTGGATGCAAGGCTGTCAGGGTCCGTTCCTTAAAAGAGGAATGAATGAATGAATAGCTCCAGCAGTGCCTTGGGCTGTCAGCTCTAGAGAGAGCGGCCGCGGAGCCGGGGGTTGCCCGGGCACAGCTCAGCCCCCCTTGCCTCCTGTCCTGGGTGAGCTGCCCCTGTGCTTTGGTGCAGATCACTTTTCCTGGCTCAAATGCAGTACCTCAGACAGGAATCGTTTGTCAAGTGAGGCTGGTACACAGAGAGCTGTAGGCAGATTATGGAAAGAGAGAGGGAGGAGAGAGAGGGAGGGGGGAGAGAGTGCGGGAGAGAGAGAAAGAGCGAGGGAAGAGGGTGAGGAGAGGGGCAGGCTTCTCCAGGAGCAGTGCTTTCCCCCAGGCACTGGGAATTCAAGTTAGACAGGGTGGCAGTTCCCTGCCACCACCGGGAAAAGGGGAGTGACCAGCAAACTCC
This sequence comes from Monodon monoceros, assembly GCF_005190385.1. NCBI lineage: Eukaryota > Metazoa > Chordata > Mammalia > Artiodactyla > Monodontidae > Monodon > Monodon monoceros. Next base: position 7,810,025 of record NW_021703778.1, read on the forward strand.
TGGCATGGCTCTTTTCGTGTGGGATGCTTAAGGGCTGCGAGCAGAGAGAGTAACTTGGGGGCGAGGGAAGCTGGCATGAGGATTCCGCCAAAATGGAAGGGCTCCTGTCTCCGATGAGGACGAAGGTAAGGAGGCTGGATCTCAATTCCTTTTGATTGCGCTTGGAGGCACAGAAAAGGCCGCTGCGGTGCCCGAAGCCTCGGTGAATGGGAGGCTCGCAGAGCTTTTGTCTTGTTTCAGAACTAGGCTGGCGAATGCAACTGGATCTCTCAAAGAATAGGCTCGCCTCAAAGGCAGCTTGATCAGTGGGAAGGGGAAAGCAGGGGGGAGAAAACCATCTGTCAGTGTGGACAATGGATGGGAATCTTAGTAAATGAGTTCTCCTCTCGGTGACTAGACAGCCATATTTTAGCAGGATTTCCAGTCACTCTTCCTTGGAGGCTGTGCAGCCCTCAGAGCTGTTCATTGCAGGAAGTACCGATTTCTATATTGCTGTTTAGCAGGAGAAGTAACACATTTTAAAGGAGAGCGTGCCCAGCTCCCACTCGAAATATCCTCTTTCCTCCCTCTCTTCTCTAGAGCAAGAGGGCAAGGGAATTCTCAGTGGAAAGTAGGTTAATGCATTCTGGAAGCCAGCGTGTTCTCAGAGAACTGCCAGCCTCGCGGAGGAGAGTCCAGTGCACTGGACTAGCCTGCCGCCTAGAACTCGGTCCTGTAACATTTAGAGACGCCCGTGGGAAACAGCTCACCGGTCTCCCGGAGGGTCTGGGAACTTGTTCTCCCGGCTGGAGTCTTTCACTTGAAAAAGGGAATGCCGTGAAGATGGGGCATTAAAAGCTCAGATGATGACGAGTCGATTTGATATCTCGTGTATCCACGTATAACTCTAAATAGGTGTGCCAAAAGTTCTAAATCGTGCTGGAAATACTACCTCTCCAAAAAATTAGAGGGAAGTTGGCTCCAAAGCCGCACAGCAGAGTTGAAGCCGAAAGATTAATGCTTTGATTTACCTCATCTCTTTGATGCTCCATTTGGTGATTCCAATACAGATGGACTCTTTTGTCATTGAACATTTTTTTTTCCCCTGCGAGTTAATGAGCATGACCACAGTGCTTTAAGAGGATGTTAGAACTAGAATCTTAGGCATGAAAGCCTCCCGTCCTTCCAGAGAATTCCCCACTTCCCCGTCGTATTCCCCCATCATTTGACAGTCATTCATTAGAAGGATTGCCCCAAATGAGTTGGTTACCAAAGTTTCTAATCACAGCCTCAGCTGATCTCCTGCAAGATCCCCCCTGTGACCCGTTGGCTCTCTTGGAGCACATAGCTGACATCGTTCTGGCTGCAGGCAGCGTGCCTCAATCCAGGGTGCTGTGGAAACATCGTTTCCCGTGTTGTCCAGCACTGCAAAGAGAACGGCATTGGATTCCTCTGTCTCTTTACTGACTGGGTGGGGTGTGACTGCTTCAGAGGGTGGCATGCAAATCTGTTCGTTTGGCCAGCTTTTGAAATTGCTGCCACTGACCCTCTACCGTGGTCTTGTGCACGGTCAGGCTCCCATCAGAGCTATGAAGCTGCACTCAGAACCTTAATGCGAGTACAACTCTCACAGACCTGGAGGGGAGTTCCCAATGCAAATGAGTCAGAACCTAAACACTGCGGCAGTCACACTGGGGGCTGATGAAAATGGGAGAAACGGATGTCAGTGGGTCAGACTACTCGTATATTATGTTTATCAGTTTAATTCACATCATGGCTTGTTCCTTAACCATTATATCACACAACGAATATTGAAACTGCTGGGTGGCGGTGGGCGGGGGGAAGACTCCCGCTAGAGTTCAAACATAGAATCTCTACATAGCAAACCGACTGTTACTCCAACCCACTAATTTTTAGGTTTCATGAGATTTGTGTGTGTGGATTAAATTGCTCCTGTGAATTCTTTTTAAGTCTCTTTCTTTCTGACTCTGGAAATCGATAGGTCCCTATTGAAGATACAAATTACATTTGAATTCGGTAACTTCCAGTATCATCATGACTTAGGGGACAAGACTTCACTGTGTAGAAGTCAAAAGGATATCCCTTTGATGGGTCTCAGCTTTGGTTCCTTAATTGCCCTGTCCTGTGTTGTTGAAATTACCCAGTGATTTTTAAAGGTATATCCAAAGACTTAGATCAGTGGCAATGGGTTGATGTTCTTAAACTTTGATCCACGTTGTGTCTCATTAAGTCTATTCTGGAATATTTTCCCCCTTTCATAAGGATTTAGCTGGAAGTTTCAGATTTCAGATTATCACGATGGGTTGCACAGAAAAAGCCTCCTAGCACTAAATTTTGATGTGTTATGGTTACTTAATAACTTACTGACAGTTTAAAGCAAGTGTTGAGGTAAATTGGACATCAGGCACTAATTTCATTATGCCGTGTAATAGACTTAACCAGTCTAAATCATGGGTGCTTAATGCATTTTTATCTTGGGATTTGCATAATTGGCACATAAATATGCATGAGATTAACTGGAAGTGGCAAAAGGAGGTGGGCAAAATGTTCACGAGTGTTCAAATTAAGGCATTTGCAAAGAGGGCGCCTGAGCACGAGTGCCTCCTGGGTGGTGGCCACACTTGACATACCTGGAAACAGACAGGGTGGCAGCTGGCCTTCCCACGTCACAGTCAGTGTTTGTCAGTGATGCGGGGACTTAAGGGCAGCTGTTGGCTTGTGGCTGGATTCACTTGAGTACACTACTTATTCTTCCTCTTATATATAATGCAATCTCAGAGTGTCTCCAGGCTGATGGATATACTTGTGACTGGCCTCCTGGCAGGCCACGACACAGGCCTCAGAATTCTAACCATAACAAATGATGTTTGCAGAGGCTGGGGGAAGAAAAAGAAAGAGGGGCACCGATTGAGTTATTTCTCCTAGAAGGGTCAAGGAAAGAATCTTATAATTAATCTTCTTGGTGCACTTTTTAAAAGTGTCCTTTTTAATTTGATTTTTAATCTCCCAATTTTCATAATTCTTGTTAATCCTCTGTGCACTGCCTCCAGTGAATGAGGCTGGCAGAAAAATTCCTCTCACTTTCAGCTTCTTGTGATTCCGGCTTGCCAGTGCCTGCTACAAAATTCGCAAGAGGAGAGGAGAGAGGAAAAGAAAGGGGAGGGAAGGGGAGAGGAAGGAGGGAAAGGAAGATGGCTTGGTTAAAGGTCCATCTTTTGGTTTTTCCTTTCCGTTTTACTGAAATGTAATTGACATACCGTGACGCTGTATACATTTAAGATGTGGAGCGTAATGACTTGACATATGTATGTATTTCAAAATGATCATCACAATAAGTTTATTTAACATCCAGCCCCTCATATAGTTAGCAAAAAATGTTTTTCTTTGTGATGAAAACTTTTAGGATTTACACTCTTAGCAACTTTCAAATATAACATCCAACAATGTTCACTGTTCTCACCATGCTGTACGTTACATCCCTAGTACTTAGTGATCTTATGACCAGAAGTTTGTATCTTTTGACCACCTTCCTGCAATCCCCCTCCCCCATTCCCCGCCTCTGGTGACCACAAATATGATCTCTTTTTCTGTGAGTTTTTTTTTTAATTCCACATATGAGAGAGATCATACAACATTCATCTTTCTCTGTCCGACTTATCACACTTAGCATAATGCCCTCAGGTTCCATCCATGTTGTCACAAATGGCAGGATTTCCTTCTTTTTTATGGCTGGTTAGTATTTCATTTTCTATGCGTATATAGATATAAAACAATTTCTTCATCCATTTACCCACTGGTAGACAGTTTGGTTGCTTCCATGTCTTGGCCCTTGTAAATAAGGCTGCAATGAACAAGGGGTGCAGATATCTTTTTGAGTTAGTGATTTCATTTCCTTTGGATAAATACCCAGAAGTGGAATTTCTGGATTATATGGTAGTTCTAGTTTTCATTTATTGAGACATGGGAGGTCCATCTTTTATATCCAGCATCACAGATCTGTTTTATCAAGCACTTGCACGGTAAATGGATTGAAATGAACTTCTCTACAAAGGATGGAGTATTAACTTTTAAAAAGCTTAGTTTGACAGCTTGGTAACCCTTCTGTGTGCTAACTTGGGTTTTTAGAATACCGTGATAACTCTTGCCTTTATTATCTCCTCTCCATTTATAATTAGCTAACTCCCCAGAGAAGGTGCTATTTATGTCTGATTCCCTAATTTCTGCCTCAAAGATACTGTGTCATTTACTGCACTTCAGTTACTTTTTTTGAAGGAGCGACTTCTGATCTGTGGCATGAGGTAGATATCTAAGGGCAGTCCTTCTGAAAGGATGAGGCCATTTATGAAAGGGATACTGAGGAGAAATGTAAGCTGGGCTGATAAAGTGTAAGCAACTGAAGTGAACACAAGAATTGTGTCTGGCTCTTGTGCACCCAGGTTAAGTACCCCACGCAGTAGCTGCTGGTAGTTCAAGGACAATCCTTCTCCACCACGCTGCACTTTTGGAAGCACATTAGATACCGATGTAAGATGTGAACATCCTAAAATTACAGGCAATACAGAGAGCAAAAGAAAGACTCAAACGAGTACGAAGGCTCTCTGGCTCTTTAGACCAATTATCATACAGTATAGGAAACCCTTCAAGTCACTTCGAATTGTGCTAAGGCTGCTTGAGGCTTTGCCAGGACTGCATGGAGGAGAGTGTCTGAAATGACTCATTGTCCTCTACCTGCTTGATGCAGAGATTCTGATAAAATCTTGCAATCTCCCGGTTAAAGAACTCTCTGAACTGGAAGTCAGTACAGACTAAAGAATGGTGTAGTCTGAGTGGGGAAGACTAAGGGGGGACTTGACGATCACTTTCAAACACATTAAATATATACAAGATTATTCACCAGCTGGTGACAGGCTATACTTTATCTTAATGGAGACTTGAATAAGAGAAAAACTACCGGAGCTGAAACATGGCAGCTGTAGATTAAAGTCAAGGCAATGTTTCTTGACATCAAAATGTTTTCCTGAGAAAGGTTTATACAGTTTCTAATCTAGAGGCTTCTAAGACAGGTAAGGATGATCCTACCTGTGAAGCCAGGAGGAGACTTTGAGACATGCCCTGTTTTTATGATGCTGTGAATATTCACCATAAAGCCAATAAAACCAGAAATAGGTTTGTTTATGAGGCGTGCATCAGATTCCTTTACAAAGAGCTACTGTAGCGCATTTATTGAATCCCTCAACTCAGTTGGGTACGAACAAGAAACAACTTTATTCTTTTTTCAAACAACCTCTTTCAAGGAATCTGTGAATTGTGGAGAGGAAGTTGGAGACCATAGGACAATTTTTCTGGTTAATGAGAGGAGGTGCACGAGTCACCATAGCCTCTCCTCGTCAGACTGCAGACTACTTTGAGCTCCTGTAAAACTTGTGGTTCAAACTCTAACTCTGCCACTGACTAGCGTGTAATTCCCTGAGCCTAGTTTCCTCGTGCATAAAAGGCATACAGTGATGGGACCAATACCGTAGGTTGTCGTGAGAAGTAAATAAGATAATTGCTATAGGGTCTTGGCATGCCATAATAAATGTTAGCTATTACTAGTATCAGTGGGTGAACAAATGTATAAATGAATATATACAGAAATGCAAGTCATGTGACAAGTGTTTGGAATGAATGGTCATAGTCATGAGTACAAGTAGGAAAGGCAGACCATCAATCTTCGAGCTAAAACACAGAAGGAAAGCCCCTCCCATCTGCAAGATACCTGTCAAGTCAGGGCCTTGCCTGTCAAGGTGCAGCTCCAAGAGCTCAGCATAAAACAGATGACTTTGGAGCGTAAATCAGCTCTCATTACTGTCAGGCCTTTCACAAAAAAATAATTATGATAGGAAGACTGTTTAGAGGAAAAGACTGTAGATTCAGCTTAAGCTGAAAGGTTTCCTCTCCAGGACCTCGAGAAAAATCACTTTTCTGCCCCAGGTTTTGGTTTTGTCATCTCTTCACTGACACCTTCATAAAAGGACAGTCTGTCTTTTGTGCTTTAGATCTTGTAAAGTTGAACGTGCATTATCTTATGTGATCTTTACTGCAGTGGTTACAAGCCCCCTGGGAGGAGAGAGCTGGGAACGGGCAGAGGGGTGCATCTGTTGGGTCTCCCCAGACAGAACAGCTCTCCTGTTTCCCAACAGTGAGGGCTTGGTGCTTGGAGACCAGACCTGGGCAAATGCAGGACCCAAGGCTTGTTCCACCTTCCATGCCCCAGAAGGTAGGTGAAAGAGCCAGGAACAGACCGCGAAACAGCCTGGCTACTGTTGGGCTTTCAAAACCATGGTTGGTCCTTTTTCATCGTGTACCAACAAAGTTCTTGTTGGCCCAGGAGATTTTATGAAGTCACAGAGGAGGCCGCCTGGATGGCCCTGTGGAATGAGAAAAGGCATGGGCCACTGGCTTCATCAGATGAGATAACAGGGCCCCAGGTGGCCACTCCCAGGGGCTGGTTAGCCAAGCTCCACTTGTATTGAATACTTGGGAAAAAGAAGACAGATGAGGGCCCTCAAGCCCCTGACCTCATGCCATATAATTAAACTGGAATATGAGTGTGGCAGGTAAACGTTAACATGATTGAGGGAAGGGAGGGTGTAAGATGAGGATTTTTGAGCATTTCTGATAACAAAAAAAAATAGGGAGTTGATTTATTTGTGGTAATTCTGTTAATTTTCTGGTCAGATCTGTTTGGTACGTTCCCAGCAGGAGAAGGGTTCTCTTAACAGCAAAGCTGCTGAGCAGGAGAACGTCACCTGGCAGTTCTTCTGTCTCATTTACCTGTCCATCCAACAAGGATTGAATAAGTGCTTGGATCGAGTGTCAGGGAGTAAACTCATTTCCTTCTGTCAGGGTTGTACAGACAGAAGGGGACGGGTTAAAGGGCCACAAGCCAGACAAAGCAACCCAGTCCCTTTCCTTGGAAACCATCTGAGCACACGCTCTAGAAGCTGGAAGCAGGAGCAAATGCTCTTTCCAAAGGGCACATTCCTTTTCACTAAGTGCGATGCTTTTTAATACAAGTGGATGATAGCAGTTGGATAAATTAACTCCACGTTGGTATTCAGAGGGAATTACGTTAATGGTAATAACTGAGTGTCTTCAAAGGGATAAAGATGCCTCAGGGAAGATCCTACTGAGTCCTGGAAGGCTTCCTTTGTCTTACGTGAAGAGCGTGAACTCCAACGTGTTTTCTAAATGGGGAAGCTGAAACGTAGTCATTTCCCTTAAGATTTCCAAGTCAGACGCTATATTTAGCACTGGAGAAACCAGTTTAGAAAACACAAGGTAGGATACTATGAAATTTGATAAAGACCAAAGTCCTTACTTAAACAGTTTGTTTTGAGAACTAGAATAGCCCTAAGTTCATACATGAACTTTCTTTATTCTTCTGTCTCTACAGATTTTTGGTGGGAGATTCATATTGTGTGTGTGTGTGTGTGTGTGTGTGTGTGTGTGTGTGTGTTGTTGTCATTCACTTTCAAAATTGATGCCTCTGAAAATGATTCCAACGCCAGTGTACGTGGTAGAAATGGAGTAGGGTTTAGATATCTTCCTAAAGGCTATAGAACAACTTTTAATTTATTTTACAGGTTAAGTAAATCATGGCTAGCTCTTGGGTAGGGCTCTTGGGCATGTCTATTATGGATACATTGGAAGGATATTAACATTTACTCTAAGTTACTTTGTTTTCAATATTAGGGATACAAGCATAGTATGTGCCTAGGTTATGCTGTAGTATATGACAAGGAGTGAAGGGTATGCAAGTTCTCTAACTTGGTGCTGGCCAATAGAAATATAAGTTGAGCTACAGGTGTAATTTTAAAGTTTCTAGTAGACATATTAAAACACACACACACAGCTATAAGTAATTTTAATGATATCTTTTATTTAGGAAAATATATCTAATATATTATCCTCTCCCCATGTAGTCAGTACCAACATTATGAATGAGATCTTTTACATTCTTTTTTTGTACTGTCTTCAAAACCTGGTGTGCATCTAATGCTTACAGCACGTCTTGACCCAGACTGGCCACATTTCAAAGGCTCAGTAGGCCCACGTGGTTGGTGGCCACTGTGCTAGATTCTAGGGCATCTCTAACTGATTTATTGGTACAGCTACAGCTGGGATTGGTCTATACTGGTAAATTGCAGTTGCTATTCTAACAGGTTATTTTGACAATGTCGGCCCTCCCCCGTGCTGCTTTGTCATTGGGATTTTGACACAGCCCGGGAGCTCTGGTACAAACATATTTGGTGGGATGAATGCCCAGAGTGCTTTGACCTCTCCAGTGAAGGCTAATGGCCACACACAAAGAATGAATGAGCTCAGTGCCCTCATTGTGCAAGAGGGACGGGGGTCAGGTCAGAGGGGACATGTGGACACCAGGGAACAGAGCGGTTCTAAATGGTTCACGGGGTTGTTTTCCACACTTTCCTCCCAGTCAATTTAACATTAATCTTGAGTTTCTCTCTCTCTCTTCTTTTTTTTTTTGCCATTCCAAGTGTTGTTTCAGGTCTTTGCCTTTGGTTTAATCGCATTCCTGTAAGGATTTTCTGTAGCTGGTTGCTGCAGACACCAAGGCACTCTATGTAGAGGTGCTATCAGCTGGGGGGACAGTTTCCTCCACCATGTCCCCAAACAACGGAATCCAGGTTCTTGGCCTTGCTGATGCTGGCTATGTGAGGCCTCCAGGATCCCTACCCCCAGCCCCCAACTCCCTCTCGGGTTTCATGGCTACACATCCAAATAGTTGTTTGTTTCTGTTGTTGTTGTTTTCATCACCCCCTGGATATTCTGGAGACATTTTTAACTTAATATAAAAGCATAAACTCATCATTACCCGTCAAGCTTCTCCTCCTTCTGTGTCCCCATCTCACTAAGTGGAAGCCCCCTCCGTCCAGGCTCAAGCCGAAGACCTGGTCTTTACACCCTCTCCTTCCCCGCTGACTCTTCTCTTCCCATCAGTTTCCACGTCTTGGTGTCTCATCTCTGCGCTATATCTTGTGTCTTCTCCTTCCTCTTTATCCACGTGGTCACAGTTATAGTGTGAGCGGCCATCTTTTGACTGAATTCTTGCTAGAGTCTCCTCGCTGGGCTTCTGGCCTCCAAGACTCACTCCTTCTTCTCCATCAGTTTATTCCTGATAGTGCCACTGTTCTTAAACACAAACCCAATTATGTTGTTTTTCTTCTCAAAATTCTTCTCTAGCTGCTCCCATCGCCTACAAAGAAAATTATCCCCCCTAGTGTGACATTCAGGTAATTGATACCGACCAAGGTCCTTGGCCTCCTTAATCAATAGAAATTGATAAGAGGCCAGACAAGAAATTCAGGCAAGGCTTTACTGGGCCTCTGCTGCAGCAGGGGGGAGTGAGAACCAGTAACAGGTTCCCTTGGTCGCTTGCTCGCTCCCTGAGGGGGGTGGCGAGCTTGTTCCTTACATGGGGTGAAGGTAGGGGTGTGTCCAGGGGTCTGGTCAGAGGGGTAGCTTAAGTGTTTTGCCCACCCCTTTGGAGGTGTTGAGTGCAGGGGGCATGCACAGTACCCTGCTTTTGCTCTTGGCTCTTCAGAAGTAGCAGTTGGGTTTTTGGTCTTTTTGTATCTTGTTGTCCATAGTTTGCCCCAACTGTGGGTGCATGCAGTTATTTTTAGTCCCTTATAGTTCCTTTGTACTTTGTTGCTGAAGGAGACATTTGTCCAGGTGCAAGCACTGAAACAAAACGTCCCAGGTCTCAGGTCTCAGCATGTCTCATAATCAGGCCCCTCCCTACCTGTTCAGTGTCTTCTGTTGCCACTGCCCCCTGGGATGTTCTACTGTAGCATTACTGACACTTCACCCAAATCCATGGTTTCCCTGTCCTCTGTGCCTTTGCACACATTGAGTCTCGTGCCCAGATTCAGCTCTCCTCCTTGTCTGCCTGAAAATTCTGTAGGTCTCCCCCAAATAACTCAAGTGTCCCTTCTTCCATGAATCCTTCCCTGAACTGAGGTCAGAGTTAGGTCTCCTTTTCCCACGTCTCCACTATTGCACCCATACCCCACCCCACCCCTGCCCCGTACACGTCACACTAAGGTGTTCAACAGCTCACTGTGGAAAAAGGCAAAACCACCATCTAAGGGTTAAGCTCTCAGGCTTGTCCCACATGGATAGTAAGTTTGGCCAGATGCAGAATTATCATTTCATTCATTCAGTGTCTGCCTCATGTCCTGTGCGTGCTGTGCCTTGGATGGCTCACATTCACCTACAGATGTGTCGGTGCCCAGTGCAAAAGCCAGGGTGTCTCCACCGCAGCAGGAATAACGGGGCTCAGCTGCAGCAGGAGCTGTGTCAGTGCTGGTGTTGGCCACGCTCCAGTACGATGGCGCCAGCGATGCCATCTGCTGAGTTCCACCCACTGTGGAACATGATTAGGTGTGTTCATTCCCATTTTAAAGCTGAGGAAACTGAGGCTTGAGAAAGTCAAGTAACTTTCCCAAGACCCCACAACCATGACGGGGATAGAGCCAGGATCTGACCCCTTAGTTGGCCTCAGATCCCACATTCCTTCCACCGTACCAAATGCCTCCCAAATCTGTGATGTGGTTGGTGGTGTTATGAGTATGATATACGGGTGATCTAGTTCCTCAGAAAGAAGAGTAAAGGATGAGCCAGATTACAGTAGGTCCTGGGCTCCACTTGGGCACAGAGACAGACCAGGAGCCATGGAGAAGACTTAAAGGCTCTCCATGTACGGTCAGTTCCTACAGCATCAGAGCAAACACTGTGGATGCTGTCTTATTAGGTTGATCTGATACACGGGACCTCCTTCGAGGAGAACAGGGGTGTTGCTTTGCCACTTGGTTTTAGAGTCAGTTCACTGCAGCTTTCAGAGCTGAACCCCAAGGCTCCCAAGGGGTGGTGAGTTTTGTCCGTGAAAATACACACGTTCCTTTGTTCTGCTCCCAGGAGCTTCACCTCTATTAAACAAATGAACCAACCACAAAGCAACACAACCAACTGCTTTGGCATGAGTGCGTTTGCTCTAAGAAAACATGTATCCAGATTGCTGTAAACTACCTTTTGCCTTATAGACTAATGTTTTCACGGGGTGAGTATTGATGGACTAATGAGCCTCTTTGATGGACCCAGTGAGATCATCAGGCAAGGCTTGTGCTCAGGTGTACAAGCTGTGGTCCAGGAACATCTAGGAGTCTATGAAAGCTTCAAAGGTTTCCATTGAAGTATTTTCCAAGCAGAGTTTTATGTAAGATGACAGATTTGCTAAAATGCCTTATTTATCATGACTTATTTCAGGTATACAAAAACACATAAAGAGTGTAGACCTATATAACTACATGTGTGTCACCCAGATTAAGAAATAAAACATTGCTAACAGGGCATCATCCCTCTCCTTACCTTCCCAGACGTGACGTCCATTTTATAACTTTATTTATATTTTTACTACCAATGTTTATAATAGAAGGTCAGTGATACTGTATGTGTATTTTAGTGCTTTCCAGAAATTGTGCCTAAGTAAATGAACGTTCTGTGACTTGTTCTCTCCACTCAACAGTTTGTGTGTGCACGTCACCAACATGGATGTGTACAGCTGTAGGTCATTCATTTTCCCTCCTGAAGGGATTGCTAGAGAACAGCAGTGCATGAACCTGCCACAAGTCCTATATCCATTTTCTTTCTTTTTTTTAGTCATTGCAAACAATATTGCCCTGTCCATCCTTATATACGTCTCCTTGAACTCATAGGGGAAAGTTTCCCCAGTGTCTACACCGGGAGGAGAATATCTGGGCTGGGAAGTATGAACATCCTAACATTTACTAAACTGCTCTGCAAAGACAGTGACCATCAAAACACATTTTATTTCCCTGTATTACACCTCTCTCTTCACTGTGTTCTTTGTTAGGCATATCTGTGTACAATTAAGGATGATGCCAAGAATAGAAACAGCATAAATGTTTCTGTCTATATACACAACATTTATTATACTTGTTGCATTATGTCTTGAGGATGAAAGTAAGAGATATTTTATTACTTCCCTCCAAAACCTCCGTCTGCTGTCATTCTACTCTAACATGTACATTCTCTCCTTTTTAAAATTTTTTATTTATTTTTTAAATTGAAGTCTAGTTGATTTACAATGTCATGTTTGTGTCACCTGTACAGCACAGTGACTCGGTTATACATATATAAAAGTAGATTCTTTTCCCTTACAGGTTATTACAAAATATTGAGTATAGGTCCCTATGCTATACAGTAGGTCCTTGTTGGTTATCTATTTTATGTATAGTAGTATGTATATGTTAATCAAATCCTCCTAATTTATCCCTCCCCCTCCTCTTTTCCCTTTGGTAACTGTAAGGCTTTTTTCTATGTCTGTGGATCTATTTCTATTTTGTAAATAAGTTCATTTATATCTTTTTCTTTTTAGATTCCGCATGTAAGTGATATCATATGGTATTTGTCTTTCTCTGTCTGACTTACTTCACTTAGTATGATAATCCCTAGGTCCATCCGTGTTGCTGCAAATGGCATTATCTCATTCTTTTTTATGGCTGAGTAATATTCCATTGTATATATGTATCACATCTTCTTTGTCCATTCATCTGTTGGTGGACATTTAAACTGCTTCCAACTCGCGTGTACTTTCAATGTCATCATCCCAATATCCCAGTGCCCTCCCTACTGTGCATTGCATTATATATATGGCATTAATATATGTCACTAATGTATGTACATGTGTATTTATGGCATTAACCAGTGTGCCCTGATCTGGGGTGACTTGATTTTACTGGGTTTTTTTTATATGTGCTCCTTTGCTCTGTCCTTTACATAAGAGAGCACATATAGAAAAAGAAATTTTCTTTACATAAAATTCATAAAACTATAATGAAACCTGCTAGACTGGTACTAAAGCCCAGCCCACCTCCTTTAAGGCTGTCCAAGGAAGGAGAATCTCCACATGGAAAGAGATGGCAGCTAATCCTCCAAGCTTTTATTCCTTTTTGTAGAGGCCCAGCTTTCCAGAGGAATTGCTCAGTATTTATTGCCACCACTACTAGGCTGGCCTCAGAGAGACCATTGCCAGTTCTTCCTCTCAGGGGGCCTCTGAGCATTTTTATTTTACATTTCAACCCAATAGTCTTCAGAACACAAATAGTAGGAGAGGACTGTGAACCATCTGATGCCTGCCTCATCTGGTGACTGCCCCAAGCACAGGCCCACGATTGTACCATCCACCATATTTCTTTCAGGCTAATGAGGAAAGAGCAGAGATTTACTTAGTAACATGACGTGGTTCTGCCACATGCAGGGCCAAGGGCATCACCCTGTATCATTAAAGGTTTTGCAGAGGTTTGAGCAGGAAAAGAATGAGAGGAGAATTGACTTCTCAGACCACACATGGTAATCTCGGCGTGCCACGCTCGAAAGAACCCACCGTGTGTGGGTCAAACATATTCATGCTGAGAGCAGCAATTTCGTTTCAGCCAAAAAATGTCATCAGTTTAAATCAACGATGTTAATTTGAATTTTATTGATTTTACACATACATGTGTGTATTTAATTTACAAATTTGACCTTATAGTTATGTAAGAACTCTGAGCATAAAGAGATATCTTTTTTTAGTGGTTGCACACATTTAAGTAAGTAAAATTATTTAAAAAAGAAGTGACGCCGGCCCCGGAAGTCTGGGAGTAGGTTGTCCTTGAAAGGGGTTCACGCATTTCTGAAGAGAAATCCAATCTCTTGGTATAGCTGAGACCCCGAGGGAACATTTCCGCGTGACTTTGTCACCTCTGTTGGGAGGAGTTAAGTCACTCATCGTCAGTCCTTTGGAGGCTCCTATTTGTCCCCATCTTCGGCGGAGGCCTTCCTTCTTCATCACCTGCGGTTCCTGCAAAGCTGCCGGAGGCTCTCGGAATCCATATCCTGGAGCTTGAGGTCAAGAGAGAGACAGAACCTCCCTGCCCAACGTCTCTGGGACCACTCCCTGTCTGTTACTTCCTGTTTCAGTTGGGTCCGGTCAAGTGTTTCAAACCCAGATCATTTAAGACAGGGAATTGCTTACCCAGCTGTTGGAAGAGGTGAGAAGCTGAGCAGGGGATGGTGAAGGGACAGCAGGAAGCCACTGTCTCCCCCATAAGGCTGTAGGGACACAGGGAGGAAGCGAGGTCCCCTGAGTGCACCACGCTGAGCCAGCTGTCAGGAGTTAGGGTCCCAGCGGAGGCTGCCTGGGAGGAGCCAGGTTCATGGAGGGAGAGACACAGCCAAGGAGAGGCAGCCCTAGAAGCTCAGAGAGAAAGGCATCTCCCTCCAGTCTTCCCTCACCACTTCCCATTGACAAAGCCAACAGCCAGTGAGCCTGGGAATGCACTTCCCTGTGACCCAGTGCAAGGGAAGAGGGAAACAGGCATATGAAGGCATGCCTGTTGAGTTGTATTTTTTGTACGACGACCCTCTTCTTCTCTCAGATAACTGACACTGGGAATGACCCTTTATGAGTGACACCCCCTTTGACACATTGGTATGGCCTCACTCTATGTTGGGAACTATATTGTACCATTGTCATTGGTTGCTGTGGCTGCCTGGGTCCCCGTGTTGATGTTCCTGTGACTCTATCTGAGCATGTGCAGTTGGGAAAAGAGTGAGTGATTGATTAATCATGCCTGTCATGAGTGCAGAAGGCGAGTTTCAGCACTCATGTTTGGTATATACCATCTCGATCTTCTGGCTTTATCCAAAAAGTCATTCAGGAGACAACAGATAAAACTTAGCATCTATATGTAACATATTTGAATCTTAGCCTGTCTACAAGGCGTAGGTGCACAAGAGTGTCCATCGCTTTATTTTCTCAAATTGAATTAATTTGAATCTGAGTTTTCACCCCTCTAGATGGGCAGGGATTACTCTCATCACTCTTTTTACGTGGTGTGTGGAAAATGGAAGAAGACCTCTTTCCTCCAGTCCATCACGCTCACCACTGACTGCTCACTATCCAGCCTCCATGACGCAAGTTGGGTAGCTCTCTGCTTCCCTGCCTTGCGTGGGACCCAGGAGTCTTTGCCAAGGTTTGGAGCCCTAGTGCCCAGGGTCCAGCGTTCCCAGGAGCCCCTTGCTGCCATCTCCCCCCTTGGATCTTGCCTTCTTCCTGGGGCTCCACCAGAGAGTGGGGTAAAGATCTCCACTCTCACGGAACATGGAACCACCTGACCTCTATCTGCATCGCAGGCTGGGGGAGTCTCTCTTCTCTACATTCTTAAGTCCGAGATGCTCAACAAAGGGCATCCAGAAGGAAGACATTTGTCCCCAGGTATCCCCTTTGGTCAGTGCAACCAAGATGCGGCCAGATATTTTTATTTCCATTTCACTGGCTGAGTTACTCTCTTTAGACTTCTCTAATGGGAACACATGGATATATCTGGTTTGGCTACATATCTATTTATTTTTGGCAAATTTTGGCGTATTAAGAGAAGGCATGAATGCATTACATTGCCTTCTCTTTGTGTTGCCCAGAGCCCCATTCTCTCTCTCTTCTCCCCCTGGGAATCTTGGCAACAGCTTTTCAACGAGCTGGGTTTTAGGAAACTAGAAACTGGGGTAGAACGTGTCCTGCAAGCAACTTCTTCCTTTGGGCTGGGGTGGAAACTTTCCTGAAGTGAGAGGCACGGGAGTCTGCTGCCTTTCTAAAACAAAAGAAAGAAAAATATAAGGAGAAAAGAAATTAATTAAACATCTCCAAAAGTAACCTACAGCATTTCTAAGAAGCATACCCTGGAGGTGGGAGGGAGGGAGGGAGGGAGAAAGGGTTACAGGGAGGATGGGCTGCTCTCCTTGTAGAAGATTTTCTTCCTCTAATCAGACATTCATCCTCCTACAAAGGGCAGAAACCCTCCCAGACACAGGGGATGTGCCAGCAAATAAACTACCAGAACTACCTCAAGGAGCTTCTAACTGGGAAGTCAAGGTATTTCAATAACCTTGGTCTTCGCCTCTGACCAGCATGTGAAATCCCTAGGCTATCACTAAGGTGTGATTATAAACTGAGATTGCTTTAGAAAAACCCTGTAGTTGGCAATTACAAGGTCTTTCTGTGAATGAGTATGAAATCGGTGGAGTAATTTATAGAGTAATTTCTAAAAGTACTGATGTATTTGCACCTTGTTTCATCAGCTAAAGCTTCCTGGGAGAGGAGCTGGGGAGGGAAAAGGAAATGTGTAGCTTGGGGTTCCTGGCTGTGAGCGTGTCTCCTAGGAAACCACGTGTGATGGAGTGCGATAGGGTCTCCAAAACGGGAGAGGAGGAGTGAGAAATATGAAGGCGAATATGCACAGGGAAAGGAAAAAATAAATCATTGGCTGAGCCCCACAGTCTTTAATTCATAAAGAAAATACTCTATTTTTAGTGAAATCTTTTGGAACTGATAAGGTCGAGGTGGGTATAGGGTGGGAGAAGTCAAAACGGGTATATTCGTTGGAGTAGAATGCAATCTAATTTCATTAGTATGCAAAAAATTAAGCAATGTACAAGTGAAATAACAGCATCATCTCTACTTTGGCGTCCCAGCATAAATAAAAATAACAATCTAATTATCCTCTGAGAATGAAGCTGATACTACTTACTCCCTGCCAGCAAGTCATAGGCGTTGGTTTCTTTTGACCAATGGAGGCCAGGTATGAAACTTATGAAATGCCCATTCTCCTTCATCTCCTTCCTTTTATGACCAAAGCATCGACCTAGATCCTAAGTGAAAGAGCGCTGGCTAGGATGGGGATGCCACTTGGGGACAAGAAGCCTATGAGTTAACCCCCTGTCCTCCAGCCTCCCTGAGGATGGGAAGTGGAGCTGGCTACATGTTTAAGGTGATGGGGGGATATTTAAAAGGCATTTACTTCAAACCCACTGGATATTTCTATGCCTCTAATATCGATATTATTAATACTGAAGTACAGTATTAAGTACATTATGGCAGGAATCCAGTTGCATGATGAATGTTGTAATTTCTTTTTCTTCCCCCATGCTGTACATTACATACCTCGGGCTTATTTATTTTATGACCGGAAATTTGTGCATTTGCACCCCCTTCACCCAATTTACCTGCTGCCCCATCGCCACCTCTGGCAACTACCAATCCATTGTCTGTATCTCTGAGTTTAGTTTTTGTTTGTGTGTTTGTTTTTATTTTGTTTTGTTAGATTCCACATATAAGTGAGATATATGGTATTTGTCTTTCTCTATCCGACTTATTTCACTTAGCATAAATGCCCTCGAGGTCCATCCATGTTGTCACAAATGGCAAGATTTCTTTCTTTTTTAATGGCTGAATCATATTCCATTGTATGTATGTATACATACATACACACACACACACACACACACACACACACACACACACATTTTCTTTATCCGTTCATCCACTGATGGACATACAGGTTGTTTCCATATTTTAGCAATGTTTCCAAATCTTAAGGTGATGGGAATATTTAAAAGACATTTACGTCAAATTCACTGGATATGTCTATGCCTCTAATACTGTTACTATTGAAATATTAAGCATATTATGGGAAGCAGTTGCCTGACGAGTACTGTAGTTTATTTTTCAATTGAAATTCTTCTATGACACGTGTTTTCTGTGAAAGCAATGGACCCGGAAAGAGTTCGGTGTCACTGTAAACAGTACAGCTCTGTAAGTTTTAAGAACTTGGCATTGAGTTGATCATGATGTTTGTGGGTTCTTAGAATCACCCGTATCAATGTTTTGCCATTTCTGTGCTTTGGTGTGTGTATTAGGTTTATCTTCAGTGATGTGTATACACGTATTGTACCTCGTTTGTAATTACTAGTGTGTGGACGGTTGCATATATCTGGGTCTGTATGTTGGAGGTAAAATCTCAGTATAAACCTTTAATCATCTAAGAAATACATTAACACTATGAGGTCTTGCCCCAGATTTTAACGTTAAACATTCCTGGTTCTGCAGCTCCTCAAAGAAACAGGGGGAAAGGTTTTTTTCATTGTTTCTTTTAAAAGAGGAAGGGGTTTCCTCTGGATTTTAGAACACTTTGAGAACGTCTTTGTTCATTCATTGTTTGCAAAGGAGAGTTCCTGGTTGAGGACATGGTCAACTCATGGCCATGAGTTCTGGTCAAGTGTGTTGAAAAATGGATGAAAAGAATAAAACAGTCACGATATGTAAACTTCCTGGAGCTCATTAACCTGGAAATGGAAAAAGGGCAGTTAAAACATTTTATTTCCTTTCCATATCTGTCTACATCTCATGGACTCCAGAATGGTAAATAGGGCATGTTCACTCTTCAAGTGCGTGGTGGGACTGAGTCTTCCCCAAGACCTTCTCGGTAACACTGTAGCATAACGCGGTACTTATTAGCAGAGGGTGTACCTCTTAAGGGAATGAGGACAGCCAACATTACTGAGAGTGTTCTTAAGAAATTAATGGAATTAAATGATCCTCAAACACCTTGAGGTAGGAAGAATTTCAACCATTTACTCCTTTACAGATAAGGAAACTGAGGCACAGAAACATTAAGTAATTGTTCCAAGACCACATAGTAAGTGAAGGAGCCAGGATTTGAACCCAGGCAGTGTGGGTCCAGAGCCTACATCCTTAGCAAATCTCTATGGCACCTCTGGTCTGGAGTTGTGGCTTGGCCCCAGCATCTAGAGCCAGTTGACTCCCATTAGGAACATAATGGACACCCATCAGGTCTGGCTCTGGACCTTCTCACCCCCACCTGTCCTTCAGACTCTCACCTGATTTGGCTCATAAGCTATTCATTAGCTGCAGGTTGGCATGAGGAAAGGAACATTTGTATCTTTTCCAAAAGCTACTGTGTCCTAGGGCTCCGAAATCTGTAAAATCCAGGCCATCTCTCAATGAGCTGTCTGTCTGGCATTTTGTTTATTTATAATTTACACTTTGTGTCTAAAAAGGAGTTGAAGCAGCATAATAAATACGTATACTTGTGCTTATTAAATGAAAATAGAAAATTGCAAACCTAAAGAGGAAATGAAGCAAATAAATGATGATATTTACTATAATTAAGCATTGCTGTCATTTGCCCCGACTGATCACATATAAAACCGCACATTTATTTTCAATCCATCAGTTAACTCATTTGTACTGGGAACCTGCCTCGTGCCCAGCAAGTGGGTGCTCTCGGTGAGACAAAGATGTTGAAGACGTGGCTAGATACTGACACTGAACCTCAGGGAAAGTCTGGCACACGTGCACCAAGAGATGAGAATGAGATCACATCTCATGCTGTGCCATACAGTGTCAGAAATGGTGTCAGGAGGGGCTCTGCGAAGTGAAAAACCAGCCAGGTGCGGGAGAGTTCATCCCTAGATTTTCAGGATTCCAGCAGGTTTCAGTTACCTCATCATATACTGATAATGGCCATGATAAGAGTCGATAGCTGGAAGATGAGTAGGGAGCTGCTCAAAATGGTAAACACTGCTTTGCTATCTACTGCGTTGTGTCCCGTTGTGTTGAATTGTATCCCATTGTACTACTATTGGACCCACAGATCTTCAGAGGAAATGCCTGGCCTGCTTACCTCCTACACTATGTAGGAATCATTTCCTTCCTGTATCATTTCTGTCACATGATCATCTAGCTGCCACATTCAACATAGTGGAGGAATGATGACAAAGAGAAGCGCTAACGTTTATCAAGCACTTTCCGTGAGCCAGCTTTTAAGCATTCCCTACGTAGAACTCACTGAATCCTTACACTAGCTTTATGAGGTAGGGCCTGTTACCAACCCCTTTACAGAGATGAGGACGTTGAGATGCAGATGTGTTTAGTCATTTGCTTAAGGCCACAGGGCCGGCAGACAGCAGAGCTCTTAACCACTAAGCCTTCTGAGATGATGATTTCATTCCCAGATTGTATTGTTAGGAAAATGTTCTAAGGTTTATCTGAAATCTACCTTCGCCTGCTGAGATCCAGTGATCCTATTTTATCCTATCAGAGTATAGAATAAGCTGGTTCCTCTTCCAAAGGAAAATGTTCCCAAACCGTTGTCAGGGAGCCTGCTCCATACTTCTAAGGAAGGCAAACACACCTCCAGTTTTTTTAGGAGTTTTTCGTTTTTGTATTTTGGATCACTCTCTCAGGCAACATAGTGAGAGATTGAGAGCCTGTCTTCTGGACCCAGGCAATGTAAGTTCAAGTCCCCATCCTGCCAGCCATTAGCTTTGTGACCCTGGACATGATGCTTAACCTCTCAGTGACTCAATTTCCTCAGCTAGTAATAGTAACTATAATTTTTGAAGATATAATTACTAAACTAATAATAAAATCAGCGAAAAAGCCTTGTCATAATGTTTAAATTGTTTGTGTGTATAACACAGGGCCTAGCACAGGGCAGGTAGGTCTTATGATTGCTGGAACCCGCCTCCTGAACCTGGGGAAAAACGTCTTAAGAGCAGCCCTCAGAACTGGACACAGATAGGATGAGACGCTGAGCATCTCAATGACCTGTGTGTGGAACTCATTTTTTAAATCGGTGAGCGTTAGTTAATTGTATATATTATCTCGATATGGGGAAGAGAAGGAGTGTGATCTGGGGGAGGTTTAGTAAGTGACTCTTCCAAAGTCACTCGATAAATCAGTGGTAGAATTAGGATTACAATTCCAGTTTCCTGTGGCTTTCTTGCTTACTTAGCAGTTTTCCTCTGTGGTTGTCACCCACCTTATGTATGCTGTTTATGCTTCTTCCAGTTGTCCTTGTATGCACGTGTTTGCTTTGTCTTTCTGTTTCAGTGTAAGCTTACTTCTGTTCACGGTAACAGTATTCTCCAGGTCACCCCAGAAATGAACCTTGAAGTGACCTTGGATTCCTTTCTCTTCTTTGCCACCTACATCTCATCAAGCACCGACAATCTCTCCAGGCCTCAGTAAAACGAAGGAGCAACATTAGGTGGTTTCAAAACACCTTTCAGTTCTAAGAGTTTGTCTTGCTAAAGCTAGACAGTAGTTAAAGCAGTAAAAACAGATTTTCACCAGGAACTACTGCAATAGAGGAAAAGAGACCTAGGGGAAATGGAATAGGGTTACATTCTGAAAACAGCATGGCCAAGTGGGGGTTTATAGCCAAGGAGCAGAGGGGGGATCCCTGGATAGAAAATTACTAAGAGGAGACTTCAGGGGTAAGATATGATTCTGGCTAAAACGACTTGATAGGATTCTTGCTGAAGGAAGGCCTGGGTGACCAGACATCCGCCTGAGGGATCTGATCAGATATTGACATGATCAGATGTCAAGGGTGGGTATTCTAAACCAACTTGACAGGATTCTTGCTACAGTTGGGTGATGCAGGCCCCACAAGGACACAAGGATGGACACTGAATGTCAAGGCCTGGAGGATTTAGAGGAGCCTGACTAGTGAAGGGGAGAGTCTGTCTCGGTTTCCTCGTCTTTGTCTCAACCCCATGATTGCCATCTCCAGAATTTCTCTTAAACCCACATCCTTCTCTGTAGTGTCCCGTTCATCAGGTTTTATCACCCAACCCCAGAACCAAGCAGGGTATGAAACAGTTTAGGGTTTTCTCATTCCAAAGCTACTCCCCGCTCGACCCAAGGCTTGAGAGATTGTCCCCTGTCTTTCAGGCTCAGAGATGGCCATTTCGTCTATCAGAATAAATTCCCATATGGCACCCTGGCATGATAATACCCTTGTGAGTAACGCAAATTGTGCTGAGACAATTACCAAACGTGATAAAGCCGCCGAGAGCAGATAGAAAAATGCTGTAAAGACACATTTACTGCCAGTGGGATGGTTTAGAGCACAGACCCATCAGAGTTTTGTGCTTTTCAATTTGGGCAATGTAAATTGTGTGTGATGCCGACAAAAAAAAATTATTTCTACTATTTGAAAGTTTCACCTAACACACCAGAGATTAAAAAGTAAAAAGGAGGGCTTCCATGGTGGCGCAGTGGTTAAGAACCCGCCCACCAATGCAGGGGACACGGGTTCAAGCCCTGGTCCGGGAAAATCCCACATGCCGCGGAGCAACTAAGCCCGTGTGCCACAACTACTGAGCCTGCACTCTAGAGCCCGTGAGCCACAACTACTGAGCCCACGCACCACAGATACTGAAGCTCGTGTGCCTAGAGCCCGTGCTCCGCAACAAGAGAAGCCACCGCAGTGAGAAGCCCACGCACCGCAACGAAGGATAGCCCCCGCTCGCCGCAACTAGAGAAAGCCCGTGTGCAGCAACAAAGACCCAATGCAACCAAAAATAAAAAATAATAAATAAAAAAAAATTTTTTTAAAGTAAAAAGGAACAAGAGAAATAAGAAAGAATTCTGTTGAGTTATTAGACTCTTGTTTTCCCTCCTCCCCTCTCCCCAACCCTGAGAACCAGTTCCCAGGGGAGTTTCTGTCCTTGTTCTCTGAAGGCACTAGTGACCGTGTGACCGAGTGCTGTCACTCCCAGGAGTAATGCTGATTTGCATTTACACAACCTAAAGTGAAATGAATGAACTTCCAGGGAAGAAATTTTGAATATCAGCCAGCCGGTGGGGAGGACTTGGGGACCCTCAAACCCTCCCCAGTAGCTTATAGTCGTCCGCGCTTCCACTACCATGTTACCCACACTTCCACATCTTTTCAGTGTTCACACTTTACTCCACCTCTTCCACACTCTCACCCTTTGTCCTCACTTAGTGAAAAGGGTACAGACACTCTACCTTGTGTTCCATTTTTATTACACTAACAGCATGTACTTTGGCAGCCAGAAATGGCAGGAAGATCCAAGCTCAGATGTCTAGGAGGCTCAGGCTTTAATTCCACCCGTTACAATACTCCCTGGCTTTAAGCACTTCTCCGTACCCTGTTCTCATTTCCTCTCATCTGGAAGGGAGGGTGTTGGGTTATATTATTGCTCAGAGGCTCTTCCAGGTTGGAAAAGCCCCGACGCTAGTCACGATTACCAGTGCTGGTTTTGGAGAGCTTATTGGACGCAGACTCTTCCAATCCACGTCCTAGAGCCAGGTTTCCAGTTAAGGGTGCACATCTCAGTGTTACTGCTTCTCTTAATTCTCTTAGGGTGTGGGATGGGTTTTTGACAGTATTTGTACTGGAAGAAGCAATCACCATGAGATTACAGCTTCTGAAGGGTCAGCATTTTACTAGGTCATATCTTCTACCTAAATTGCTTGACAGTTTCCCTTAATGGCAGAGAGTACCCTTTACTTAGAAAACCCACGCTCACCAGTTTAGAGGAGGTCACCAGATCATGTGTATAAATGTTGCCCTCGTCTTGAATGACCATTATGGCATGACAGAGAGGAAGCATACTGAAGGGGTTAATGGTGAGAAAGCTGGAACTTTCTGACAAAAACATCTTTCCTGTTAGTAGCACCTTTGTTTAAAAAACTCCTTTTCCATTACTTATAATATCTATTATTGATCTTAATAAAAGACAGTCACCCAAACTGTGTTTTTTTCATAAACCTTCCTTTGTGACGGCTGAGCCATCAGAGCAAATGTGCATTCTGTGATGTTTAAAGGAAAATGAGCTCTTTCAGTCGACCGGCCTTTGCTGAATATACCATCACTGTGCCAGGCATCAGGGGATCCAAAGACACAAGAAGCTGGTAATGCTGGGAAATCACACACACACACACACACACACTCAAACCCCAAACTCGAAACCAGAAAGGCCATGTGGCGAGAAGTACTGGAGGGAAGAAAGTGGAAGCAACCAACCTGGATGTGAAAGTATCGAGGGAGGAAGCAGTTCATCTTGTCTGGGGGTGGGGAGTGGGGAGGCCTGGGGTGATCCTCAAGGGAGGTGTTACGGGAATGGTAACCTCTGAGGTGAACTTTAAGGAGAAGTAGGATTTCAGTAGGTGGAGGGGATGGAGACGGAGTTGTGGAGGAAGGTGTTATGGGCAAGAGGAGCGGCTCCTGTATTAGTCAGAGTTCTCCAGGGAAATAAAACCAATAGGATGTGTGTGTACGTGTGCACATACATACACACACACACACTATATATATGTAAAGAGATGTATTATGAGGAATTGGCTCATGTGATTATGGAAGACAAGTCCCAAGATCTGTAGGGTGTGCCAGCGAGCTCTAGACTGGAGAGCCATACAGCTCCAGTCCAAAGACCGGCAGGCGTGAGACTCAGAGAGAGCCAGTGTTTCAGTTGTAGTCTGAAGGCAGGAAAAAAGCTGATGTCCCAATTTGAAGACAGTCAACCAGGAATAATTCCCTCTTACTCGGGGCAGGGTCAGCCCTTTGTTCTATCCAGGCCTTCAACTGATTGGATGAGGCCCAGCCACATGGGGAGGGCAATCTGCTTTACTCGGTGTACCCATATAAATGTTAATCTCATCCAAAAACACTCTCACAGTCACACCCAGAATAACGTTTGACCAAATATCTGGGTACCCTGTGGACCAGTCAAGCTGACACTTAAAATTAATGATCACAACCTGGGCAAAGGCAGAGCAGAGGGTAGATGCTCTGTGTGTTTCAGGATGAGTCCCCGACGTGAGAATGGGCAGGAGGTGATGAGCGATGGGGCTGAATAGGTTGTACAAGGTCCATGGTGAAGAGGCTTAGGTGCCCTGCTCTCTGGACCTCTTTTACTTACTTGTAAAATGTGATAAAAATGCTTCCCTCACAGTTGCTGTGAGATTTAAGTGCAATTCCTGCAGTGGCTTCTGCGGTGGCTGGCATATTCTGGGAGCTCAGAAACGCTCATACCTTCCCTTGCATCTTCTGAGTGGGGACTTGTCACGGCTCCTTGTCTACCTATTCCTGGGTACAGGCTCCTGATAAAATATCAGATCGTCACTGTCTCTAAGCTCAGAAAAGGTGTCCAATCTTCATCTCCTTGAAATCTTCCCTCTCTCTGGAGTGTCTTCTTACCAGTGCCTGTCTCTGCCCCCCAAGGCTAGCACCTTTGAACAGATGCCCCTTTGGGACAGACTGCCACATCCTCCCTTTGTGGCTGAGTCTCTTCTGTCCTTGGGGGTGTGCTGGCCAGTCACTTGCCATTTTGTGTTTCAGTATTTTAACAAGTAGAGGTTGTATTAGGTGAATATCATGGATGCTCGTAAATAGGTTAAAATTACTAGGCCTCCAGCTTTCTACTGGTGGTCCCTTGTCCCAGCAGCATTAGGAAGATAATAAAGCAGGTTGGATTTATTTATTTTGCTATCACTGTCATCAAACATTTACTGCATTACCAGAACTAGATCATTATGTTACGGAGAAAGATGAGCCACTTACAAGGCTGTAGAGAGTCTTTTGCACGAGACACCGTTGGGTTCAGCTGCTTTGTTCTGCCCACCATATTGTGAAATCGTGGAGAACAAAGGAACATCTTGGGTTCCTTGGTGTTGCCAACACTGAACACTGGGCTAGGCGTGTAGAAAGTTTGTGAATGAATAAACAAGCCTATTCTTTGGGGTTTTTTTTTTTTTTTTTTTGGTTAATCATTTTATTTCACTAAGATGATAAACACAGGAAAAGATAATTTAGGAGAGAAGAAATGGATTCGTTTGGGGATGTGTTGAGATTGACAGGTGTCTATGTGTAATCTTAACTGCTGATCTTGTCCAGACTATTATTTCTTACCCATAATCTTACTGTACCTTCACCACGTCAATTTCCTCCAAATCTTTTCTTCATACAGAAGTCAGCCTGATGTTTATAAAAGCAATTCCAAATAAATTCCTCTGCTTGATACTTGATAGCTTTTTTATTGAAGTCTAGTTGATTTACAATGTTCTGTTGATTTTTGCTGTACCGCAAAGTGATTCAGTTACACATATGTATACTTTCTTTCTTTAAAATATTATTTTCCATTATGGCTTATCATAGCGTACTGGATATAGTTCTCTGTGCTATACAGGAGGACCTTGTTGTTTATCCATTCTATATAGAATAGTTTGCATCTGTTAATCCCAAACTCCCAATCCATCCCTCCCCCAACCCCCTTCCCCTTGTCAATCACAAGTCTGTTCTCTACGTCCATGAGTCTGTTTCTTAAACAAGCTTATTCTTGATTCCTTTAGCATCCAGAGCTAGTTGAAAACTCAATGACCCACTTTCCATCCTATTCAGTGAGTATGTTGGGCACATTTTGGTCTCTCGGCTTACCTGCCGGGATGCTGAAGTGCTCTTTCTACCTAACAATAACTTCATACTGTGAAGAGGCTGCTCACACTTGCTGACTGGCCGGGTGAGTGCAGAGCAACTCTGTTCAAAAATTTTGGTGTGCCCAGCCCCGAAATGCTCCCCAGGGCAAAAGGACTTGGGGCTTAAATAATCCCATAAGAGAAGGAAAAGAGGCAGGAATGAAGTAGGTTCAGATAGGGTGGAAACAAAATTAGAGAACAGAGGAAGGAGGGCAGCAGAACACTCTTTCATATTCAGAGGTGGAGAAAATATATAAGCAGTTGGCAGCTAATGAGAAGAGAGATGATCAGGGGTAGGCGAGGAAGCTGGGGCGGGGGACGGGGAGAGCTGGGGACCACATCTTGGAGGTGTTTCTATGCAGTGAGAGCAGGTTTTCCTGGGCTACGTGGCACGAATTCTTATCATGCCTCCCTACTCATCTCCACTCAACTTCAATCACTTCACTCGTATTAGGCAAACAACTTCTTAACGTCAAAATCAGTGTGTGCTGATGGCCCTGGAGGTGCGGGGGAAAATTCAAAGGGTGGGAGTTTCAGTGGGAGACGAAGAAAGAGAGAAAGATGCCAAACCAACTCAAAGGTTCCGTTCAGTCAAACCCAACACCTTTTTGTCACTTGTCGTTGCTTCAAAACACACACGTTCCCAGGTAGAATTAAAAGCCCGGCTCAGATAGCCGGATGTGCATGCAGATAGACTGCAGATCTGGTTTCACAGTCACAGCTCCTCTTTGCATTGGGGAAGGGGCATTATTCCTATAGAGGAAGATAATGTTTAATGAATTCAGGGTCAAATTATACTCGTTCCCTTCCAGTGGAAGAAAAACAAAGCAGAAGTCGTGAGACCCTCCTTATGGGAGTCACCTAAGGAAAGTTCCTCCGTGTGTGCTGGCTTTCAGGAGGTCAGAATAGCGAGACCCTTGGAGGTTTCACCTGATGAATAGCATGGCTCTCGTTGAGTTGGAATAATTGGCAAGTGCTGAATCAAGGCGGGAATGACATCACGGGGATGTCACCTTTAGGGAGGGGATAAGATAGGTGCATGCACGGGAACGTCACTGCAGTTTGGCATTGCTTCATGGCAGTGCTCTTACACGTCTGCAAAATGCATAAAACTAATTATGAACACTTAAAACCTATGGCTCCTAGAGATTAGTTAACAAGATGATAAGAAAACTTTGAGCAACCTGGCTAGAAAGGGCAGTGAAAGGACCAGGGCTGCCCTTGATGAAGATGGGAAGCCAATTTAGGGAGGACCCAGGGTATGTTCTCAATAGGTTGAGCATTTAGAATTCACCTCTTGACCGTGCACCTCTGAGCACTTGAAAAAGTGAATCAGAAAGCTGAATGCTCAGTTCAGTACTGCTCTTGTACTGAGCACTTGCTTTCTTATTTAAACTTTTTTTCTATGGAAATAGAAGGGCAGGTTACCTGTGCAGCCTCTAGTCCTAAAACAAAATAGTGCCTCAAAAACTCTTTGATTTCCCTTCTATGGAGCTGTCAAGGGCATTGTATTCTGAGCCTTGACATGAGAGGGTTTGTGACCATGTGTTTCTAAACTTAGTCGAGTCCTCAGTAATCCTTCTATTTGTTAAAATCTCCCTTGTCAGCAGCCAGACAGGGGTAGTGAATATTTTCCCCCATTACCTTAGTCTCCATCACTCTCTCCACCTCATTTATCTTTCCATCTCTCTGATTGTCCTTCCATTCATCCATCCACCCACCCATCTATGTATGCCTTCCAAGGCTCATTGAAATCAAAAAAGAGTTCAAGGCCTCTTGCAAAAGACGTGCTTTATAGCAGAAAAGTAACGAAGAGAAATACAAAGGAAAAATGGTCACAGGAAACCGAAGACTGTTAGTCTTCATTTACTGGAAGTCTTGTAGAAATTATCAAACGGTAAATTACCACGGTGGCTCTAAATTTGCTAGGAGTCACAGCAAATAGAAGAAATCAGCCTGTCCCAAGACTCCCAGGTCATATCAGATGCTAAAGAGAAACAAGTCCTTCAAACCTCACCTCATCTTCCCCTCTCTCTGCCCATCACCACATGCTCCTAACAAACTATTTTCCCATCTGAATTTACCTTGTGTGGGACTAACTTTTAATACTAGAGGTGGAGAAAGAGGGAGGCCCTTTGTCCACTAAATGATGGGCTTTTTTCAGAGAATACGAAATCACAAGATATGGGCAGTAAGTAAGCATGATTTAAAGCCGACTCCCATTCTCCAAGCGGGGAAGAAAGGTCCTAGCCGGGCAGGGGAGGAAAGGATTGTGTGCCCACCTCTCTGCATGGGATGGATGCAGCACGCAGGAGGGAGTGGATCCCCAGAAGAGCTGTGTCCTTACTCCTCCAGCAGGAGAAGGACCAGGACATCTTCCAGCCGGGCCTCGGCAGCCGCTGGCTGGGGTCCTGCTGGCTCCGGCTGTCCCCCAGCCATGGCTACCACACTCTCCCTACATGGTCTATGGTCCTGTTGCCTGTTGGGATGGCCAAGCGTCTAGAGACCGTGCTGCCCGGGCAGGAGGGACCCACAAATACTTTGAAAATATATGGCCAAACGCCCGCCTCACTTTTACATTCTCCAACATTGCTTTAGCACCTAAAATCAAACTCAATTATTCACTCAATTTTCACATGCCATCTTTATCGTTAAAGCCTAGAGGCTTTTACAAAGTGCGGTTTGCTTGGCCCCAAATAGGCATGTCCCAAAGACCCCTTAGCAAGGTATGATCCTTTCCTGCTAATTCGACGTCTATCGATTCTATCATAGGCTGGATTGAAATCACTTGTTCCTTCCACAGCCAAACTTTTGAACCAAATCTTGGAAGGTTTGGTCAGAATTCACTTACTCAGATTTCGCTGAGATTTTCCCTCCTTCTTATTCTGATCTTGCTGATGACGACACAGCAAGATAACGTAGGACTAGCTGTTCGTAAATTAAATAATCGGGACGGCTGCCGTGTCTTTAGAATTCTAATGGTACAAGAAAATACAGTTGCTCTCAAGGACCTACTGTAGAGCACAGGGACCTATATTCAATATCTTGCTATAACCTATCAATGGATTATTCTATTGATATTCTTGCTATAACCTATAGATGGATTCTTATTCTATGGATAAGAATCTGAAAAAGAATATTATATATATATATATAACTGAATCACTTTGCTGTACACCTAAGACACTGTAAATCAACTATACTTCAATTTACAAAAAAGAGAAAAAAGAAAATACAGTTGTTGAATCTATTGAAAACCATGATAGGGCCTCAACCCCTGTTCAGCAGGTCACAGTGAGGCCAGACCACACCTGTGTCAGAGTAAGACTCGTTTCCCTCCACCCATGATGTGACTCACAGAGGCAGGACTGGGCTGGTGACACATCTCTCTGGTGGTTTCCCATGATGGCCATGGTGTGTCCTGGTCCTGCCGTGTGCAAAGAAAACTCCAACATCAAATGGAAGGTTTTAAATGAGAGGAAGGGGGGATGGTGGAAAATACTCAAGACCCAGCTGTCCTACTCAACTCGGGCTTTTATCACACATTATCATAGACCCAGTGGCTTCAACAAGAAACATTTATTTCTCACAGTTCTGGAGGCTGGGAGGTCCAAGATCGAGGTGCGGGCAGGTTCAGTCCCCTTCCGGGTTTGCACATGGTTGCTTTCTTACTATGTCCTCACGTGGCCTTTCCTTGGTGTGTGCATGCAGGGAAGAAGAGACAGACAGAGATCTTTTGTGTCTCTTCCTCTTTTTATAAGGATGTTATTCCCATCATGGGGACCCCTCATGACCTAATCTAACCCTAACCATTTCCCAGAGGCCCCATCTCCAAATCCCATCACATTGGGGATGAGGGCTTCAACACAGGAATTTGAGGAGGACGCAGACATTCAGTCCATAGCACCAGCTGTCCCTGTCTTCATCCTCCTCTCGCGTTCCAGAAGGTTCCGCGAACCTCCCAAACTCCCAGGTGCCTATGGGGTAGCTCGTAGGAAGCAGGGTTCAGTGTGGCTGGTGACAGTCAAAGACATTAGGAGGTGAAAGCTTCCTGCCGTCTGCTCCTGCAAGCCCTTGACAACCTCCCCATCCTCAGCACACGTGCTCTCCTCTCCTTTTCCGTCAATGTTTCTCCGTCTGGTTGGTTGGCAACTTAGAAAGGCAAGCGTGACTCCCTGGGAACTCCCGCCTGATCATGTACGTGTACGTCTTCTGCCCCATTGGTCAGGGATAAGACATTGGAGATTGCCTGTATGACTGCAGGTCAGAGGATGAGTGCCAGCAGAACAGCGGGCTTGGGATGGGAGTACAGAGGTGGGGTGTTTTGATCAAGAGTGAAGAGGTCATTATAGTGGTCACAGCAACAGGACAGAGGTCCATGATTTCAGCAGCCCAGCTCCCGGCCCTGACAGCGTGGTGCAGTCCTTGCAGGAAAGGAAGAACGGGGCTTCCTGGGTCGGCAACGTGCAGAAAATGATCCCATCCATCTAGGGGTACTGTGTCTTGTGTGTCTGTCTCTCCTGAGCCAAGATCTTAAAATGTATTTTCGTCTATGCCCAGATTTCTTGTAATGGCCTGGCAAGTGGGTCAGAAGCTTCAGATGAAAGCCTCAGGCATTTGATACAGGAGCCGAAGGAGCCACACAGCTGAGCCACAGACACTTAACTAAGTCACTCTGTCTGTTTTGTTCGTGGGTTGTATCTTCATCTTTTCCAGCAATCTCCAGGATGGTCACACTTAACTGGATTTCACCATCAAGGCTGAGTATTGAAGCAGGGTGTCCCAGGACAGACACCAGATAGAAGAGACAGCAGGGTGGCAGGAGAGCAGTAGCTCGGATGAACTAACTAAGCATCTAGAAGCTTCCCTTTCCTTCTCCCGCCTCCCACCTCCTGCCTCCTATCCACTGTCGGGGGTCCCTCAGCGCTTCCACATCACCTTACCCTCCCCTCTCTCTGGTGGTTTTGCCAGTCCTGGTGTTTCGTGTATGGCGTAATTAGAGGAGAGAGTTGTGAACTCTGCAATTCATTGTTTCCTTTGTTCTAGCAAAAGTATAATTTGGGGATTTGTGTGGTTCAACTCCATACTACAAACGCTGCGGTTCGGTGCCCGTGGTGTAACGGGCCAATCGTAGGGGAGCTGCGGAGAAAGTATGCGAGAATTTAACACTGTGGTGCAGCTAACCTTTCCCGAAAGAACAACAGACCTGTACCTCTCCAGGTGACAGACCTACAAACCAAAGGTGCTGGGTTCCACCTGGGCACGTTAGCCTCAGACCGGAGCTTGAGCTCCAATCTGGGATCTAGCTGGGATGCCCTGCTGGACAATTTAGGAGATGCGGAGGCTTAATCTCAGGCTAAATAAATTTCGAAGCCTCCTGGGAGCCTGGTGTTAGGAGTTTTGAGATAAGTATATAAAGCTTTATTTCCTATGTCGAGTAAATGTACACATGTCTACAGATGGATGCGTGCAGGTATGTTGCAATGCTAATGCCTAAGTGGTGTAGCTTATATACAAATGTTTAGGTGTGTGATCATCACATCGTTTTCCAAACGTGAATGAGAAACTACAGTATGAGTCCTGTGTTAGGTGTCACTTAGCAGTGTTATCAAACATTGCAATAAACCCTAAGGCGAAAACGTAAGAACATTGACAGTGGCAAGTGAAACAGACAAAGGTTTCCAGTTTGGTGGAGGACAAAGGTCTCTGAATGTAGTAAAGACAAGAATGGGAGACATGTGGGCGTGTGGGGGGGAGAAAGAAGTGTCGTGACAGCAAAGGGAGGCGTGCTCCCTCCATCTGTGACTGTTGCCTGGGGCTCGGGAAAGGAAATCTTGGGTGGGGAGGAAGCACGGTGGGTCCACAAGGCAAGGAAACAGCCTGAATCCAACGGTAGGACCACAGCCCATGGAGGCTGGCAAGGAGGACAACCCCGGGGAACCAGGAGAACAGAGGGGGCATGCTGCAACATGGAAGGAGCTGGAAGGATCGTCTACCCAAAGCTTCAGCTAGGTGCCCGCAAGATGGAAAATCTGGCAGTGTGTGGGCAAAGAGGATTGACAACTTCAGAGGTCAACCACTGACTTCTTGTTGCTTCATGTTAATTAAAACTGTTAAGGGCTTCCCTGGTGGCGCAGTGGTTGAGAGTCCGCCTGCCGATGCAGGGGACACGGCTTCGTGACCCGGTCCGGGAAGATCCCACATGCCGCGGAGCGGCTGGGCCCGTGCGCCATGGCCGCTGAGCCTGCGCATCCAGAGCCTGTGCTCCGCAACGGGAGAGGCCACAGCAGTGGCCCGTACCGCAAAAAGCAAAACAAACAAACAAAAAAACCCTGTTAATATCACCCAACAGTAAGACTTCCTGTCTCGTATTTCAGATATTTCCCAACAACCCTGAAAGATGAGGGAAAAGGAGCCGGTCAGCTCAGCAGTGGTACACAGGACTAATTACCTAGGGCAATGCATGCGTGGCCCCACTGGCAGATGGCTTAGAAAGGACCCTTCCTCCCAGGTTGGTGGTCTGCGGGTGGATGCCTCTGTTTCCAGGGGCTGGCCTCCTGCCCAGCAGATGCGCTGCCTGGGAACTCTCTTTCCTAGCAGGGAGCTACCTAAAGTCAGTGCTAATTCCACTGTGGTATTGACCCTCTCTGCAACCTCGAGCTGGTTTTTAAATTGCTGATTCCAAATTGCTTCTACCGTTCGCATATATCTAGGAGTAGTAATGGTATTTTTATAAATTATGGGTGATTTTTAATCAGTTAGCAACCCTGAGACTCTTAGAGGAACTGTTTTTGTTTGGTCTTTTCCTGATTTAAGTCAAGTGATCAAAGGGGAAAATGTCTCTGTGCTTTGGTTCCTTGAATTATTAACTAGATAGACTGTAATGAGTTGCTCCACTCCCATTCACAGTGGTGGAAAAGAGAGAAAGGTTAAAGCTATTGGGGTGAGGCTGCTATCAACGGAAAGGTCCATGCGTATAAGGAAAAGCAGGGGTTTGAAGAGGAGGTAGGGGCAGGAAGCGTGTTATTTGGGTGATAACGCCTGTACTGTGGATATTCAAACTTGCAAAGGAAGCTTATTTTCTCAGCTAGAACATAAGCAGTGTACCTTCCATTCACATACCGGGCACTTTGGGTGGTGATGATGACAACGATGGTGATGGTGATGATGGTAGCAATTGATATGCATATACAGGCAGACCTCACTTTATTGTGCTTCGCTTTATTGCATTTTTGTTTTTACAGATCAAAGGTTTGAGGCAACCCTGCATCAAGCAAGTCTGTTGGTGCCATTTTTCTAAGAGCATTTGCTCACTTTGTGTCTCTGTTACATCTTGGTAATTCTCGCAATATTTCAAACTTTTTCATTGTTATTATATCTGGTGATCTGTGATCTTTGATGTCACTACTACAACTCGCTGAAGGCTCAGATGATGGTTAACATTTTTTAGCAAGAAAGGGTTTTTTAACTAAGGTAC
This sequence comes from Monodon monoceros, assembly GCF_005190385.1. Classification (NCBI taxonomy): domain Eukaryota; kingdom Metazoa; phylum Chordata; class Mammalia; order Artiodactyla; family Monodontidae; genus Monodon; species Monodon monoceros. The sequence goes on from NW_021703778.1 coordinate 7,843,720, forward strand.
ATACATTGTTTCTTTAGACATGATGCTATCGCACAGTAGAGTGTAGACATAACTTTTATATGCGCTGGGAAGCCAAAAAGTTGTGTGACTCGCTTTATTGCAGTGATCTGGAACCAAACCCGCAATATCGGAGTCAGCATGCCTATAGTGCTTTACAATCTACAAAGTTATCGCAGGCTTTTTCTCATCACACAACTAGGACACCTATCTGCACAATGCATGGGACACTGAGTCAGGAGGCAGAAAACCTCAGACCCTAGATTTGCTCAGCTACCATATTCAAAGCCAGGTACCAACCAGCACATTTATTTTATTTTTACAGGGAAAACATACCAAAATTTGCATGAGATTTGAGTGCCTAGGATTCTTGGAATATAATGATTGTGCAAATGCTGTTTGCCCTCAGTAGTGTCACATTTGAGGAGAGGGAAGAATCACATGTGCCTATCACTCTCCAAGAAGCAAAAGATAAGAAGTGTTAGGAAAAGTGGTCCAGCATTTAAAAGTGAGCTCAGAGGAAGTGAGATGGCCGGGGGTCATTGAAGAAGGCTTTCTGGAGATGGAATTTGAATTGGTGTTTGGAGGATGGGTTGGATTTCAATAGGAGGTGGGCCAAAGTTATTTTGGGGAGAGAAAATGTCTTGAGCAATGACATAGAAGAGATAAATGTGAACATGTCGAGGGAGTAATGAGTGATCCACTTGGGATACAGCAGAGGACAGAGGAAAGAGGGTTCTGAGTTAAAAGACTGAAAAGGTAGGTAACTGGTCCAGTTGTGAAGGGTCTTAGAGGCAGAGACGGATACTGTCATCATCTCATTACACAGGTGAGAAAATTGTGGCACAGAGAGGACAGGGTCATCTTGGTGGTCTCGCTCCAGAAGCCATCCTCTTAGATAGTGCATGACAGGGCTTCTAGTCGGGATGCTCTAAAACCCTCTACATCTTCAGCTTCCCCAGAGTGTGGTGAGGCCTCCCCTCTACCTCACAGGGCAGTGGGATCAACGTCACTTATCGTGCTTTGGGTTGCAAGCAACAGACCCCAACTCAAACCGATCAAAGGGAAAGGGATGACCTCACAGAACACGCGTCCCAAGGTCAGGCAAGAGCCATCGCTGGTCAGTGCAGCCCCTGAACAGGGACATCCAGAACATGCTGGTCCCCGCCCCTCTGGCTCCAGCCTGTGGGTCAGCTTCCACCCCCTGCCTACTTACCTCCCGAGCCTCAGCTCAAGTGCCGCCTCTCCAGGGCAGGCTTTCTGACTCCCTCACGCCGTCCCTCCACTTCCAGGGCTCCTGCAGTGCACGTGGGTCTCCTCCTCAAAGCAGGGCTGCACCTTCTCCTGTTATGTGACCCTGTCATTAGTGGCAGCCCTTCCTGTTAGACTCCAAGCTCAGTGAGGGAAGGGACTCTGTGCATTTTTTGTTCACTCTCGGGTTCCTAGTGCCTGCCATTCAAATACTTGTCAAGTGAATAAATGATAGCTCTGCCTGGTACCTGGGAACCCAAGGACTACAATAAATATGTAATATGGCAAATTACTAATTTTGATTTATTCTTCCATAATGCCTTTTCCCTGAGGCAAATTACTATTGCTTTCTGCCCCAAGAAGCACTTTCCTCTTTCTCCTTCCTATGAAACCCACTTCTATTTTGATAGCCACACAGTGCCCTATTCCAGGAGGAGATTCTGCTGATTCTGCCACCCTGGGGTATTTCTCTGGCAACTGCTATAGGCCCAGGAGTGACCCATGTCCTAAGCTGCCCAGACTGAAGGAAAGGACATATTTTTGGAGGTAAACGAGGCTGCCTGTTGGCTCAGCTGATGCTGGTGGTCATTTTGTGGCCAAGGTAGTGCTAGTGGAGTTGGGAAAAAATGGAGAGAAATTTAGTAGGTAAAAATGAACAGGACTTGGTGAAATTTGGGGACATAAGGAGTGAGGGAGAAGGTGGTCTTAAAGACCCCTCATTTTCTGGCTTGGACCACTGGGTGATAGATAAGGGTTCCAGTCACTGGCTTGGACCACTAGGTGGATGAATGGAGATTCCAATCACTGGGTTAGAAAATACTGGATAAAAAAACACTCATCCAGGCCAGATTTTCGTGCACTGCTCCGTAATCGAGTCCATAAATTAAAGTAAGTCCTAATTCATCTCCTCCTCTGGTTTGCTTCCGTTGTACCGTGTCTGGCCCCCTGTTGACCTATTTATTACAGTTCTCCTTGTATCAGACTTACTTACTAATGTTTGCACTTCTTCCTTGGACCAGCCTGAGAGCTTCGAGATAACAGGAGACGTGCATTCCCTCGTGTGTGTGTGTGTGTGTGTGTGTGTGTGTGTGTGTGTGTGAGACTGCATTCCCCACAGCAGATGACTGCTTTGTCCACAGTCAGTGGTAGATAAGTATTTGCTTGATTGAGCTGGGCTGTAGCTTTGTGAGGGTCAGACAGCCACGCTTTGGTGGAAGAGCTGCATTCTAACCTTAGAGCTGACAAAACGCCCACCTCATCATCTCCCCTCACTCCTGACTGTGCCTTTAGTTGTTGCGTTTTTGAAGAGTTCATCCTGCAAGCTTCTCCGAAGTGCACATGGACCTTTGCCAGCCTCGGGCTGTTGGCAGGGTGGCTGTGTTTTTGAATGTCCTGGAAGGAAGCTCGCCGCCCTTTTGTCTTTGGAAGGTAGAGGTACAGGCCCCTCCCTGTTCTTATGAGTAAGTTTGCAATTATTTTGGCAGATCTAAAATAATATTTCAAAGGCAGTGGAGAAGCATCTGGGGGACATTACTTATAATTGCTTAATATTATTATCACATTTGCTTACAAGAAAAGAGAGGCAACCTGCCATCAATCAAGGGAGGGCATATTCATAGGCGTGGATCACGGTGCTTGCTTTGGAATGTCATGGCAACCGTCCCACATCCGGACTTGATGACTTCCTGCTGCATTCTCGGTCGTAGCTGAGTTGCTTCATTAACTTTACTTTCTTTAACCTCATTTGTAAAAGGAAGCTGGAAAACAGCCCTACACAGGACTTCATGATCCTCTGCTCTGAAAAACTGATGTTACCAAACAAAGTAGAATCTCTCCTTTCTATCCTTCTCCAAATACAGTCTATAATTGTACGCAGAGGCTCATGGGTCCTGCTGTAGCCGCCAAGGAAGGACTCACCCAGAGGTGAAAGGAAATTACACACTATCCAAACCTGTCTTTTTACAGGTGAGAAAAATGGTATCAGGAAAGGTGCACGCCCAGCAGTGGATAGAGTCCTGTGTGGTGATCAGGCACCCTTGGGTTCAAATCCCGGCTCCATCACTTACTACCTAGTTAGTTACTTACCTCTGCCAGAGCCTCATTTTTCTCCTCTGTGAAATGGGGGATTATAACACCTGCCTAGGAGCACCTACTGTGAGAATCCCAGATCAAGCAACCATCATGATACCTGGTACAGAGCAAGGGTTTGGTACCTGGGTACTGAAATTATTCTGTCTATAGTCACAAAAGGAGGTGGCGGGAAAGCTGGAACTCAGATTCTCATGTCTCCTGAGTCTGGCCTGATTCGACCACACCACTCTGCTTGAGTCAGGAGGCCTTGGAGTCGGGGCGCTGACAGTATCTGCTCATAAAGAGTTTCCCTTATTTCGAACCCAGAGACTAGTGCTGTCCAGTTGCAGGGGATCCCGGTGTGGGTGGGTAAGCTTTTGGTCGAATGTTTGCCCTAAGCCCCGCTCTCTATAGCATTATACAGAACCCTCTGCATTCTCCTAGGGGACGTGGGGAGAATACGTGGCTGTACAGGGAGTTGCCAATAACATGGCCAGTCCCAGTCTGAAAGACTCGGGGGCTGCCTACACAAAGAAGACGACCAGTCCACTCAGATCCAAGTGACCACTGGGCACAGAGGTGATGACAGCAAGCTACTCAAAGGAGTCACAACGATGGTGGATGTTCACACTTCAACATCAACTCCAAGACGTCATAGTAGCCTCTCTCCTAGGACTGGAGCCAAGCACATCAGAGGTCTTGAAGGTTCTGAGAGGTAAACAGGATTTCTAGGAAACAGAAGGTTTTTCTGTTGAAGAAAGGCTGTATGTGGAGTGTGATTAAGAAAACAGGCCCGGACTTCCCTGGTGGCGCAGTGGTTGAGAGTCCGCCTGCCGATGCAGGGGACACGGGTTCGTGCCCCGGTCCGGGAAGATCCCACATGCCACAGAGCGGCTGGGCCTGTGAGCCATGGCTGCTGAGCCTGCGCGTCCGGAGCCTGTGCTCCGCAATGGGAGAGACCACGACAGTGAGAGGCCCGCATACTGCAAAAAAAAAGAGAAAGAAAACAGGCCTAGGGTCGCTTCACAGCCAGAAGGAAAGATGGGAGCCCCGTGGGGTGGCCCTAGACCTGGAGAGGAGCCTGACCCTTCCGGTTTTATTATGCAGGGAGAGGACAGGGGGCCCTCCAGTCCTGTGCGTTTTGCCTTTGTTTTCACAAAGTTATCCTTCCAGTTGGTAAGAGAAATGAAACTGGAGACAGTTCCTGGAAGGTTAGGCCAGAGACCCAAAGATGGTGGCAAGAAGGAAAACTTCCGGAGCAGAGGTGGAATGGGGGGGCACCCCGGTAACACGCTGGTGTGAAGCTGCCGGCTCTCAGCCTATGGGGAACGTGACCGCAGAGTCGATCCAGCCGATTGCCCACCTCGGCATGGCGGGGCCAATGAGAGCTTCGATCTGCCTGAAGTCAGGTTTGTGAGTAATTTCAACAGCAGCTGTCTTTTGGGTCATGCAATGCTTTGTGTCCATTTCTCATTTAATCCTCGCTACGTCCCTATGAAGCAAGTACTTTGATTCCCCTTTAACAAATGGAGACAACGAGGCTTAGAGAGGTTAAGTAATTTGCCTGGGGACAGAGATGGTAGGTAGATGAGCGAGATTAGAACCCAGCTTTCTCGCGCTCCGGTGCACACACTCACAGGCTCTAATCGTGTAGCAGTAGAGCCATTCTGTGCCAGGCACACGCTTTCTCTGTGTTAACGTAATGCTGACACCCACCTTGTAAGGTCAGTACTACGGCTAACCTCGTCTCCATTTAACTGATGGGGAAACTGAGGCACCAGGAGGCTAAGTGATTAGCTCCAGGTTGCACAGCTAGTGGGTGGCAGGGCCGGGGGAAGAGCCAGCTGGAATGGGTCCCACATGCTCTCCGTTAGCTGTGAAGCTAGCGGCTCTCGATGTCTGGTCCCCGGAACCGCAGCACAGACATCGCTCAGAACTGGTTAGAAATGCAGATGCTCAGGCCTTACCCCAGAATCAAGGCCCCCAGCCATCTGGCCCTGCCCACTCACACCTGCAGCTGGTTTCTCTCCAGTTCACAGGTGATGGTAGCTTAAATTCTTGCTCCTAGAAGCGTGGTCTGTGAACAAGCCATGTTCACATCAGCTGGGGGGGCCAGTTAGCACTGCAGGGCTCCACCCAATTCTACTGAATCAGAAGCTGCGTTTTAACAAGATCCCCAGGTGATTTATATGCAAGGTAAAGGTTGAGAGGCACTGACCTACAACAGATGAGGTCACTCCCGCAAGACCACCCTCCGATCTTGCTGCTTTGGAGACAAGGAAGAGAGGGGAGCTGGAGGGACAGCAGCCAGGAGACGTGGTCCTTGCCTGGGATACTTGTGTGCCGTTAAGGTAGCAGTAGCTGCTGTAGCGAGTAAACGAAGTCTCCGTGAATTTACAATAAGTATTTCTCACTTGTGCAGAATCTAATCAGAGGGGAGGGCTCTGCTCCCAGTAAACCGGAAGTGAAGCCCATTACTTCCTCTAGAACTCCGTGGCTACCTCTAAGCGTAAGGGAAGGTGGAAAACGTGGTCAGGCTGTGTGCTCAGGAAGCAGCTTTAGTGAATAGCCAGCAGTCCCCACCCCAGTTCAAAGGGAACTTTTAGCTCTCAACTGTTCATTTATTCATTCGGTGAATGAATAAATGCATGAATGGTACTGAATAATGAATACGATTTATGTATGCACCGTTCACTCATTTATTGATTCAACAAACGTGTTAATGTCTGGTATATGGAGGGACCTAGAATAACAGGGGAATGGAGCCGTTCCTTCTTGCCGAGAACTCAGCATCCAAAGGGGAAGATGAGCAGCCCGGTGACTGGAGACCGTGGACATGAGTAAGCAGGAGTGCTCTGGGAACCCAGAGACTATGGGCACAGGCAGGGATATCAGGGAAGGCTTCCTGGAGGAAGTGACACTGAACTGAGTTTAGACATATGGAAAGATAAACAAGGCAAAGAGCGAAGTCTGAAGACCCAAGACTGCAGTGCAAGCAGCCTGTGTGGAGTCGTGGAGGAGCTCAAGTTTGGGAAACTGAGATATTGGTCGGCTGGATGATGGTTTCGGGGAAGGATGAGGGATCTAGAGGAAGACAATTCAGAAGGGCTGAGTGGCCTGTCTCCTGGAAGGTGGGAAAAGGTGTACCTGTGGTCTGGCCCAGGCTGGCAGGAAAAGATGACAAAGGTTCTGACCACACACTTGCATGTCACTCTCATGCCTAGTCACGTGGAAAACACACACACACACACACACACACACACACACACACACACGAATGAGCTTCCTCCCTAAAATGCCCCTTTATAACTCTGCAAGAATGGAGGTGCAAGCTGCTTTAAATTACCCCATATTTTATAGTCCTGGCACAGCTGTCACCTCTCTCACCCTGGGGAACTCATTACTGAAGGAAGGACATGCAGATTTCACCTGTTCCCTTGGTCTTGGGTAGCCCTGGGTTTTCAGAACAGCCAGAAACCATATCTCCACCAAACTGTCAGCCCCAAATATGTCCTTCAGCAGGTCTGTGGGACAGGATACAAAGCTCTGTCTGTCATAATTAGGGAATGATTAATAACTTAGAACAAAGAGCAGCCCACAGGATGTTACCCCCTCTCACTTGTTGGACTCTAGACCCCCATTAATCACGGGACGTGCCGAATGCGGAAGAGACAGGTTGATTTGAAGCTTAGCGTTGGGGTAGCCTCACCATCGCTCCCTGATCTTCTTGAAAAACGCTGCCAGTACATCACAGCGAACATCACCGTGAGCCTCTCTTTCTCGGTTCCCAGCCTCTATTCCTGATGAACTGCTTGGGCAGAGAAACGTCATTTCTGCACGTCGAGGATGCTTGCTCCATCCCACCTCCTCCCACCGGGGGTCCTCGGAGCTGCTCCACAGCAAATGCACAGGCGAGGAAGCTCCCTGAGGTTCAGCTGCACCCCAGCGACCCCGAGCTCTGCTCTCGCCGCCATGCTGTCTCCCACAGAACGCAGGCTCCTCCCCCCTGGCCTTCTCTTCCTCTCCTAAGGATACGCCTGAGAGATTCTTCTCTTGCAGCTCTTGGTTCACAGAAGCCTGTAGCCCCGGTGTCTGCAGGGGTGAGAATGAGTCATCCTCCACGTCTGTCACCCCTCTGAACTTGGGCACTCGCCTGGTTTGCCCTGGCGGCTGGCAGGCGACGACCCCTGCATCCCTCAGCCCTGCTCCTAGCCACCTTCCTGGGCTGCACACTCAGGTGGAAACCAATTCCTTCTCCAACAAGACTGCTGGGTCAACTGGGAACCTTTGTCCCTCGCTGTAGAAACACATCTGGCTGATTATGAAGGAAGGAAATTGGTTAAAAGGGAGACCACTCAGGAGGTTACAGAATTTCCACGAGAGCCAGAGAATTGCTGGGATTCGGGGTTAGATGGCTCACCCAGTGGCTCCCCTGAGGACACCATCACCTCCACGCCATGCCCAGATGCTGCAGCTCGCACCCCTGGACACCAGACACCCTCACTAGGATGGCTGCCGCCACTGCTGGCCTGAGGCCACACACCCTCCCACGGCTGCTGCCACTGGAGATGCCTCTTGGTGCCCAGGACTCCTTGACGCCAGCCTCTGACTCCAGGTATAAGGCCAATACATACGCCCAGGTCCCGTGCCCACACCCTACCTCCAGGGAGGCTGGGAGAACGAGTAAGCGCCAAACATTTTCAGCTTCCTTGGCAGGAAATCGTCTCTAGGCCACCAAGTCTCATCCGGTGGGCATGCCCCAAACAGGAAGGAGGTTCATTGTTGGCTGCTTCTGGGTCGTGCCCCTGTGGAATGAAGTGAGGGTTAAATACATCAACGCTGGGTGGCTCGTAATATTATTTATAACAGGTGGTTAACACTTTCAGACACTGATTTGTGGGCTCACTCTCCATCCTTCCTGCCACTTCCCCAGAGTCTTTGCTTGTAAACTTCTGCTGTCTGTCTCCCCACCTAATAAGGGCTTGTCACCTCTGACACGCTGAGTCTTCAGGGGAAGAAGGCCATGGGAGTTTTGCTTCTGTTTGGCTAGTGATAGAGGCCGTTTCAGTTAAATTTCTATCTGTAATGTCCCTACCTTTTTAGTTTGAGGCCAAAAATGGACTCTGTTGCTCTCAAGATCTCCAATTGCTGTGTCTTTAACATTGGCCACGTAGACTACATTTAGGGCCAAGAATTTCAGGGATGCTTGTGAAAATTCAGATTCCAAGGCCCTGGCTCCAGAGATTATGGGGTCTTGGGTGTTTGATAAAACTGGCCCAGAGGTTTGAAGTTTACATTCTTTGGCAATTTCGCAGTGTCTCTGGACATCACCATTTCCCAGGTGCTGCAGTCACTGCTTGAGTATTTAGGGCATCCAACCTCACCCCAGGCTCTAAACAGGCTCACACATCTGTAGCCGAGGAAGCACATCGCAGCCATCCTAGGCTTCCAGGTTATGCTGCATGTGCTCCCATGAGTCACCAGGATGCTCTGGGAGTGAGTCAAGGTCTCCACTCCATCAGTAGATGCCCAGGCGATGCTATTCGCTTTGAGCTGGGAGCCAGCTCCCTCCACCCTCCCTTTCCCTGGGACCCGGCCTATCTTGCTTGGAGTTAACTTCAGTAGACCATGTTGGCCTCTTGACGGAGCCTCCTTTCCTGGCCCCACTGGGTGAAAAAAAAGAGTGTTCATTGCCTGATGCCTAGGGACACAGGGATCAGTGAAGTAGGCTGCTGAATTCTCAGAGTCTCAGAGACCCAAAGCCATTGTGACCCCCTTGGCAATACAATAATTCCCCATCAGCTTCTAGAAAACAGGACTCCTGCTTCCTTAGATCCAGAGGGCAGTGGCTCTGATGATAAGGAGGCCAGCTGACTGTCACTTTCACAATGAATGAAGGTTCATCTTTATAGTTAGGGCTACCTCCTTAGCTTAGTAAGGGACTCTCGTTCATTCATTCATTCATTCATTTACTCATTCAGCAAATATGACTTGAGTGACTGCTACCCGTGAGGCCGTGTTCACGCCCTGCCTTGTGATGAACTCAGGCCTTCTCCTGGGTCAGTGGAAAGGAGCTGGTGTGAATCTGGGCCTTGCAAGAAGCAGACACCAGGTCAAGGTTACACATGCAAAGATTTTATTAGGGGAAAGGCCTACATGAAAGGCAATGGGGGAAGAGCTGGGAAAAGCTGGGTGAGCCCTCAGAAGGCAATGCAAGTCTGACCTGGAGCGAAGGGGAGAGGGAGTGCTATGATCTGAAGGTTTGTGTCCCCTCCAAATTCATAGGTTGAAATCCTTACCCCCAAAGACGATGGTACTAGGGGGTGGGGCCTTTGGAGGTGCTTAAGTAATGAGGGTGAGGCCCTTCTGGATGGGGTTAGTGCCCTTGTAAGAAAGGCTCCAGAGAGATCCCTCACTACCTTCTGCCATGTGAAGACATAGCAAAATATCTGTGACCCAGAAAAGGGCCCTTAACCAACCATGCCAGCACCCTGATCTTGGACTTTCAGCCTCCCAAACCATGAGACATAAATTTCTGTTGTTTATAAGCCACCCAGTCTGTGGTGTTTCTTATAGCAGCCCAAACAGACTAAGACAGGTGGAGCAGTTTGGGTGAAAGCATCCCAAACCACTGTGCTTGTACCACTGGGGAGTACTTGAGCCTAAACTGGCCAACAGATGAGTTCAGTGTCTCCCAGGAATGCAGCTGCCTTAGCGTCTCTGCTGCACTTGGTCGTAGGTGGGGAGCAGCCCTTGGGTGGCGATGCCTCAGGGCCAACACAGAGATGGATTTCAACGCACAGCAGAGGGCTCTGGATCAGTTATGCTCTCTGCTCTAGGAGGTCTGCCAGGCGCATTCCCCTGGTGGCCACAGAGCCATGCTTTTCACCAAAACCAGAAAGGAAGCATGAGTGAATTTTGGCATGAAGTCAGAGCTATGGTAAGAGGAAGTTACATCCATCTTCCCGAGATGGCTTAGGCTTGCTTGGATGATAACCATTTCCTATCTTCTAAAGACAAGGAGTAATTTATGGCGGGTGACTATAAATTTTGCCAGGTGCTGGTCTGAGTTCTCTCTTATTTATGGGAGAAGGGCGGATGGGCAAATGTTATGAGATGGCCCTTTCTTGTTTAAAACCTGCTGTAAATGGGGGTTTTGCATGGTAAGGAAGCTGAGTTCAAGGATTAGCCCCCCAGGGCTCCTTTCTGCTTCAAGATCCTGCAATCAGAAGCCCTCTTTCACCCCTTCTGCCACTTTGTACCTCAGGGCTTCTTTATTTGCAATGTCAGGGCTCAGTAAATCCCAGGATAAGCAAGTATTGCAGTAATTCTCAATATCCTCTTTCAGCTGAGCTAGAAAACACAAGAGGCCTAACACTTAAGTCTGTTCAACCCACCAGTTCCAACGGGTTCAATTTGATCGTAACAGAGGAAGAAACATGCAAAAACCACCCACCAGTGTGCATTCTTCACCTGAATCCGAGGTGAAAAATCAAGCTGTCATGGCAGCTTTTGGGTTTTCCCGACAGATGCTACACACGTTTCCAGAGTGAAACATGTTCCTGTTTTCCTGTGTCAGCTCTGGTTCCTAATAGGACAGAGCAATGAGGCAGGGCATGAAATTTTCATAACCAAGCCCTCCATTTACATGCAGGAAAGCTGAGATAGCCTGGGGAGGAAAACAACTATCACGCTGAGATCTGAAGTGTTTCTGAATATTGGTGCTGTTTTCCCCGGTGCTTTGAAATTGATGAGCATGGATGACATTTACAAAATATTTCTTCATCTTTCACTCAAAGATATTTATTAAGTGTCTATTATGGGCAAGGGTTTTTTTTGTTTGTTTTGTTTTTTTTAGAGATACAGCCAGAGATGCTAATAGAGAAGGAGGTGGGGTTCAGGGGAGTTAAATGGAGTTTTCCATCCATTACTATGCGTGAGGTAGAGGAGAGTATAATCATATAAGCAATACCTTAGTCTGTGGTAGAAAGACTGTAAGACTAGGAATCGTCTGTCTAACTAGGTGAAAGAGTAATTATCTATGATTTTTCTTATGTAATCGGTGATTCCATGAGAACTATGGGATAAGCTACAATTAGCCCAACCACTGATGGGTTGGGACTTTTGCATATGTAACGATCAAGGAATAACCAGATATGCCTGGACCTCCATGCATTGGGCTATGCTGTGGCCGCTCACACATGTGGTTACTGTACACCTGCAATGTGTACCTGGTAAGAACTGAGGTGCTCTAAGTATAAATGACACACTGGATCTCCACAATGGGGCTGCTCTATAGTGTGGGCTTCTCGGGGACGAGTTCTCCTACTGTACCCTGAGAACACAGCCCAATTCCTGGAATGTACAAAGTGGTCTAAGATGTTTTCCAGGTAGGTGAGAGCATAAGTTCAGCACTTCAGCACTGTTGGTGGTAGGAAGGTGATTGTTTATTGTCTCACTCTGCACCCACCCTTAGTAGCCCATTCACTTTCCTTCCAGTTCTTTCGTACCTTCTGATCAGTCCATTTGGAACTTGCTCTAAGGCATCCAGATGGCCATCACAGGTCCTGAAGCATACCTCCCTGTGCTAATCCTGGCAGCTTAAATGGGGGTTTTGCAAGCTCAGTTAACTACCAGTGGATCTGTGGGGTTCAGAAGCTCTCTGAAGGGGGCTTAACTGTCCATACTCAGATTTCCCTTCATGCTTTTTACCTCTTACATTTTTCCAAACATTTTAGTTGATCCAAAAGAAGTGTGTGGCCATCCTTCCTGTTACCTGATGGTTCTGTGGCCACCATCCCTTCCTGGAACCATTCTTCTGACTGCTCTTTCATCGTCAGGTTTCCATTGGTCCTTTCTTTCTGCTCTTTGTGGGTCTGCCCCTCGTAAACTACAGGCTATAAATGCTTGAGAACTAAAGAAGCAAGAATGGGCTTTTTAGAATTGTGTCTACAAATAAGAATAAATCTGTTTCAAGTGAGGGCTTGAAGAGCCATCCTGTAAATGACATTGACTTTGGAACACAGACCCGCGCTATTTCTGTTGGCTGTTCCGAGGACTTCTGCTCGTCACTGGTCCTGAGCAACATTTCAGGTGAGGGGTGTTATTAGGGAAGTAAGCTCTGAAAAGTGAAGTTAGGTTGTATCTAGGATGATGCTGTGTTTGGAAAGTTAGAAGCCAGTGGAGTGAGGTTAAGACAGTGTTTGGCCGAAGCATTCAGATCTACCCAACCACACTTCCAGATGACTATTTCTAAGAAAACATATGCACAGAGAACCAAGAACGGTGAAGGTATATCTCCCTGCTAGCTGGGCTGTGGTCTTCTGCACCACGGTGGAGCTCCAAATGCCCTCAGAGGACTGTCTTACTCAAGCCAGGCTACTGTGAGCGGAGAAGAACCAAAGCAGCCTTTTTTTTTTTTTTTTTCCCAATTGAAGTATAGTTAATTTACAATGTTGTGTTAGTTTCAGGTGAACAGCAAAGTGATTCAGTTGTGTATATATATGTATTCTTTTTCAGTTTCTTTTCCATTATAGGTTATTAAAAGATATTGAGTATAGTTCCCTGTGCTATGCAGTAGGTCCTTGTTTCTTATCTATTTTATATATAGTAGTTTGTTAATTGGGATCTGTTAATCCCAAGCTTCTAATTTATCCCTCCCCCCACTTTCACCTATGGTAACCATAAGTTTTTTCTCCATGTCTGTGAGTCTATTTCTGTTTCGTAAATAAGTTCATTTGTGTCATAGTTTAGATTCCACATATAAGCGATGTCATATGACATTTGTCTTTGTCTGACTTACTTCACTTAGTATGATAACCTCTAGGTCCATCCTTTTTGTTGCAAATGGCATTATTTGATTCTTTTATGATGGCTGAGTAGTATTCCATTGTATATATGTACCACATCTTCTTTATCCATTCATCTGTTGATGCACATTTATGTTGCAAAGCCGTCTTAAATGATGCTCTCTCAGAGCCCAACCTGTGTCTCAGAAGGTAGGACCCAGTGGGTGGCAGGCCAGAGCTTGCCCACAGAGAGGAGAACCCAAGGAAAAGAATGAGGGAGAATGGGGAACAGATCTCCCCAAGTCTGGGAGAGCTTGCCCAAGCCACCCTCCCTAAATCTTTTTGGAGCACAGAGAAGGCAAGGGGCAGGGGTGACCTTTCAGAGAAGCCTCGGGGGTGGAGGGGGAGACTAAATTCCAAAGCAAGCCATACCCAAGCATGTTAAGCCTTTGAAAGAGCCAGCCACTGAGACGTAGCCCAGTCCATGCACTGGAGTCTGGCCAGCCCACATCAGCTCTCAGTGTCCTTGGAGACAGGATGGGTTGGGGTAGTGTGAGTTGTAGAAGAACAGACCTTCTTGACCCTTGACCCTGGAGGTCAAGAGGTCTGACTCTCAGACTAGCCAAGTAGGAAACGTAGTGTTTGCTCCATAATAGAAACCTGAAGAAGGAGAAAAACATATGCATACATATATACACATATATGTACATTTCTAATTAGAGCTTCACTAATTAGTCTTTGATTCGGATAATTGAAGAGACGAACAAAAAATGATTTCTGAAAATGGGTTTGTTATTTATAGTTACCTTTTTCTTCAGAGGAACGTTTTATCCAATAACGGTGATGACAAATGAAATGAAAATCCATTATCTCACAGCATTCTTTGAGCTGGTTTGCGCTTAAAGAATGCAGAGTATAGAGTCACTAAAAAAGCTTTTAAGGATGCATCTGTACTAGACACACCAGCTCCTGTCCCCTACCCGCACCAAGTCATTCAAGCTGGCCTCTTGTGTGTATTTCCCAATTAGCACACACTTAAACAGCCACTATTTCATAGCCCCTTTGTATGTCTCCTTAATTATAATAATTATACCCACTGAGTGAGGATGGAGATGGAAGCATAGAATGGTATGTCCTTTTGAATTTGGAAGAAATAAAGTTTAATCATTACCTTCCCATAATCCTGACCTAAAGCGTGCAGATGGGGAGGTCCCAGGGGAGCTATTGTGAGCTCTTCAGAGCCTCGTTCTTTTGAAATCAATTGAGAGAAAATGCAGAGCTGGCCACATCCAGACCCTGGCAAAGCATTCTTCACAGCTCTGTCTTCCTCTCTCTTCTCTGCACTGGTCCATCGCACATACCTGCCAGATTAATCCTCCTAAAATGCCACATTAATCGTGTTACTCCTGCTGGCCGATCTTCATCGCTCCTGGTTACACAGAGCGTTAAGTTCAAAACCACAACCTGCTGCTGCGGGCCCTCCCCAGCGGGGCTCACGTTCTCATATCTGACCTTCACCTTCAGGTACCTCCAGGCCGGTCTGCTTCCTTCTGACAAACCACTCTGCTTAACGTTTCAGATAATTCGTGAACTTTCCCAGCACGAAGCATTTGTTCACACTTCCCCAGGCTGTAAGTTTCTTTGCGTTTCAAATGCTACCTTCCCTCCTGCAGTAATCACTGAGCACCTACAGTGGGTGAAGAACTGTGTGCGAAACACCCTCCTTCCCCAGAGCACACAGCACTTAATTCTCTGTCATTAATTTGTCAGTTAGTCATAGAATCCTGTGACAATCTCTTATGCTATTACAGTCCGCTGTATTAGTCTATTCTGGCTGCTGTAAGGAAAGACCATAGGCTGTAGGCTTGTGAACAACAGACATTTATTTCTCACAGTTCTGCGGGCTGGAAGTCCAAGATCAAGGTGCTGGCAGATTTGGTGTCTGGTGAGGACCTGCTTCCTGGTTCATAGACGGCCATCTTCTTGCTGTGTCCTCACATGGTGAGAGGGGCAAGGGAGCTCTCTGGGGTCTCTTTAATAAGGGCACTAACCCATTCAAGAGGGCTCCCCCTCCGCAAGCTAATCACCTCCCAGAAGCCCTACTTGGGAGTGAGGATTTAGTATATGATTTTAGGGGGAAGCAAACGTTCAGACTATAGCATATACTATTCATTTTTCACGTGTGTTTATCTCATCTCTCAAGGAGATTTCAGGTTTCTCAGTACAGGATCATGCCTTATTCTTTTCAGTACCTGACATAATGCTTTGCCTGAGCTAGGTATGCCCAATACATGTTTCTTCTATGGATGAACCAATTAATGAATGGATTGATTTTATTAAAATTCAGTCTTAATGATGTCTATACTCTGATCTTTCCCACAGTAGCAATCTTTTCCCAACCGTAGCATTTCAAGCTTAGAAATCCCTCCAGGCAAGAGACAGCAGTGCTGCCTAAGCAACCCTTTCTTGAAGGGAGGGCTGTGGAGGGCAGAGTGATCCGTGAACTCGACATATGTGCACTTTACAACCATCCAACAAAACCATGAGCCTGATCACAGCTTCCGGTATTAACCCAGCATTCTTTTTTTTTAGATGTTGGGGGTAGGAGTTTATTAATTAATGTATTTATTTTTGCTGTGTTGGGTCTTCGTTTCTGTGCGAGGGCTCTCTCTAGTTGCGGCGAGCGGGGGCCACTCTTCATCGCGGTGCGCGGGCCTCTATCGCGGCCTCTCTTGTTGCGGGGCACGGGCTCCAGACGCGCAGGCTCAGTAGTTGTGGCTCACGGGCCTAGTTGCTCCGCGGCATGTGGGATCCTCCCAGACCAGGGCCCGAACCCGTGTCCCCTGCAGCAGGCAGATTCTCAACCACTGCGCCACCAGGGAAGCCCCAACCCAGCATTCTTGATGAATCCAAGTCTCAGGGAAACCCAAGGCATAGAGCCCTGTGGTTTTACAAAGCAGAAGTAAATAAGAGTTCAAACATGGCCTGTGCACTTGAAGGACATTACACTGAGTGAAATAAGCCAGTCACAAAAGGACAATTACTGTATGTTCCACTTCTGTGAGTACCTGGAATAGTCACATGCATAGAGACAAAGCCGAGTAGTGGTTGCCAGGGGCTGAGGGAGGGGCACGGGGAGTTGTTTAATGGCTACAGAGTTTCCTTTTTGCAAGATGATAAGCGTTCTGGAGATGGTTTGCACGACAATGTGAATGGACTTCTGACCACTGAACTGTACATTTTTAAATGGTTAAGATGGCACATTTTATGTTGGGTGCATTTTATCACAATTTTTTTAAATTTAAATGACCATTAAAAAGAAAATGATAACTGCTCATGAGAGAATTCTTACAAGTGTGTTTGGCAGATTAAAATCATTTCAACAATGGCAAAAAAAATTCTTATTGATTTTTAGCATAACAAAAGGATTCACAGCTATTTCTCAAAATAAGGGAGAAGTCTGACTGAGGGTAGTTCAGGTGGCTAGATGGCCCCTTCCCTGGAAGGTCTTCCAATCTTGTCTTTTTTAAAAAATAGATACACGTCTCAGTTGTCTAGAATGTGTATTTCTGCATCATCTTCTTGAATCATAAAAAAGAAGAAAGCCTTACAGATCACTCTACAATTTATAAAACTGTTCATATTCCTGTTTTCAAAGATGAGAATGGCACAGATGTCTTCAGCACCCCATTTCCATGTTTGATCATGAGCGAGAGGGTGTTTTCTTTCTTTCAAATGAATTCTTTCCATTCTTTTTACAAACCAATGTCTTTTTATTTGGTCTTCTAAATTAAACTGAAAGATCTTAGCAGTCTTTTCATGCAATCCCTCTTATACTTACATAGTTGAAAGCAGGGTTTGTGTGTGCATAACTTTTTTTTTAACCATATCCACTTTTGATAAGATTTTCAGTACTCCTGGGGTGAAACATTTAGGAATAGAGGAGAGACCATTTGTAACATGTAGAAATAGTGAAGACTTTTAGACACCTACATGGAGCAGTTCGTGCCCATTGTTGACGAATTTTGCTACAAGTTTTTCCGGCAGCTTAGACACAAAGGGAAACATATCCGATTATGTGTTTTGTTTTCTACCAGTAGAATATGTTCAAAATTAAGTGGACTTGAATACAGTAATGGGACAGCTCCTTTTACTTTCTTTAGAAAAAGTATATATAATTCTGTTTATTTTTCCTTCTAACACTAATTTTCCATTTTTTTGGTCAAGTTCTCTCTTTGTATTTCTTTCCATTTCTCTGTAACTTCCATAACACAGTGAACCAAACTGGACCTTATGCTCTACTGGAGAGCTGACTGGATGAGAATAAATGAATGAGTCTTTCTCAGCCTGTGCAGGGTATAATATCCCGCTCATTGCTACAGCCTCCAAGGCTTTTTCTGAGATGCTTTGACTAAGCCAGCATTTTCCCAGCACATGTGTCGATCATGAATGCCTACTCTTCTGGAGGCTGTGAAACTTGAAGTATCTTGCACTTGGTGGGAATGTAAATTGGTGCAGCCACTATGGAAAAGTATGGAGATTCCTCCAAAAGTTAAAAATAGAACTACCATACAATCCAGCAATCCCACTCCTGGGTATATATCCTAAGAAGATGAAATCACTATCTCGAATAGATATCTGCACTCCCATTTTCATTGCAGCATTAATCACAGTAGCCATGACATGAAACAACCTAAGTGTCCATCAACGGTTGGATGGATGGACAATTATATGTATACATAAATATAATGGGGGCTTCCCTGGTGGCGCAGTGGTTGAGAGTCCGCCTGCCGATGCAGGGGACGCGGGTTCGTGCCCCGGTCCGGGAAGATCCCACATGCCACTTAGCGGCTGGGCCCGTGAGCCATGGCCGCTGAGCCTGCGCGTCCGGAGCCTGTGCCCCACAACGGGAGAGGCCACAACGGTGAGAGGCCCGCGTACTGCAAAAAAAAAAAAAAAAAAAAACATAGAAATAAATATATATATATATATATATATATATATAAAATGGAATATTATTCAGGCATGAGAAAGAAGGAGATTCTTCTGTTTTCAACAACAAGAATGGACCTTCAGGGTGTTTTGCTAAGTAAAATAAGTCAGAGAAAGACAAATACTGTGTGATCTCACTTCTATGTGGAATCTAAGAAGGTCAAACTCATAGAAAGAGTAGATTGGTGGTTGCCAGGTATGAGGGGTGGGAGAAATGGGGAGATGTTGGTCGAAGGGTACAAACTTCCAGTTATAAGATGAATAAGTACTAGGGATCTAATGTACAGCGTGGTGAGTATGGTTAACAACACTGTATTATACACTTGAACGTTGCTATGAGAATAGAATTCAATGTTCTCTCCATAACAACTACAAAATGATAATTATACAAGGTCAAGGGTTATGAACTAACCTTAGTGGAGTAAACATTTCACAATGCACGTGCATATCACATCATCACACTGTACACCTTAAACTTACACAGTGCTGTAGGTCAATTATATCTCAACAAAGCTGAAAAACAAACTTTCTAAGGCCCAAAGAACAGAGGAAACCATGAAAACACATTTAGCTCTTAATACAACCCATTGCTTACAGGTCAGGCTCCGTGCCAGGGACCCAGTTGTAGGTAAGTGGGACATTCAAGCTGAGATTGTAAGGATGGCGGGGGCTTTGGGGAGGAGTTCACCAGAGTGACAGGAGGGCACCCCGTGCCCAGAAGTCCTGCCTGTGATGGGGAAGAGTTTGGTGTAACTGAAGTTGGTCCATGAAACACTGAGAGTCCTGGATCTTCCCTCCTCAGATGTCATCTAAGGACACAGTTCTCGCCCTGCCCCACAGCACATGCAAGTAGGAACCTTTCAAAGGTTTCTGTTTGGGGGCTTCCCTGGTGGCGCAGTGGTTGAGAGTCCGCCTGCCGATACAGGGAACGCGGGTTCGTGCCCCGGTCCGGGAAGATCCCACATGCTGCGGAGCGGCTGGGCCCGTGAGCCATGGCCACTGACCCTGCGCGTCTGGAGCCTGTGCTCCGCAACGGGAGAGGCCACAACAGTGAGAGGCCCGCGTACCGCAAAAAAAACAAAACAAAAACTAAAAGAAAGGTTGCTGTTTGGAGAGGATTATGTGAGGTGCTTTTGGTTCTCCCTTACAGGAGAGGAGCAGACAGTAGGAGCCGCAGGATTGAGCTGAAGCACATGAAATTGCTATTGACCACGGGCAGCGTTACACGCTCCAGCCTCATCACTCTGAGGCTTGGGACTGGCCCGTGGAGACAGGAGTGGGCAGGAAATGTCTCTCGGCTTTATGCCTCCCTCACCTTTCTGCAGAGGCCAGGGTGTTGTTACAGCACAGACTTGGTGTCGGGGGGCGGGGGAGGGAGGGAGGGAGGAAGATAGATAGATAGATAGATAGATAGATAGATAGATAGATAGATAGAT
>NW_021703778.1:7863263-8047649 GCF_005190385.1 Monodon monoceros
GATAGATAGATAGATAGATAGATAGATAGATAGATAGATAGATAGATGGATGGGTGGATCTGGGTGACCTTCCGACTAACCATTTCAATAAAAATTCTAGCAGTGGGCAGACAAAGTAAGGCACTCCCTTGCAGAGCTCTGCCTTCATTTAGCAATTATGTACTAACTCGAACCTGATACTTGAAAGATGCTAATTATATCAATTAGGTTTACATTCAGCTGTTTATAATTTTAAAAACTAAGGCTTACCAAGGTTACTAATAGTGGCCTAAACAGGATGGATATTTATTGCTCTCTCATGAACAAAACCATCCACAGGTAGTCAATCCACGACGGGTGTGGAGGCTCTGTAGTCAGCAGGGACCCAGGCTTCTTGAGTTTTTGTGCTCCATCGTCCTTAATATATCACCTCATGCCCCCAAATGGCTGCTTGAGAGAAAAACATCACATCTGTATTCCAGACTGCAGTGAGGCAGAAGGGGGAGAGGCTCTGTCCTCCTGGTTAAGGAGACTGCTATTAACGTCCCCCTAGGCAAAGCATAGTCACAGAACATATCTGCCTGAGAACGCACTTGTATACCCTTTTAGGTGGGCTCATTGCTGATCTGATTAAAACGCATGTTTTGTTACATGGAGCAGAGGATAGAAAAGCATGTCAGGGTTGACACCGCAGGCTCTGTTACTTTTTTTTTTTTTTTTTTTTTTTTTGCGGTACGCGGCCCTCTTACTGTCGTGGCCTCTCCCGTTGCGGAGCACAGGCACGGGACGCACAGGCTCAGCGGCCATGGCTCATGGGCCCAGCCGCTCCGCGGCATGTGGGATCTTCCCGGACCGGGGCACAAACCGTGTCCCCTGCATCGGCAGGCGGACTCTCAACCACTGTGCCACCAGGGAAGCCCCCGACTATTTTTTAAACACTCCTGATTTTTTATAGGCTGGGTTTAGAATTTCAGAGAAAAAAAAGCTTCAGGAAGTAGCTGTGACAAGTTGCCCTGCGTGAAACCTCCCGTGCATATAATCACTGCACCAGATATAATTGGGAGCTAATTTCATATTTCCTGGATATCATATTGGAAAATTGAGCTGTCAGATCTATTTAAGGGCTACATGCCAAATGAGAACACCCAAGTCCTGCTCTTTTCAAGCATACATTTCTGCAAGACCTTTTTTTTCTCTCCTCAAGACAACAATAACATTGTACGAGGAGCCAAATCCATCTAATTGAGGAAGATTTTGAAGTTCAGATATTTGCTGTATATAAAGTGTAGAAAACTTACAGGAGACAATATATAGCTGAGGGAAATCTCTGAAGTATCTTTTCCCATGTAAAGTCCCTTATGTTTCAAAGCTTTTAAAATTGTGGATTGTAATGCAGAGGGCTGATGTCTTATGCATTATGTGAGGTTCAGTTGGGTCTTGATAATCCATGGTCAGGTTGCCCTGCCACACCTGTGTCATCACAAGCTTGGTGAATAAGAGATAAGCAGGGCATTATTCAGTCTGTCTCTTGAGAGAGGTTAAGCTACATGCTGTGAATGTATATTGCTGAAGCCTTACTGCTGGTGTGGGACTGTAGGGACTGTCAGTTATCAAAGAATCTTCCAGTCACTGGACAACCCCATCTGCATTCTCTTCCCGTAGCTTCTTCTGAACTCTTTTGCATCTTGTGTTTTTTCAGGATATGCTTAACTGGGAGGAAATCTGCATCTTCTATGCCCTAAAAGTGCGGTAGTCCACAGGTTGGCCTGAAATCCACTGAAAGTAGCTTGATTTTCTCACTTGGTTTCTAGAAATGGTTGAGAGATGATGGTCCTTAAACATCTGGTGGGAGATATGCTTAAAATTAGATGCGACGACCTTGACAGGAAATGCAGAAATGAAGGGGGTGGGGGAGGAAGAGAAGGAAGAGAGTGTAGTTCTGGGATTTGCTCCGTGAGTGCTTTGTGGGCATTATTCACGAAGAGAGACGTGTTGTGTTGTGTGTGTTAGCATGGAGGCCAGGCTCAACGCTGGAAGGCAGAAGTTCTCAAGCACAAAGATGGCGGCCACACAGACCAGATCCAAATATGAGTAGGACGTGAAGCGGGTAGAATGGATATTGGTTTCCTCTTCGTCTCCTTGTGTTGTGTTTGCTCTTCACCTGACGTTCCTTTCTACTTTGATTCCCAGCGTCAGTTTTTTCCTCTCTTCTCTTGCCTCAAAAGAGTCTGTTACAACTAATTTACACCTAAATTATTATAAAGTATAATGAATTCCATTGGAATTTCAGCCAATGATGAGTATCTGAGAAAGGATCTTTTGAGCAGCAGATCACAAAGGCCTTTTTTACCTATTCATAAGCCTATCTGTGTGGCAGGTAACTTCCTTTTATCATAGATTTGTCTTTTTTCATTGATTTTATTTATTTACTTTTAAGTGAAGTAGAGTTAATTTACAATGTTGTGTTAGTTTCAGGTATATAGCAAAGTGATTCTGTTATATATATATGTATATATATACACACACACACATATATATATATATATATACACACATATATATATATTCTTTTTCAGATTCTTTTCCCTTGTAGGTTATTAGAAAATATTGAGTATAGGTCCCTGTGCTATACAGTAGTTCCTTGTTGGTTATCTATTTTATATATCAGCAAGTAACTCTTGTCAGAAAACAGCCTGGGAAGTGTCTTAGCAGAGTCAGCTCTATAGATTGCAAGTCAGTTCCACTAGTTTCATTGCCCCCAGTGTAGTACAGGAAGTTCTACGTGATCCTGTAATCTTCATGAGATACAGAATTGACAAAAGGATTACAAAATCACGGGTGAGAAGCTATCTAACTTCACTGAGCTATCACCTAGCCCAGAGGTTTATCAAACTTTTTGGTCTTAAGTGAAATATTTTTAAGTAGAAACAGTATGGGATTCTTAACATGTAAAACATTGAATGGATAAAGCAGAGCTGTTTTGGGGTAAACCTGGATGGGCATCAGGAAAGAAGGATGGGTGAGGGGGAGAGAAAGCCAGAGACTCTTGCAGGGACCTCTGGGGTTTGGAGCCTAGAGTCTAAACAACATGGCACCATCTAACCCACACGTCGCAAAGATGCAGAAACCTGAGTTCTGAGATGCTAAAAGACTTGCTCACAGAGTTACACAGCCAGGAGGGGCCGAGTTAAACCAGACCCAACACTCTAAACTTCTAGTTCAGAGGTTTCCCATAACAGTGAGCAAATGACTGATTTTCCCTTCGATGTTTATTTTTTCCGATTATTTGAAAACCTAGAAAGTGTAGGGAGTGTAAGGGAAAAAATGAAATCCACCTAAAATCCCATCAGTCAAAAAAATGTACATGCTATATTTCCAGTATAATCTTAACTTCAACAATCTTAGACAGATTTGACTTTTCTCAGGCTGATTCAAATGTGTGGTTGATTCTGAGACCCAGTGAATATGGAGAATCAAACGTCCCAGGCCCTAGATCGTAACTGTGTATGGAAAGATTGAGCTGTTTCATTTATTCAGATTTTTAGGAAGGAGACATCTATGATGGAATAGTATTTCTGAAATTGTTCTTCCTAGGGACTTCCCTGGCGGTCCAGTGGTTAAGACTTCTCCTTCCAATGCAGGGGGTGCAGGTTTGATCCCTGGTCGGGGAGCTAAGATCCCACATGCCTGGGGCCAAGAAACCAAAACATAAAACAGAAGCAATATTGTAACAAATTCAATAAAGACTTTAAAAATGGTCCACATCAAAAAAAAGAAAAGAAAAGAAAAGAAATTGTCCTAAAACCTCCCTAACTAGTTATCCCAGCACCCAAACCCAACCTATCCTTGCCGAGAATGATAGACTAATTTTAAAATATTTGCATGAGGTCATTTTCCTAGGCGTTGTTCCCAAGTGTCTGAGTATATCAAGCTCTGGCTGCAGCTGAATGTTTCAAGTGAATTCTTTGAAGCTCCAGCACAGATGCTACTTCAAAGAAAAAAGCGATAGGAAAGGAAATGCTTCTTTTACCACATGCGTTAAGTGATTTTAAATTCATAAGTTCAGGTGAATCACAATGAGAGTGGAAATGAAGATGACATAAATCGTAGGGCATCCCACGTGGAGCAACTGGCTTTGCTGGGCTGATTGTAAAACAAGGACGGGCTGAGCCAGAAAAATGCGGCACATTTGGGGTAAAAACCAGAGATCTGCGCTCCACCTGAGAGTTTGCATAAATGTCAGGAACAGGGAATTGAGGGGAGAGTCGGTCAGTGGAAGAGGGGGAGCGGGGGATGCTGCTTACCCGAATGCCAGGTTGCCTTGGTTCAAATCAGGCTTTGTCACTTGAAACTTATTTAATCTCTCTGACCATTGACATCCCCATCTATAAAGAGGGGAACTAAAAGTGGTACCAATCTTTTAAGATTTAATAAGCCAATATACATACATCATGTAAAGCAGAGTCTGATATATCATGTTCAATGAATATTAGCTGTTTTGATTATAATTATTATGCAACTTTCTGATTTTTACCCTCTTTCACCTCCCATCTCTCTTCTAACTCTGCCCTGGAAATTTAGACTAGAATGACTATTTTCCTAGATGCATCTGGAAGACCAAAAGAAAGATGAACCATAGTTATGAGTTTGGAGCTTAAGCCAAAAGTCAGGCCTGAATGTGACAGTGACAGAGTGTGAGGTCAATTACGTAGAGTGAGCCCTGTATGCCTGGGCACCCCCTGAGACACAGATGGAAGAGAGGGCACAGAATTTCCTGAGGCAGATAAAATTAGCTTCCATTTACTGAATGCTGTGTGCTGGGCACTATGCTAAGGGGAATGTATCTCTTCTTCCCTTTGATGCTCTCAGCACTGCGTGTTTTCAGATGAACAGATAAGGGTTGGCAAAGTCACACAACCAGCCCAAGGTCACACAGCTGGTAGGTGGCAGAGCTGGGATTCCAGTTGAAGTCCAGTCAACCCCAAAGCTCATAATCATGCCCACTGTGCCATACTGCCCGCCAGAAGGCAAGCCAGATTGGGGCCGTAGCATGAACAAAAGTCTTGGTCCTTTTAACACTGAACAGTGGGGTTCGCGTGACTATGAGGCATATAAAAAGGACATGAGGCTGGATCATGGGCCCTTAAGTGCCATATTCAGAGGTATTTATCAGTCGAGTGAAAGGAGTCACTGAGAGCTTTGGATATTGGAGAGAATCATCTGACTTGCATTTTAAGAACATGAACTCTATTGGCAACTTATGGGGATGGATTTGTTGGAGAAGAGACAGGAGTCAGGGTGGCCAGTTTGAAGACTGTGACAATAGTCCACTGAGAGCTTCCTAGGCTAGGAGAATGGGAATAGAAAAGAAATTGTATATATATATTTAAATAAAGATCTAAGACATCATCTAACCGTAAGTGTAACGATTAAGGACACTGACTCTGGAACCCAGTAGAGTCCAAAGTCTGAATCTCAGTTCTGTCACATATTAATTGTTTAACCTTAGACAGTCAACTTCCTCCTTTGTAAGACAGAGAAAATGTTTGTCTTACTTAGTTACAGCTGCTATAACAAAATACCATAGACTGGGGTGGGGCATATAAACATCAGACATTTATTTCTCACAGTTCTGGAGGCTGGAAGTTCAAGATCAAGGTGCAGTTATGACTGGGTTCTGGTGAGAGCCCTCTTCTGGGTTACAGACTGCCAGCTTCTCGTTGTAACCTCACATGGCAGAAAGAGGGCATGAGAACTCTCTGGGGTCCCTTTTATAAGGGCCCTAATCCCATTCATGAGGGCTCCACCCTCATGACCTAATCTCCTCCCAAATGTCCTCCCTCCTACTACCATCACACTGGGGATTAGGATTTCAACATGTGAATTTTCTGAGTACACACAAGCTTTCAATCCACTGCAGTGATGTTATTTTAAAGGGTATTGTGAAAATTAGGATCTCAAAAGATGAATCACTTAAAAACAATTATAATGCAGTTGCCTAGCACATGGCTAGTGCTCAAAAAATAATAGCTACTTTATTATCATTATAATAATTATTAATATTCCTTACTGCCTTAGTCCTTCCTATCAACCAGAGAACAAAAGTCTGCAGAGAAACAGAATTAATGAATTTTTAAAATTTCATTATGATCTCATTTAAACAATTTAAATTTTTCAAAAATTTTATTTCTCATGTTTCCTTCGGACCAGTAGGGTTGAGAATCTGTGGTGTGTAGCATGGTGTCTTCCACAAATAGACATTTGTTGTTGTTGTTCTTTAGTGAATGAATAAAATGCAGTCCATCTAAACAAGCCATCTTGTTAACGCCCCCCATTGGATGGGTGGGGAATTATGCGTTGCTGTCATGTTTCTTTTTCATTGCCTTTTTGCCTCAGACCCCCCTGGGTCCCCAACTCCTGGACAGCAGAGTCCAGGTTGGCCTGACTCTTTTCATGGCCAAGCAGAGTGAACCCCAGGCAAAATAAGTTGCTTAAAATTTGCTTTGTCTCTGTGAATTATCTGTTGTAAATTAGGAGGGAAATATCTAATAACTAAAAACATATATTTTCAAAGTTGGGTTAAGGAGTCATTTTTTTGCAGAGTTGCCTACATTTCTGTGAAGTCAACTCCCCATCTCTAGGGGGATTTGGGAATCACAGAATCTCCAGATTGTTGCCAGGGAAAGTACTAATTAAGAATGCTTGGCACTAATTTTTTCCCCAAGAACAGGATGGTGAGGGTTATTTTTACAACCTCTCTCAGTTGGGCACAGATGATCCAAATTCATAGCATACTGGAGTGTTCTAGTTTTTCATTTTTACTCCTCAAATCTTCATGTTGTTCTACTGGTTTTATTGACCCTTGGAGAGCGAGTCCCCTGTCAGTCTCACATTGGTTCCCTTTGGACTTGCCCTGGGGTGGGGACACCAACCTCTGGATGAAGCACAGTGTAATTAAACGCTGGAGAAGTTGGACGTTGTTTGGAAAGCATGTTAGCTGTGCTTACTTATATGCCACATCATCGTATATGGGCTAACACCTTTACATGTGGTCTTTGTTTCGTTCCTTCGTATTGTATAAGGATTTGATCCACCATGTAAGATAGGAACAATGATTCTGGAGAAACGGATCCAGTGAACAGCACTGGCGCACTGGCTGCACAGTGCTAAAGTTGAGATGACGTTTAGAAGTACATACGTAAAATAATTCAAACCGAGTGATCCCCTGCGATATGCTTAGACTCTTTATGCATTGCTCTATTAATAGCTCAGGTCCCCAAGGATAGAGCAAGCATTTGAATTCAATTGACAACGGTAAATTACAATACAAATAGCATCAAATCAGTGAATGACCCAGTGCTAAAATATCGATAATAATGTCACCATTTTTGCAACGTGGCAAATCTGTTCTGAGTGTGAAAGTGTTGGCTAGCAGGAAACACACACAGTTACAGAGTCTTTTAACATGGAACTAGTTACTCTGGAGGATACCTGGGGGAGAGGTGTCATGAGTTGAATGGTCCATGGTCTCTTGAGTGAAAAAAGCAAATCTTAGAGTTTCATTTTGGTCTCATTTAATTATTAAAATCAGTGGATTCTTTTTCTTTACTTTCTGAGCCAAACGGCCTCACCATTTCCTTAATGATCAGAGTCATTAAAACTCACCCTTCAGAGACAATGTACGATAAGACAATAAGAGACTGGATGGCATCAGTTTCTTAGTGTTCACATAGCATACACACACACACACGCACGTGCATGCACTCACACACCTATACTACCATGTATGTGTGTGCGCATGTGTGCATACACACACACTCCAATGGCAATAGCCACTGCACATCTTATTTGCACACGTATCTTTACCTGAACCTGAGCAATCCACGTCTCCAGCGTGTTCACAGAACCTGGGCAGGCCTGGGAATCTGGGCAGGGCTGAGGGCTCTCATGATCCCGATAGAGAGAGAGGTAAGGTGGATTCTGAAGCAGATGGAGAAGATCGAGCCACACAGCAGCGCTCACAGAGTCAGTACCCCGTGGCCACCTCCCTCCCGCAGTTCTGTGTGTGGAGTGATGGAGGAACAACATCCTTTCGGTGCCCGGTGACCCTGGAAGTGAGCAGCAGAGTTACCCTGGCCCGCTCTGGATTTGGGAGGTTGCAGCCTTCGTCTTCACGCTGCAGGGAGATTGGCAAAGGCAGCCGGGGCTTAGGAAAGCTGCACAGTATTGCATTTCCGTTCTGATTACATTTCCCTCACCTCTGTGATCGTCCCGTTACCGTAGTTTTCATGCCTCCGATGCACAAACTCTGGAGCTTCGGCACCAGCTGCTTCATTCTAAACATCTTTTTTCTCTACCGAGCGCTTAACATCTGTATATTGGGCCATGCGACATGTGGCCCTGCCTTTGGGGTCAACCAAGGGACGGGCAAAGGAACAGACTGATTCCAGCCGGGCTGTCCTGATCAGCAGCCCCATGCTGTCACGAACTGCTGACCTCAACCTGCTCTTTCCAGAAGGCTCCACCGGACAGCGGCTTCATCTGTGTGCTCTGCTCCAGTGGCTTGAATTTCATTATCTCCTCCATGGCCCTTTCGGCAAGAGCTTCTACCTTCCCGCTCTGAGCACCTGTTAAAGCTATTTGCCTTTTTTTTTTTTTTTTTTGTCTATAAGTTGAGCTTTATTTTGAGTTCACATGATCCCCAAGGCAGCTTTTTTTTTTTTTTGCGGTACGCGGGCCTCTCACTGTTGTGGCCTCTCCCGTTGCGGAGCACAGGCTCCGGACGCGCAGGCTCAGTGGCCATGGCTCACGGGCCCAGCCACTCCGTGGCATGTGGGATCTTCCCGGACTGGGGCACGAACCCGTGTCCCCTGCATCGGCAGGCGGACTCTCAACCACTGCGCCACCTGGGAAGCCCAACATTTTTTTTTTTTTTAACATCTGTATTGGAGTATAATTGCTTTACAATGGTATTTTAGTTTCTGCTGTATAACAAAGTGAATCAGTTATACATATCTCTTCCCTCTTGGCGGCTCCCTTCCTCCCACCCTCCCTATCCCACCTCTCTAGGTGGTCTATTTGCCTTTTAAAAAGCATTTCCTTTCCAGCTCTGGTTTCTTTTCCAAGTAAATTCACTAGGTGGCAGCGAGCAGTGAGGGAAAGAAGGCTGCTTTTGAAAGGGTTTCCAGGGCAAGTGCGGCTGAACAGTCTAGGATATCTATGAGCCATGGGCTCCGACATCAATTACAAATAGAGACCAGCCTGCACTTTTAAGGGAACACCTCGTATTTTACTAAATGATGAAATGCAAGATTCATTGTCAGACCTCCTCTTAGCTCTCTGCTAATTTCTGTTCAGGTTGTATTCTTAATATTGTTGAAACTGACAGCATTTATTCATCACCTATAAATGTATTACCTTTCCAGAAATCAGTGATTACAAGCAGGTCCTCCTCATGCAGTCAAAACTTCCATTTGTGTGTGTGTGTGAAGGTGTGCGTGCTTTCTTTAGAGGGCAGGAGAGTCTCACGATTCCTTGGAAGATTTAGGTGGTGCTGTCCTTTGATTAATTTCTCTATGCTAACCATCACCTCCCTTGTACCCTATTAGATTTAGGCTGACAGTTTTCGCAGCAGCTAAAGCCTGGAATCTTATATTGCCTCTGCCTTGGGAAGACTCTAAAACTTCAAGTTTATGAAAGGACACTGAAATCTTAGTGCCTACGCCCTCAATTAGTTTACTGATATGCTGCCTGGTTTTTAACCTAAATGCACTGTGTTAAGAGGGGAAGAAAACAGTTATAAATCAACCAGAAAGACAGTTTCCATAAACTACTTAGTCTTGCCTGTGGCCGGAGAGGTTGACCTCACTGGGATCAGGAGTGCAGACACTGTCGTGTCACAGCCTTTGCACTCCCTTGTCTTTACCCACGGCCCTACCCTGGCCCTGGCCTGGGGAACTTAACAGAAGTGAGGTGGGAAGCTCTGTTTCTAGCCAAACATTCTTGGACCAACAGCATCGTTGCAATCAGCCGTGTTGCTGCTGTAACCCTGATCTCAGAGTCCAGTTCTCATGACTAGGCTTCTCCCAACTTCTAGATCCTTCTCTCCATCCAGGTCTCTGCCCTGGTCTTGGTAACCAGTCCACTCCCTCTATTCCTGCCTTGCTCTCGCCAGACACCTTCCGAGGCTTTTACATCTGAGCCTGGTCTCAGGACCCCACTGTCTGATGCAGACCGTCCCCCCCCTCCAGTGTCTCTGATCGCTGGATATTGCTCATTTCTGGGTCCCTGAGAGTGTCCTCCACAGAGCTGTTTGGATGCCACGTGATTCCCCTTGGACCCCCTCCCATGAGATCACCATGAAAAACTCCAGCTTTGCTGTTGCCTGCACTTGATGAACTCTATGGAGGGTTACTCCGAGCTGGATACTGGAGATACAGTGGAAATCAGACATGGTCCCTGTCATCAGAGAGCTTACACCCACCTCCAGATCTGCGTTCTGCCTCGGCACCTTTGCCCAAAGCCAGCGGCAGGGTCTGTTCCTGTGCTAGGCCACGGTCGATCCCAGTGTGGTCGATCCCGGTGTCCCCGGTCCTATTGCTGCAAAGTGGGGTACGGCTGGCTGTGCCTGAGGCCATCAAAGCCTCAGCTTTGTGCCTGAGGCCATCAGAGTCCTGCTCAGCTTCAGGTAAAACTCCTTCGGTCACTGTCCTCCAGCACGTTGGGGCTATGGTTAATCACGTGCAGGGAACCGGAGAGCTGAGTGGTCACCTAATCACTGTCTTCCTGGGTCAGGTGTCCGCACCAGCAAGTGCAGCACAGGGCAGACATGAGGAGCCTTCCTGGCTTGGGGTGTGAAGCCCTGGACCACTCACATTCTGCCTGATTAACTTGCTGTAAGAGAGATGAATGTGTCAGGAGTGTAAAATCACCCCGGCCTTGGGTTTAATCGCACAGGTCATCAGGAGATCCTGAGGGGGCATTGGGCTGAAAATAAGCCATCCCTTGCTAAGGCGACAAAGTTGACTGAGGTCAAGTTTCGATATGTAGTGGACAGTTATATGACAGTATGACAGTGGACCTTCTAGGAAAGCTGTGCTTGGGATACTTTGTTAATTATCTTCTAAGTGAGTAGCGTGAGTTGTTAATAACACCGGCAATTCCAGTTGGGGACTTAAAGATACACATAATAAATCTTAGTGATGTACTAGCTGGATACACATAGTAAATCTTAGTGATGTACTAGCTGGAAAGCAAATAAGTAAAGCCAAGCTCCTCTCTGGTGCTCCCATTGGAATGAGGCAAGCATGGTAGAAAGATACACTCATAGGGAAACTAAGATTGGAAAAATCAGTTCTGGCAGTTCTTAGAAAAAAGAAATCGTTACGCACATGGTGCAGTTTCGCCATGCAGCTCTTTTCTCTTGCAGTAATGGGAGTGTTTTGTTTTGGTTTGTTTTGAATGCTGTGTGGAACTACCTTGTCTACCGTGTACATATACATATATATACATGCACATCACCTGATTGCTTTTTAATGCATTTTTAAAAGATCAGATGACTTACTTAAGAAGTTAAGTATACAAGGAAATCCCTTTTAGGAGTCTGAACATTCTTTCTCGCAGCCTCGTGCATGCCTTATAGTGCTAAGAGGTTTGGTGTCATTTTGTGGTTTGCTGGTCTACACTGTCAGGATTCAAGAGCGGTGACTTCAGTGTTGGTTTGGGTGCTTAATCTGGGTGCTTCTCTTTAACGAGAACCGAAGCTCAAGAATTTATACCAGTGACAAAAAGATGTATTGCAAAGTCCTGAACCCATGATAACAAAGTACCCCTGATGCAGTTCATAAAGTTAGAGGGACTTCCCTGGTGGTCCAGTTAAGACTCCGCGCTTCCAATGCAGGGGGAACAGGTTCGATCCCCGGTCAGGGAACTAAGATCCCATATGCCGTGTGGCGTAGCCAAAAAAAAAATTTTTTTAAGTTAGAAATAGAGAAAGAATTACAAATAGGACCCAGGCCCCGTTGCAGTCTGGTTCCCTCCTCCTTGGCCAACTGATAAAGACTTTAGCACAGAGGGGCTGGCTGGGGCGATGCATCCTGATTTGAGCCCGCACGCTGGTCTCCTTGCCCCGATTCTGCATATCCTGCCCCTGCCTAGTGCGCGTCCCTGCAAGGTGGCCCCTTCCTGATGTGATGACCGCTATCGTGCAGATTGTAGAGTGTCTTTGGGCTCTCTCACTGCAGCTGTCCAGCGTGCAGTGCAAAATGCCCCACTCACGCTTGTAGTACTCTCGCTACTTCCCTTCCTGTTTCCAGTTCCCATCTGTCAGATCTGGGCAGTGCAGAGCTATGAGAGGATTAACTTTTGTGCACTCTGTGAATGTACCAAATATTCTCTCCTGTGTGGTGAGGAATGCACAGCTCTCCAGGATTTCAGAGAAGAGTAAGAATATCTTCTAAACCGAACGCTACCTTGAAGTCCCGACTCCTGTTACTCAGAAAGCTTTTCCTTTACAGTTATTTCTAGGTCCCTGCTATAAATATCCTCCCAGCAGCCATCTGCCCCTGCGGCAGAGTTTTACAATTTTATGCTGGCTGTTTGGGTTACACAATTACAGGACCGCCAGCCATTCTAGAGCCATTTCAACTATTCCTCTCTCTCTCTCTCCTAGAGAATATCGTCCCTGCTCTGTTAGGAGAGGGCAAGATTTATTTTTGTTGCCTGAAAAATCCGTGCAGTTTATACAAAGCAATCAGCAGGTGGTCAGCTAATGTGGTTTAATCCATGAACTCACGAAGAGGAGGGAGGAAACGAAACAAGGTCTGGAAATTACCTCAACATCTGGACTGTGAGCTTCTGCTCTGTGGTGCTAGGCCAGGCCCCTCCAATCAATCCAAACCGTGGGTGAGGGCATCTCTCAACGGGGCAGGGAGAGGTTTTCCCACAAGAAAAATTTCCAGTAAAACTAGAGCTTTCTTTTTTTTTTTAAAAAAAAGCTTGAGAGGGTATCCTGTTTTACAATTCACAACAAATAAGGTGTTTTGAGGCCAAGACCCTAAAGAGATAAACCACCACAAAAGCAGCCACTGAAAGGGGCATGTTTGGAAACTTCCTGAAAACATAGAATGGGCTGGCCCTGTTCCCAGTGGGCTGCGTGAAAGGTGGGGGAACGGGTCTTTGTTTTCCCTGTAACAGGTGACAGTTCAGAGTTGGACCAGCCCATATCCTCTCTGGGAACCGTGCTGATACGTGCACGCAGGGGCTGCTTGGCCGGGTCCCTGGAGGCAAAGAATGGATCATGGGTGGGAAGTAAGCCAAGGGCAGCCACACCATTCACTGTGCTCTCCCCGTGGAAACAACTTCCAGGGACCCCTCGCCAGGGGCTGGTGGGAACATAGGTAAAGTCAGGAGTAGGCTTTGTGACTAGTAAAATCAGCTGGGAAAGTAAATGGACTCCAAGCGCTGGGGACATTCCAGGAAAGAGGCTTTGAAGTGGCGGTGACCAGAAGTTGGCTGAAAAAGCCCCACTGGCTCCCTCATAAATGAGGACTCATCTTACAGGCCTTTCCCGACACCTGCAACCGCTGCCCCCCAACCCTTGCTTCTCCTCTTTCCAGACAAGCCGACAGCTGCTGGGTCATGGTGGTGGCAGAGCTAGGGATCTCCTGGAGTCAGACAGAAGAACAAGAATGAGTCCGCTCCATGTTTCTTTATGCTGTGGTGGTCACCCATAATTCTAAGAAAACATATATAAATAAAATCTCCAGGAGACATACACACGAAACATCATCAGGGTAGGCTTTCTTGGCAACATTAAACTATACTCTAGTCAAGGAGGGCCACAAACTTTGCCCCAAAAATGACCCTGAAAAAAATGGTAAATCCATGAAATCAATGTTGGAAACAGCCTTTGAGCTGAGATGAGGGAATTTATGATAAAATACTTTTTAATCAAACTTGATTATCCCACATTCTATCGATGGGAAATAGACCTATCTCACTTACAGAAGGTAAGATGTAAATCATTACAAAGTACATTATGGAGAATTTTTTAGCATAAGTACTTTCTAACCTTTGTTTAGAATACATGAACATGGATTCAAATCTTTTATATTGGCAGACGTGGTGTTCATATTAGTGAATTTGAGCCACTGTCAGAAGCTGAATTATCCAAGATTAATCAAATGTTCAGTCTACTAAAGCTGAAAAGCAGGCTGGTACATTTGAAAGATTTTTTGTCAGAATGGTGGAAACCAAAGTGAGATTTTCGTTTAGACTTAGTTAAATAGTAATTAAATTTAATCAGTATATCCCATTCCCCAGCCTACCTAATTAGTTTTACTTCTTTGGCGATAAATAGAAATGTATGTCATTTCCATTTATTTTACACTCATAACTGACTACAGAAATATATACCTAAGGCGGAAGCACATGCCTTTATATATATGCTGGAGGGTTCTTGAAAGACCGAGGCACAAAAGGCTTACTGCCAATCCCATTAAAGTTGAAGGCAGAGGATTTTGCATAAGAAGAGAAAAATTGGTTGCAGTGCTCCTCAAAATGATCCACTGCATGCCTGCTGCCGTCCAAAAGGGTGCTGATACTCAAAGCTGTGAAATGAATGCATGATTCCTGCCGCTGAGATGAGCAGTTAATGCGCTTCCCTCCAAGTTCATGAGTCACATTTGGGACCAGGCGATGGTCCATCCCCCAAATCGTGACTACACCAATTTCACAGAGAGGAGGTTTCAACAGAACAGTGAGCACGTATGAATAGCTAGGACGATTGCAGCAGCCCACAGGCCTCCTCTCTGAGCTCCACAGGCTGAGCTCTCACTGGCGTGTCGCGGTACCCAACGTATGAGGCAGGCAGCCTCTTTGCCCGGCATCCCCAAGGGCACTGAGTTGAAAGGCAAGCTCTCTGGATATGAGATTCTGAGACCTGTTTAATCTCTCTGCGGCAGAAAGAATTTTTGATAAGGGGGAATGTTCCCTGCAAACTGTCAGAGCCTCACCCAGGTGTTGTCAAGCCACAGTACCAAGACTGGTGATTGGAGAAAATAAGAATGCCTGAAAGCTACCCTTAGGTTAGTAATTGCTGGAACCCACACGAGGGGCTGTGTCCTTTATAGACACCATCTCGTGTAAACCCACAACCCTGGGGGGGTGGAGATTCACATCAACATTTACAGTTGAGAAAACTGGGACTTAGAGGGAATAACCCACCCCCAGCAAATAGGAGTTAGGATTCAGCCACTTCTTGCCGCTTCCAGTATCCAGGCACTGTCCTGTAATGGCACAGGGCAGCCTACCTTGCAAGGCTTTCAGAGCACGGGAGGAAAACTTCTTGATTTACAAACAGAAGGAAGAGTGATTCCCTTAGTAAAAATTAGGAGAATTTATTCTGGCATTTAGCAAGGAGGTGTTTCGAAATGGACCCAAGATTTTGTTTTTATTCAGGTATGGTAAGGCCAACAGAGCAGGAGATAATTGCCATGGAAAAGAAATTGTTACTCAGAGTTCCCAAGGGGAGGGGGCATGGCGTGCCACACAGGGTCACACGGGGAAGCACCAGGGTCGTCGGGAGGCAGAAGGAGCAAGGGAAAGGCATGCGTAAAAGCCTTTATTGTGGTTTTCCAGGGGAAAGAATGGGCGAGGATAGGTGAGCAGCTGGGCAGGCTTACAACTGAATACTTTGATTAACGTTGGCAGACTCTGGGATAGAGACTTGGTCTCTAGCTGTCCTGTATCTGGGCCTGGGGTGAGTTAGGGCAGGGGGATACCGTCCCCTGCAGGAGGCTGCCTAAAGGAGGTAGGTCGGGGTACGGACCCGGAATTGGTTGGTTTGCATACCAAGGTGTGTTGGCAGGCAAAGTGTTTGCTGCCTCTAGGAATTACAGGAGCCCCACCCCTTACCCCGTTCATGGTTTTGCTTTCCATGGTTTCAGTTGCCTACCGTCAACCTTGGTCCAGAAATATTAAATGGAAAATTCCAGAGATACATAATTTGTAAGTTTTAAGTTTCGAGCCATTCTGAGTAGCGTGATGAAATCCTGCCCAGGACGTGAGGCGTCATTTTGTCCAGTCATACCCCGTAGTCACTTGGTAGCCATCTCAGTTATCAGATCGACTGTCCAGTTATCACAATGCTTGTGCTCAAGTCACCCGTATTTTACTTAACAACAGCCCTAAGGCACAAGAGGAGTGATGATGGCCACTTAGATATGCCAAAAAGGAGCTGTAGAGAGCTTCCTTTAAGTGGAAAGGTAAAAGTTCTCGACCTAATAAGGACAGGGGAAAATTGTATGCTGAGGTTGCTAGGATCTAAGGTAAGAACAAATGTCCTACCCATGAAGTTGTGAAGAAGGAAAAAGAAGTTCGTGCTAGTTTTGCTGCTGTTCTTCAAACTACAAAAGCTACAGCCACCGTGGGTGGTGAGTGCTTAGTTAAGATGGAAAAGGCGTTAAATTTGTACAATAAGATATTCTGAGAGAGGTTGAGAGAAACAGACCACATTCACATAAATTTTATTACAGTATCTTGTTATAATTATCCTGTTTTATTATTAGTTATTGCTGTTAATCTCTTACTGTGCCTGATTTATAAGTTAAACTTTATCATAAGTGTGTATGTATAGGACAAAACATAGTATATATGGGTTCAGTACTAACTGCAGTTTGCAGCATCCACTGGGGGCCTTGGAACGTATCCCCTGCAGATGGGGGCGGGGGGTAGGACAGCAGTTAATCCTGGGAGAAGCAGTCTGTCCTCCAGTCCACAAGGCTCCAAGATTTCGAAGCATCATAAAATAGAGAAAATAAAAACTATGATTAGTTCAAGAGAGCACCTAAAAAACCCTCTGTGCACGTGCCTTTTTTACTTTTCCCCGTGGCAACATGAGCAGCAGTCATGGCTACAGACATTTTA
Organism: Monodon monoceros; assembly: GCF_005190385.1. NCBI lineage: Eukaryota > Metazoa > Chordata > Mammalia > Artiodactyla > Monodontidae > Monodon > Monodon monoceros. The sequence goes on from NW_021703778.1 coordinate 7,880,169, forward strand.
TGGGACAGCGTTGCTGCTTTCAGAGCACACTGCCTATGGGCTGACTGCTTACAAGTCTAAGAGGACTGAAACATGGGCTTGTTTGCTATTTTTCTCTGGGTGTAACCTCTCATAAATGAGTCTTGATTAGCTCGGGTGCTTGACTCACGGAGATATTTCTTTAGAAATATGTTCATCCGCTTCTTTAACAGCCAAAGTTTTCATTCCCTGGAGTTTCAGTGGGACAAAGGTGGGGACGAGATGCCTCACGAAAGTATGGATGTCGTCATAAGCTTTGTAGGATGCTCATACCAAGTTTTGCTGTTTTATTTGTCTTCTGCCATTAGCTGCCTTCTTTGCTACCCAAAATGAAGGAACTGTGGCTAACTAAAATCTACTCTAAATGTCTCCTTATCCATTGGTGGGCACTAGAAGGGTGGTTAGAGAAACTGTCCAATTCCTCTATCAATTCACAGCTTAGCTCTGCCCTTAGGTGTGTCCCCAGACTGAAGCCATGCCTGATAGGGTCACCTTTGCCAGCCTTCCCTCCACCTGGAAGCACCTGAGGATCCAGTTCCTTTTACGCTCAGACAAAACTGAGTGGAGACAATAACAGTGCATTATACTCCACCCTCCCTCTTCACCCTTCCTTTTGCAGAGGCTGATGGCTAAGAGCAGAGGCTCTGCAGCACGACACGTGGTTTTCTCTTCTGGCTCCGTACCTGACCAACTCAGTGACCAGGGCTGGTCACCGAACCTCTCTGTGCTTCAGGGTTTTTCCCCCTAATCTCTAGAATGCAATGATAATAATAGAACCTATATCATAGCATTGGTGAGAGGATGAAATGACTGTTACAGGGACAGAGTAAGGGCTCGTAAATGTCAGCTGTTATTAATGATCTTTGGAACAGCATTTGTCCAAGTGGGGCCTGTGGTCCATCTGCACCAAAATAACCTATGCTGCTGTGGCCAAGTGTCCTACAGAATCCAAGTCTCTAGAGGAGGTTCCAGGATTCTGTTCCCCAGCCCGTTCTTAGACATACACAGCCCACTAATGTGTGAGAACCACACCTTAAAATTGAAGGTTGAAAGTGGTTGGGATAGAGGCTTTTCAGGCAGGCAGATCTAACTTCAAATTTCGCCTCACCTCTTAGATGCATCTGTGTGATGCAGAATAAGGTACTGGATTTCTAGTCTCTGGCAGCTGCTGTTTCAATACATTGAGATATTAACATCTGTTTTGTTCAACAAATATTTATTAGTGATGCTACGTATATGACACGTCCTTGGTGCGGGGGATATAAGAGTGAACATTCTTGAAAAATCTATTTGTTTAGATCATTGTCAGACCTTTGCAGGGCACTATAGATAATTCCCAATCAAGCCCACCCAATTTAATGATTATTTATCATGATCATTGGTAGGTCTGAAAATGCCATGGAAGAGATGATCTGTAGAGTCAGATATGGGCTACAAAGCCATTCCCTTTACATTTTGACAGTGTCCATGAAGACCAATCACCAATCAGACGCACCTGAGTTTCAGATGCCTCCTCTTCACCTGGCCCCCACCTCACCACAGCTTGGTTGCAGGGAAATGCCAGAGCAGTGGGTCATTGGTTGTACCACTCAGCCCGAGAGATAGCATTATGTGGAGGAAGGAGTACAAGGACTTAAAATAAGTAAGCCAGGGCTTCCCTGGTGGCGCAGCGGTTGAGAGTCTGCCTGCCGATGCGGGGCACATGGGTTCGTGCCCCGGTCCGGGAAGATCCCACATGCTGCGGAGCGGCTGGGCCCGTGAGCCATGGCCGCTGAGCCTGCGCGTCCGGAGCCTGTGCTCCACAACAGGAGAGGCCACAACAGTGAGAGGCCCGCGTACCGCAAAAAAACAAACAAACAAAAAAACTAAGCTAGTTCTGTCACCAAGTAGCTGGTGACCTTGGACACAGTACTGCAAACTCCATGAGCTGCAGAACCCTCTCCTGCAGAACAAGAATGTTGGACTCAAAGAACTCTACAGTCTCCTCCAACTTTATCAGCCCATGGGAGATCTACTCCAAATGCAATTAGGAGTTCTAGGCTCTCCTTGGGTAAGTAGTTTTCGGGACCCCCAATATCTACCCCTATCTCCCACCCTCCACATCTGTAGGGCTTCTAGTCACTCTTGGAAAGGAAAGGTTGAGTTCTGTACGAAGCCTCTTGCATTGGTTGGCAACAAAGGTGGCACCTCTTTTGCAGAATCCAAGCCTGGAATATCAATAAAAACATCCTAGGTTGTATCTGTGTTTTTAACAATGAGTAGAAAATCTTTGAAGAGTATGGTTTGAATTAAGGCAGATAAACCTTAGTAAAAACTACGTGTTGAATGGTCTAGGGCAGTGCAAGACCATGACTAGAGCCAGATGACCAGATTGGAGGGCTGAATTTTCACAGGAGGAATTTGCTGTGTCGCCTCCAGCAAGTTACCCATCCACTCTGAGCCCAAGGAGAGTGATACTTGCCTCCTAAGAGTGCTGTAGGCATCAAAAACGATAACGAATGTCTAGTGCTTGACATAGATCCTTACGTCGTGGAAGACACTCGGTACGTGATGTTCACCATCATCCTCATCGCCATCATCGTTACATTATTGTTACAACATGATCGCACTTTTACATTTTCCAGGACGTAAAGCTTGCTACTGAGCTTTCACTTACTTTATCCTCCATCACCCCTACAGGGTATGCACAGCTGGTACTATTTTAGATGACAAGTCACCCGCTGGGTCAGCCATGATTCCCACCCAGTTCTTCTTCAGAGAGTCTCAACTGAAGGTGGTTTTCCTGTCTCCTCTTCCATCTGAGCGATCCAGCGAGGTGCTTACAAGACCCCCAGTGCAGGCACCCGGACCCTGGGAGAGGCAGCCGGGCACACTGGCCTTCATCCGGTCACGTAACGTAAACTGACAACTGTCTCTCCACCTAGTTTTTGTTTTGTTTTGGGCCCTTTCGTCTTCACTGCACATGTGCAGGAGGAAGTTGATAACCAGACATGTCACTTCAGCACAGACCAGAAATTGACTGCTGTGGTTTTACAAGTCATGGGGAGTTTATTAAAAACTAAATTGATAGCTAGAAAGGACTCTGACTAGAAGAAGCCCATAAACTTAATGGTACTTATTAATTTATGGGCTATTATTCCAAAATGAGTCATCTCTCTAGAAAAGCATCGAGAGCTGTGATTTGGTTAGGACGATGCTTGCCGTCTCCCCTTACAGAGGTGACGACTACTCACCAGCATCTGAGCTGGGTCAGACGCCCAGCTTCACTCTCCCCACTTCAAACCGAGTGCCTTTCTCTTTGACTTGACGCATTTATATATCTCGTTGAGATCAGTGTCTTAGTCCGATGACACAAGCCTGGCGGGTGATCGGGAAGGCAGTAGATGAGCCTTAATGAGACCCCGACTGGGTGCTGGTCTCCAGGATTCTTCTCCCACCTCAGCGTCTTTCTGGCATGCCGGGTCTCCTCTCAGGCTGCAGTTTCCTCACCTGCGAAGTGAGGGGCTAGCATCACTAGCTTCCATTGTCCCTTTCCTGATTGCAAGCCGCACTCAGGATCCAAAGGCCTCTGGCCCGGCAAAGTCCTGCAGAACAATCCCCAGCCCAGGAGGGGCTCGCCGTCTCATCTTAGCCTGGACACTCACATGGCACAAAGAAAGAGAGGCCCCAGCAAAGAACATGCCCTGCTTGTCAACACACTGATCCCCATGAATCCAGTGAATGAGAGTCCAAGGTGCTGGAGGGCTTGACATCATGGGTTGGGGTCTCCCTTCCTAGACTAATGCGTGCACAGGACCCAATTCCCATGTCCGCGCTGGGAAAATATGGAGGAAAGGATAGAATATCATCACAGCCTTCAGTTGGTGGGTAAGAAGCAAAGTGGGGAAGCAGCAGCAGAAGTGGATGTTTGGAAGTCCGTCTCTAGGGGACACTCGAGGCAGAGCGGGGGAGGAGTAATCAAGCGACCCAACACTAGAATCACACAACCTTGCTGAGCGCCAAAGGTGTTTGAGGTACTAAAGGACACATAGGATCGTCTACACGGTCTGTTACTCTCTGGCCAGTGATCTGCTGTCTAAAACACTGTAGGTTTCACCTATTTCATTAAACACCATTGCTCTATAGACGTGATTATCTCAAAATTAGTGCTAGATGTCAAAGAAAGATGGAATCAGAAACCATCATTTTCATTAATGGAAATACTAGGAAACACTTTTATTGTTTTTATCTCATTTACTTTGTTTACATTATTATTATTATTTTTTTTGGCGGTACACGGGCCTCTCACTGTTGTGGCCTCTCCCGTTGCGGAGCACAGGCTCCGGACGCACAGGCTCAGCGGCCATGGCTCACGGGCCCAGCCGCTCCGTGGCATGTGGGATCTTCCCGGACCGGGGTACGAACCCGTGTGCCCTGCATCGGCAGGCGGACTCTCAACCACTGCGCCACCAGGGAAGCCCTGCGTGTAAGATTTGACACACAGTAGGAAGACTTCCTGAGCGTCAGGGTTTTAAAGCCTGGAGTGCATTCTCACAGGAGTATCAAGGTCCTTCTTACCCCTGTTAGGTTTGGTTTCAGGGTAATCTTGCCAGGAGACACAGAAAAACCAGACACACCCTACAGGTCCTTCCTCCCCTTTGGATTCTAAAGGAACGGACCTGAGAATATTACAACCAGGGCTGTTGTTCCTTTAGCGTCCAGCGAAGTAGACTATAGAAGACGAACCTCTGGCTTGTATTTATTACATTTGTGTTTATTATGATTATTCATTCATGGGAATGGTCCTTTGCGGTGGGATGCTGTCTGCCTCAGAAGTCTAATGACAAGGGTCATTAATCCCTGAAGCCAGGGTGATCGTCAGGTGGACTGAGGCTGAAATGATTCACCATCATGTAATGTTTTGCACAACTGGGTTCATTTTACAAGACACTTTCTCATCTTCTTCTTTCCCTACCACACGCCCTACTCACGTGTGGGTGAGGGCACCGGCACGTGCACACGCCATGTAGCACACACACCACCTAGCCACAGGCAACAGGAATATTCGAGATGGATGTGGAGCCTATGAAAACGGGTCTACTCCTGAGTGTCCCAGGGGACGCCATCTCTGATTTAATTATGTAACCCTCTTAGCATTAGACATAAAACCTCAATGCAAACAGGTCTGCTTTACCTTGTGTTTGCTTCTAAAAAAATGAATGCGTTTATTAAACCTTAAGAGACGGTTACTCCAAATGCATCACTCCCGACAAGCTTCCATGTTGTAAAGGGCATCTCAGAATTGACAAGAGTGACCTCCTGAGACAAGGGCAACAAAAAGGCTTTCCACTCAGTTGGAAATGGATACAGAAATTGACATTTTGCCAGTACTAATAACAGTGACTGCAAATACTTAGGGCCCACTTACGAAGCGTCCTCCCGTGCATTATCCCCTTTGAGCCTCATAACAGCCCTGAGAGATCATGGAGAAGGCATTGTTATTCCTCTTCTTATTCTCACTCGAGGATGAGAAAGCCAGAGCCCTGAGGTTCCGTGGGCATCTGGCAGCAAGGAAGGGCCAGCATTCCCGGTGACCGGGTCCAAATCTTCCATCCCAGTGAGAACAGCTTTTGGTGCAAAAGCAATTTGGGGCCCAGAGGACAGTTCTTATAGCATCTATTTCTTGTCTCGTACATGGTCCTCAGTCCCAAGCAGCATTTGTAGTCCCTTGCGATACCTACCCAGGTACCGTGGCAGAACCTGGGATCCCTGGAGTCTCCTCACTTCTCTAAGTGTTTGAGTGACACTGAGCCAGCCCTGAGGGAAACTGCTAGAAAGTACTCCTAGACCCAGGCCCTCTGTTAAGAGGATCGAAGTGCGAAACTCCAAGAGCTGTCTTCTCCACAAGCCTCTGGACTCTGCCCTCTCCTTCGTGTTCACGCGCTCCATCTTGTACACATCCTCTCTCAGCGCCTGTATCTCTTCCTCTGTTACTCTCCCCTCTGTCTCTCCTGCTTGCTGGCTCATTGAGGACAAGAATGACACTTCATTCAGCCTCGTATGCTACGGCACGTTGTCCCATTCGGGGAATATGCGTGGAATGAACATATGAAGACGTTAATTAAATAATTCATGACTAGGAAGAAATCCAGACAAGTGTAGGAAAAGGCAAATTAGTGGATTGTATCTATCTTGTTCCTTCCCCACCCCCAAATGAATAGTAATAGATTTAATAACTATACACATTTTAGCTTCTTAAGGTGATGGTTTTAGCCCAGGCCTAGAAATGACAAAGTAAACCCAAGCACACTCTGTTCTCTTGCTATGCTCACAAACTCCCCAGTCCTCGTCAGCACACAGATAACCCGAGAGACACCCGTAGGAATTCACAGACAGGCCCTCGTGACACAGCTGCGGGCTGCTGGGTGCGACCCATGCTGGGTGGATGAATAGGTAAAGGGCTGCATGGGGGGCTGGCCTCATAGCACTGAGGCTGGTTTTTCAGCGGCTCGGGAGTGGCAGACAGACCCAAGACTGGGTGGCCATCCAGCTAAAGTCAATTCTTCCGGCAAATATTCGTACCTTCCTGTGATTAAAGGTAGGCGGCATATTACAAGCTCATTTTAAGCTAAAGTATACGTTGCCACTGTTGGTTTGGAGAAGCAATGTGGTCTACCAGAAGGAGCAATAGCTCTGGATGCAGGTAGAGGGGAGTTCCAGTTCTATCTCTGTTCTTAGTGCCTGAGAAAGCTACATCAACTCTTCAGACCTTGGTTCCTTGACGTGGAAAATAGAATGAATGGTAGGTAATGCATCGTGTTGTTCTGATGACTGAATATAAGGGAGGGAACGTATTTACTATGTACCTGGATTGACTAGGTTCCAAGGAATTATTTCCGACTTGCCCTGCCTCTCCTTTTCCCATTACAGTAAAGTAATCAGATGAACAGGTTTTCACCAGGACATAAAGCGCTTACTGGAGAGAGAAAAAAAAACATTTTTTAAGAGATGTAGGTCATTGATTATTTGTATGCAAATGTGAGTATAATTTAAAATAAGCCAGATCTAATCATTGCTGACGATCTTGCAGAGCCTTTCCTGCACAGTGCTCTACAGGCCAGAAGTTGGCTTGAGCTAGTGTAGCTTTTTTCTTTAATTATTTTTATTATTTTTTAAAATAAATTTATTTATTTTATTTTTGGCTGTGCTGGGTCTTCGCTGCTGCGTGTGGGCTTTCTCTAGTTGCAGCGAGCGGGGGCTACTCTTCATTGCAGTGTGCGGGCTTCTCATTGTGGTGGGTTTTCATTGTGGAGCATTGGCTCTAGGCACGCGGGCTTCAGTAGTTGCGGCACGCGGATTCAGTAGTTGTGGCTCACGGGCTTAGCTGCTCCGCGGCATGTGGAATCTTCCTGGACCAGGGATCGAACCCACGTCCCCTGCATTGGCAGGCGGATTCTCAACCACTGTGCCACCAGGGAAGCCCCCTTTTTTCTTTAATTATTAAGGGCATCTTTCTTTGACTATACTCTATGGAATATGTAGACTGTCGGCTAGTCCTGGGTAATCCCCATGTCTGTAGCGTTTGCTGTGTTATAAGCTTCTGAAGGACGTAGATTAAACCATCTAAGAGTAAGTCCCCTGAAGTCAAGACCCGAAGGCTCTTTTTCAAATGGGAGTTATGCCTCCTATTACCCAGTCCCGCATGCTTAGCAGGTGTTTACCTGTGTTATCATCTTTAAAACCCGTCTTACCCCTGTGTGAGTCTGTTTCTCTCCTCCAGTGGAGTCCCCTCCATTCCAGCTGTGCATAACCATAAGCAGGCAGATGGACCGCAGGTCAGTCCAACACCCTCCTGGATGAGACATTTCCTCTTCTATGTGTTCGTGAGGTATGAACTCTGAACGCATTCCTCCCCAGGGGCATTGTACCTGGACACAGAAATGCTTTCGCACAGCAGTTTATAGCATTCACAGTAGCTGTGATTGTCTTCTCAACTGCTGGCTTTGATCACTGGTGCTTTTCTCAACTGTGTGTGTCCGTTTCAGACATGAAACAGCTGATAATTCATCTTGTTGAAGACCCAGGTCTTGAAATCAATATTTACACTGCCTGACTCTCATCCTTAGCTTCTGGACAAGCGGAAGAGTGGAGAACAGAGCCCAGGTTGAGGGGCAGTTGACGCACCCTTGAGATGTTCAACCTCCCTCCCCCTTCCACTGCTTCCGATTTTGCTCTGTCCACTACTGAGACCCCATTCCATAACCCGCACCCTTACAATTCACCTTGACTACCCTTCTAATTGCCACCTAAGTACTTTGTTGGTGCCATGGTACTACCTACACAACAGTTAAAAGGAGATTTTGGTGACTCACTTCATGCAGGGCAACTTCCAATCTTCCAGCACCTGAGTTTTCAGGAATTTCAGCCTGACCATTTGGGTGACAGATGACTGCCCATGAAAAGGGCGGACTCTTTCCCCTGAACTGCCCCTCGCTCCATCCCCTCCCCCTATAGCAGTCCTTGGGCAAGCTAAGACACCCCCAACCTCATCAGCCATCCTCTGAGGTCTTTCCCACCATGGATACCAGCCATGTAGTATCTGACCACAGATCCCAGTCATGTTTTGGTTTTGGAGGGTATATTCAAGGTCCTATGTGTTTAGTTTCAACCACACAACCACAAAACCAACCATCCAAAGATGATGGGCAAATTAAGTGAATCACCTGGGAACTTGAGGAATGTTAACATTTCTTGCAGACAACCCAATGGATCTAGTTCTTCATGACCTAAAACACCTCCTTTCATACAAAGATGCTTCCAAGTTTCCCATCCCATCAATCTCCTCGCAACCCTTCCCTCAGCTCCACCAACATCCCAGCATGCAGGTCACCCTCACTCCCCACCTACTAAAGGAATTGTAAGAAGTACAGCGATCAGCAAGATCCCCAGAGACAGCATGTAAATAGAAGACACTGCCTGGTGCTAATATCTGAGCCAAGAAACAGGGACCCCCTGTTTTGCCTGGAAAGCTGGTATGGGTGCAGGTAAGACTTACTCTATCCTCATAGAGTAAGTCTTGCCCTTGATCCTTTTCTCTTTTTCTAATACTAAGTTCTTTTTCTTTCATCCTTTTTTTTTTGGCCCTTTCTCTCTCTTTCCCTTCATATAAATTATAAATGCATGTGTATATTTTTCTAGCAATCAGTATCCCTAACTATAATTTCCCAAGACTTGCATTGAAGAAACCAACCACATAACTGGGAAGCATGTGGGGTTAAGGGAAAGTAGAAAGCTATTTTCCAGAAGCATGTTTTATTACTTTTATGACTCAGATATCTCCATCTCACCTCATTTTCCTTTAAGGCTAACTATGTAGCAAACTGAGATGCACAGATAGGGATCTCCGGGGCGAATGTGTGCAGACAAAAAGCTTGTTAGCATAGTTTCCTCTCTTCTAAAAAAAAAAATCCTCCCCTTTCCCAAAATAACTGATAAATGATCCTTGGTGGTAGTGGTTTGTGGTGCTGCTCCTATGTAGTCAGACGCCTACTGGGCATCTCGCTGAAAATTAGAGCTTTGCAGCTGTGGACAGCAAACGTGGATGCTCGCTCATTGGGTAACACCACTGAGGTTCGGCGAGCACTAGGCTTTAGAAAACCAGTTGAGGCCAGCTCACAGAATTTAAAATATTTTAGATTTTGCAATTGCCAAAGAACGCTTACAACTTTGAAGAGTGAGGGTTATGTGAACCCTACATTGGGCCCAAAAGTTGCATAGCCACAGTTGTTATTTTTGACTTATTCTTCCTCGTGTCTCCTTCACTTGGCACTTTGAGGACATTATCCTGGGGAAGTAAAAACTTGTGACTTCCCAAGACCCTACCTGTGCCTGAACTCAGCCCCGGCATCTCCTTGACGCCACATAGCCTTGCCTCTTCTTAACCACTTGGTCATCGAACTCTCATTGTGCAGCTGACCTCAGCTAGAGACCCAGAAGCAGTCCTGTTAAACACTCGTCATGAAAGATGAACGGTCAATTGACTTGAACCTTCCCAAGAGAATTTTTATTTTAAAGAGGACATTGTTAGCATGAATCAATGTCGAATAGGTGGAATTTCAGGTAGAAACGTCAACATTTATTGAAGGCTTATTAAACATTGGTCACAGTTCTTTGGGCTTTATGGCAAAACCACAAAATTAAGAGAAGCAGCCTTGTGATACTACAGGGAAAGAAATACTTTCCCAGCGCCTCTTTCTTTCACTCTCCCTCTACCCCAGCCGCCAGCTCCCACTCATCCAAGTGTCCACCACACTGTCACCATCACCCAGTGTCCTCATTGAGTCAGTATCCTTCATTCAGTGATTGCCTTGGAGAAGATGCCCGGTAAGCACATATCTTTCTGCACATGTGTCTGGTCATCTTCTCTGCCCCATTACCACCCATATCTTAAGCCACCAAGAGCACCCAAGTCCTATCGACTCACCTCCTAAGAACAGAGTTTAGGGACAATAATAATTCAGAAGTTGAGTTTTCTTCCTATACTGTCTCCTTCTCTTGCGCTCCTAGTTTAAAAATGTTTTCCAATCCAAAGTAGGCTTTTTTTCTCCTAAATTAATTCTTTACATAAAGTATTTTCAGACGTTAAGAAAATTTCAGGATCATTTCCAAAGAAATTTTTTTTCTTTACATTTTTAAACGTAATTCATTGCAAACCAAAGGTTTCTCCTGTGTTTTGGGAACGGAGGCATGATGTATGAAGGGTAAGCTTAACTTTAAGCTGAAAAATCAGGATTTACGCAGTGGCCATTGTTGACATGAACTCTGTTTAAAAGTCATCTGCATTAAGTAGACTTCATCCCCAGCTAGGTCAAGATGCCAGCCTGATTTAATTTTGAATCTCTTGGAGAACTGGTTGCCTTTCTGAACGTGGCATGGAATTTGGGGGGGCGGGGATTATGTCAGCCTTGGATTTATGTTTGCTCTTGACAAGCTTCTGAGAAAGTGTGATCTAAACGCCCTCACAGGTGGAATGGCCATAAGGAGCAACAGAAAGGCAACTCAAGAAAATGAGGAGGGTACCAGTGGTCAGGGATCTGGGCTCTTTCCCTGGTGAGGGGTGTTTGCCTTGGCACATCAGTGACCTCAGTTTATGACTTTTCCCTAGAGAATAATTACTTTTATTTCCCTAGAGAATACTTACTTTTCCCTAGAGAATAAAGGTTCACCAGTATGGATCTTATCTTGCAACTTTTCGATTCTTTGATTCGATTCATCAATCTTGATCTGAAATCCTTGCATCTCCTTTTAAGAAACTAAGGAAACTACCTTTGGCAATGAGTCTGTCAACTCAGTGATCGTGAAACATAACCTCCTCCGGGATCCTGCTGATCAGTGATGTTCTGAGCCGCCATGTTTGCAGAAACCATGTCTGCATCTGTTTGCTGTTGCATCCCCAGCACCTAGCACTGTCTAGTACACAGCAGACATTCAATAGATAGTTGTCGAATGAATGAGTGAACCAAGATATAGCATTAAAACATGGATAACAGTCCAAAGGAGCTTCAGAGCCCTGAGATAGATGAGTGGTCTGGTGCTTCTGAAGCCCCCAAATGGACAGCATTGCATTATCAGGTCCATTCTTGCTGAGATGGAAGACTAACTTTTCCTGTTTCTGCCTCTTTTCAGTGCTTTACTCTCCTCGACCGTTTTACTTTCATCCAATTCTTCTCCAGTGGGCTGCCCTGTTATACTGCTAATAAAGTGTTGGTAGAAGAAGGGTACTGGGGGAAAAAACAAGTAAAATAAAAGAGTAAGGGTGAGGAATGTAGTGTATAGTTGTCTTTTTTTTTTTTTTTTTTGGAAGTATAGTTGATTTACTGTACAGTAGTTGTCCTTTATGAGTCTCACTTCTTTGAACTGTAACTCCATTACAAGATGAAGGATCTTATCTTCCAAATTTCCAGGATGACTGCTTGGGGAGGAGGTGGGGGAAAGAGGGTAGAGTAGATGCTGGATTGCACCCCACAGGGGTCTCCCCAGGAAAGAGCACGGGATGGGGTGTGGCACTGTGCTCAGAAGGATACAGGGAGGGAGGTGGTTGGCAGTGTGAGGACAGAAGGAAAGAAGCGGAGCAAGAATTTCATTAAGTTCTGGTCACTGTGAGATTTGAGGGGAGGGAAGGTAAATGCACTGTGATGCTCCGTGTGAGCCACCCCTGCAAGATCACCCACAGTGAAGACCTTTTGTTCTTCAAGGCTGATGGCTGTTGATTTGTGTTAGACCAGCCCTAGAGGCAGCCCAATGCTCCTTGATTCATATTACTCTCAAAATAGCCAAAGACAGACAGCAAATGTTTGAAAGGAACATTAAGGGCCAGGAGAATCTTCTATAAAAGCTGTAGTTCCCAAATATTTGGTTTCATGAGCCATGAAAATATTAAAAATCTCTTTGAACCTAAGCTTAACATTTTGCCTTGGGAATCCACTGGGGCAGAGAGCTGTGGGGACCACCCTACATTAACACCATCATAATAGTAAGTGAAACATTGGAAAATATCTACTTTTTTTTCCAATTTTTTTAACATCTTTATTGGAGTATAATTGCTTTACAATGGTGTGTTAGTTTCTGCTGTATAACAAAGTGAGTCAGCTATACATATACATATATCCCCATATCTCCTCCCTCTTGCGTCTCCCTCCCTCCCACCCTCCCTATCCCACCCCTCTAGATGGTCACAGTACACTTTTAAAATAAAGTACAGTCTTTAAAGTTGAATCCATCTGGCTTTATAGAAACTCCCTTACAATTTTTCTTATTTTTCACATTTCGTCATGGACCAATACAAAATTCTTCATGAGTCCCCAGACCAGTGTTTATGCACAGCTGTCCTGGAGGCTCCAGGGCAAACAGGCTGGACTCAGATGAAACTCATGAACCCTCTCCCAAGAAAATATGCAGATACACACAAGCTTTTGCAAAGAACTTCAGGAAGTTCATCTCTAAGATAAGCACTTGTGCTGCAGAGAACCGTTATATGGATCGAGATCAGTCATTTAAATTCATCATACCATGGCCAGTCGTCTTTGCAATCTTATCTTAATTTTATAGCTGTGCATACCAAGGCATGGCAGTTCAGTAACTTACAGTCTATCACCATGTGAATTAGTGGCCGACGGAGGAATACAGTTCACATGATCTAAGGGTCAACATTGACTTAGCCAAACTACTTAACACTCCGAGAATATAACGTAGAGGGCAAATGATATTTCCCCAACGATACTGAAAAGTAAATCAGCAAATCCACTTTCTCCCTACCCTGGAGGCAGGAGTGGGGATTGGGAATGGGGGGAGGTGGGGGTGATTGGAAACAGAACAACACTACAGAAAAAACAAAAGCGATGCCCTTGGACATGAGAAAATAAAATAACCGCAAATCATTCAGGATATTTTTAAGAGAAAGAGAAAACTGGTTAGATAAGACAGCTTCCTTCATTTCACTTAGCCTAGGGGGGAAAAAAAAAACAGGAAGCAATTCCAATTAACCCTAATAAAGCTAACATCCTAATGTGTGGGTAGTTCAGCTGCTACCCAGCAGTATATGATAATAGATGTTTGAGAACTTCAAACTCACACATACGTAAGTGATACCATACAAACATAATGAACAAAATACAGTAATAGAGACATTTACTAGATTATAATTAATCAAAGCTTTATTGAGCTTGAATTTTTCTATACCGCATTTGAATGATAAAATCACAGGGAAACAAATAAGTAGTGGGGATCTGGTCTATATTATCCATTCTTGATCACAGCCAGTTCAGCCTCCCAAATGTTTCCTTCAGGCATGTGGTATAATTACCTCTTAGTGGAGTCATCAGGGAAATGGCATCCTGTTTCTTTCATTGACATCAGCCGAGCCCGGGGGCCTGGGGCTGCAAAAGGCTGACTTTATAACATTCCCCGCAATTCCTGCTAAGGCGTCAGTGACTTCATACCTGACTCCGCTCGGGCATACTTAGGTTGCGAAAGATGATCCTAGAAAGCACATGGCTTCATTTACTGAAATGAACTTCTAGTGGTAGGATGTCAGATGGAGTAATGCTGGATGGAAGAGATATTTGGAGTGGAAAGAAGCTTTTCCAGCGCAAGTCTTGCTCTGCTCATTCTTATATTTGATCCCTAGAATCAGTCCTGCTCCTGCGGCTACTATTCCTGCCGATGAGATGACTCCATTTGCATATATACATATGGATTTGTGTGTGCATGCCATCCACTCCTCCCCACTTCACATTTCCACTGCTTTTGTTTCCTGGAAGTCATAGGATTCTTATCCCAGTATGACTATGTTAGCAGGGAGAATTAGGGGCTAGGACTCTGATCACCTCTAAACCATCCCATGGAGAAGAGGGTACTGTGACATTCTTCATGCTTTATTCAGTCCCCAGGTCTGTGAGCCAGGAGGTGAGGCATCCAAAAAAGAAGGGACCAACTGTGTTCCTCTTCTTTCTTGGGGGCGGGGCTTCTTTGTTTCATCAAGTTAAGCAATGTTAGGCCACTGTTTATTTACCTTTAGTTCCAACAGCTTTTCCAATAGTGGAAATTTCTCCCGGATTCTGTTATTTGATGTTTTAATGTTGGATACTGGAGTGAGTTCTTAGCATCTTCTGTGACTTAGGTATTTCAGTGGGAATTTGGAGAGGTTGCATTAAGGCCTCCCCTCATAGGCTACTTCAAACAAGAACTAGAAAAACAGAGTTGGACTGAATGAGGCTAGTCTCCCATTCTCCATCTGTCTCCTCCTATTACTGGCAGAATAAAATATCAGAGATGGGTGTGAACAAAGATCCCATAAGCCATCAGCAGGGATTTATAATACTCTACCATTCAAATTAGAAAGCCCTGGGAAAATGCTTAAAAATGACAAGTCATTCGATAAATGCTTGGTAACATTATTATAGTGTATTATTATCACTGCAGTTTTGCATGCTAAAATTGCCTCTGTTGCTGTTTGAATGACCAATCACTTCCTCAGTGTTCAAAATAAGCGTAGTATTCTAATCGCTGAAATTCACCAGGAGCTCCACGGTAACGGGCACCAGCAAAGTGCCCTTAAAATTTCATGCAGAAGAAATCATAATTTCCCGAGAATAAGCATTTGTTGTTTTCCAAAGGCTGAAGGGAAGCCTTCCCCACTGGTGGCCATGGCAATGTAGGGTGGAGGAATTAGCGACTTGGATGGTCACTTTCACATGGCGCCCTTTTACAACAAGGAATATTTCTGAGGCTGCTGGAAGTGGTCATAACGACGTGTTATTTAAAAGCACTATGGAAGGAAAAGTGAAACTGTGAACACATGCATTCTTTCTGTGAGGCTGTAGTTAGGGAAAACACAAATATAAAAATAGACTATTTTTAGGACCTCAATATCTCCGGCTCTATGAATGCTTCTGAGTCATATGTTATGAGGACACACTTGGCTACTGTTGGGCTGCAGCTCCCATCCAGCTGGGGGGAAGGATTAAGCGGCATTCCATTGTTGGGCGCTTTCCAGAGAAATTGCTAGTGCGCTCCTGATTGCAAAATCTTTACTCATGGTATTGACTTAAGTAGCAGGAAGAATATGACTTGATTTTTCAAATCCCTGGTAGATGTACGGCTGCTCTTAAGCTTTTGAACCATTCAGTTGGCCTCAAAAGTCTCAGGGAAGCTGTAAAATGTCTATTTTCAGATCCTTAAGGTTTAGTGCACTTAAAACTCATGGGGCAATTTTTTAATGAGACGTATGTAGCAAGTAGACTTAATTCTCATGTTTTGACTCTCATGTTACTGAGGCAGATAGGAAATTGTAAGGAGTTCAGAATGCATCAGGAGGAGAACGCATATCAGATGGGCATTAGCTAAATCCACGTGCACGATTGTGTGGTTTAAAGCCATGATGCCCCATCCATCCTAGTTTGATTGGATAATGGCCAGATAGTTATTAAGAAATAACTGCATGCCCAGCAATGGTTTGAACCTTGTGGGGTTTCAACAGAACAATAACAAGTTTATCACTAAATTAAGGACATGCAATTAAAGCTTGTGACATGAGACATTTTTTTTTTAAGAGGAAAGGAAAAAAAGGAGAAAGAATTTTGGCTTTATCTTTAATGTGGGGTATGTTACTTGAACTCTCTGAGCCTTTGTTTCCATATATGTTAAAATCTCCAGAGATAATAAAACCAACCTAATAGTGTAGTTGAGAGAATAATATATTAAATGTAAATGGCATAGCAAATATTTGGCTTATCTTGATGAGGCAAATCAGGGCTGAAATTAAAAGAAGCATCTGGATCTTGCCTCTGCTTTGAAGAGTTGGAGACTGACTTTTGTTAATGTCCAGGAGTAATTCAGGCTGGAAAGATGGACACAAGGTAACCATGGCATCCAGAAGACTGAGGTGGGTACCAAGATGCTAGAAATTTTGATTTATTTTTATCATTTGAGATTTATTACTTCAACTAGAAATATTTTTGTCTGCAAAATAACTACATTCTCTCCTTATGTATAAAGCTCCTAAAGTAGTGTCTGGCTCATATTAAGTACTTAATAAATAATCACTAAGATGTAAGTTGTGTGATTAGAGTTAACATGAGAAACGCTGTCAAAAAAACAGGAAAATAGCCAGGACATGGAAGCAACCTAAATTTCCGTCAACAGATGAATGGATAAAGAAGATGTGGCACGTGTATACAATGGAATATTACTCAGCCATAAAAAGAAATGGAATTGAGTTATTTGTAGTGAGGTGGATGGACCTAGAATCTGAGTGAAGTAAGTCAGAAAGAGGAAAACAGATACCATATGCTAACACATGTATATGGAATCTAAAAGAGTGGTACTGATGAACCTAGTGGCAGGGCAGGAATAAAGACACAGATGTAGAGAATGGACTTGAGGGTACGGGGTGGGGCAGGGGGGAAGCTGGGATAAAGTGAGAAAGTAGCATTGACATATACACACTACCAAATGTAGAATGGATGGCTAGTGGGAAGCCGCTGCGTAGCACAAGGAGATCAACTCGGTGCTTTGCGACGACCTAGAGGGATGGGATAGGGAGGGTGGGAGGGAGGGGATATGGGGATATATGTATACATGTAGCTGATTCACTTTGTTGTACTTTGTTGTACAGCAGAAACTAGCACAACATTGTAAAGCATCTTTACTCCAATAAAGATGTGGAAAAAAACAAACAAACAGGAAATATGCAACGTCTGTAGGATCAGCACATTGTGTCCCTGGAGACAAAACCACTGGGAATTAAAACAAGGGAGTTGGAGAAATAAACTGAGTGCCAGCAGAGTGGATTAGTGGACACTATAGTATGCCCACCCACCACCCACGTAACCAACACCTCCTCTGAATATTCCCCTGATTTTGTTCAATACCCACCACTCAGGTAAAGCCAGCCCGCCCCCAGTTCTAATGGTCAACCCCGTTGGGCTAGGACAACACCATCCTTACTGTAGCTATTAGTTCCAGTGCAGCAGTGGCAATGTGGTTAACAAGATGAAAGGGAAGTCTGTTGGGAGGTGGCTGGCAGAGCTACAGGAAGGGATGCCTCTCTTCTCTCTCTGGACAGTGTCTGGGCTGGATGTGACACATAATTCAGTCATGGCAGATAGTTTCCAAGAAATCCCACCTCTAGCTTTTACATTATTCTTGGTTTTAAGGTAATAGCACTGGGACTCCAGAGGAGACAGGAGCTAATACTAGCCACCTGGTTTCATTTACACACAAACATTAGGTTCCACAATGACGTTCACAAAACATAACTAGATTTGGACCAGGTTTGCTCCCTCTTTCAATCCTGATAAGATTTGCAAAAAGCTCTTTGCTTTTTGATTTTTTTTTTAGTTGTTTTTAACCAAAATTATTGGATAAAGTAGGTATGCTTTGCATTTTGTATTCTCTGTTATATCTCAAATCACCATTATTGCCTTGACTACAAGAAACATTTTTAGTTTGACCACAGCATTTTTTCCCTGCTTCCACCCACCTTCTAAACCAAGGGTAGACATTATATGTGATTATGGCAGCCTGAAATGCCACTTTGGGCCTCTCAGTGCTTCATATCCCATTTGGATCTGTGGTTTAGCTGGTGGGTGTGTGTAAACATGTACAGCCAGTCTGCTCTCTGGAGACCCTACAATTGCAGGGTTCTCTGTGGCATGTTCCTTCACCAAAGGTCTTCATGGGGACTTCAGAGACCGCCATGCTGGGATGTGTTCCCACCAGGCAACCCCCTTCCGGTCAAATAAGCTGCCGAGAAATGACCATGAGAATCCAGTCCCTGCTCACCTAGATGAGGTTCTCAGTCAACAGCGAATGTCTGTATTTATCCTTTTTGTGAAACTTAGTTAATTTTTTCTTTAGTTTCTACCACACTATAGTAAATGGAAAGACCTGGATTTGAATAGTAACATGATGTTAAAAAGATACCTTTCATATTTCTTCTCTCTCAGACTTTTCCACCCTCTGCCAGTCTTACTGATCCAGACTAGACAATGTACCTAAAAGACAAATGAAGGAAAGATTCTAGAAGGAGAAATGAAGATTTTGAAAGTATGCATTTCAAATTGCGTATATCCAACTACATTTTGTCCTTGAAAAAAGCAAAAGATATGTAAGTTTAAACTTCAGATTGGCCCTAAACCAGTGAATTCAACATGATGGATAAATTCATTATGAAAATAGCCAACATCTCCTCTGCTTTCTCATCTCTGAGGGCAGAAAGAAGGAAAGGAAGCTGGCATTTGGGAATGTGGTATATTTGGTAAGAGGAATCTCTGCCCACCACCATCTCCTTCAACCAAGCCTGAGTTTTTCTAATCATTTCTCTCCAGTTTCACCTCTTGAAGGAACCAGAAATAGACACACATCCCTGGTGGGTTCTATCTAAGACCTTAGTGAAGGCGAATTAATTGATTCCTTTGTAGGCAACTAGATATTACTTCTCTGATCAAAACTGTTATTTCTGTATGAGTTTGACTGTTATTCTTTAATCACGTTCACCAACACAGACAAACTAAGTTTGGTTTCTAGAGACTGTGATGCATCAAATGAGTGTCAAGAGTATAAACAAACACACTAGATGGGAAAGGGGTCTTTTGGTTTCAAAATTGGCTGAGCCCACATTGACTTCTGTCTTGCTGGATTTGTGTTTCCCTCTCTTTGAAATGTCTTGAGTTGAAGCAATAATGCAAAATAGCCACAGAACCTGATGTTTATTATTTTCTTGTATTTGTCAACATGACATATTCTCATAAATCCAGCTGTAGAGTAAAGATAACGTGTGAGGAAGATGCTATATTCAGATTGTGCTGAATAAGACATTTTCTCTCTCTTATTGCTTTCATCTAATTAAGAATGTTGCTGTATTTACTGGGATTTGAAAAGTAAGGTACCAGTGTGTTCTCTGCCTGTGTTGCCTCAACGGAGAGGCAAATAAATAACCGAGTCTAGGGTCTGTATTGACAATATTACATGACGAAACTTCCACTGACTGCAAAGCTCTTTGAGGCCTCGTTCCCCAAGCCTGGCTGAAAATTCTTGCATTCTTATTGTCGGCTGCTTTTTAGATATGACAAGCCCAAAGAAGTCCAAAATATGTCAGCCCACTTACTGAGGCTTCAAGGTTTTGTGGCAGAAAGTCTGCCAGGCCTGGCAGGGCTAAATATAAACATAGAAAAACTCACTAAGGTAGACGTCGGCAACAATGATTTTTTTTCGAAATATCCCATAAGCAATACTTTTTCTTTTTCTTTTGAATATATTGGTATGAGGGGCAGAAAGCAAAAACTCTCGCACGACTGCTTTTCTCTCACTCGAAGAGACAAGACGCAACAGAGAGCTGAGCTCTGCATTTGAAACGCCTTAGTATTTGCACGTGAATGAACCGGAGCAGATGGTGGGGGAAGGCCTTCCCCGGGCTGTGGGTTCGGATAGGATGGAGGATGCGTGAGTGGCAGGTTAGGTGGCCAATAGCAAAGCAGTGACGCCACGCACACCACGGCGGGTACGGAGAAGGGGCAAATGGGGCTGAGACTGGTCCTAAAGAAATACTGGGGGAAAAAAATCTTTAAAAAAAAAAAAAATTATTTTCAATTGAGAAAAGCTCAGGAGGTTGGTATGTTAAAACTGAAAAGAGCAAATATCTTTAAAATGAAGGCAGGCGTAATTTAGTCGTTTTAATCCTTCAGTTGTTTCAGAAGTTCTGTGAGAAAAACAAATCTGGGGATCCTTCAGTGCCTGCTGTGTGCACAGTTCCCTGATTTTAGGTTTTGAGTATGTATGCGTGTGTGTGTGTGTGTGTGTGTGTGTGTGTGTGTGTGTGTAGCTTGAACAGTGTCGGGGTGGAGGGTACAGAGAAGTCAGGAAAGGAGATGCAACCCTTACTTGCTGTTCCTGAGGATCTTACTGTCTGCATGGGAACACAGATCATTACAGACATGGAGACGAACGTGGCATCTGGGAGGAACGGATCCATTAATGCATGCTCCTATAAAGGAACCTGATAACCTAACCTCCTTGAATCTTCCTTGGAAGAACACAGAGTATTAATTACTTTATTAACCAAGTGACTATGTTTCAGTTTCTGGGGACAATGACCAGATAACACTTGGGTGGTTACAGGTGGGGTTTTCTCTGGGGTGAATCAGTGCTCTCTCCAGCCATCTTCCTGAGAGGAGGCTAAAATCAAAGCCCCAGCGAAGTGGATTTGAGATGGGGGTTGGGAATAAATACTCCCTCTCTTAGGATCCAAGAAGACAGTTTTTCTGAAACTGAGGCCTGGAGAGACCTGGGCATGGGGTGATGCTGGGTAGCCTGGGCTCACTCCTTGGACACTGTCCAGGTTCTATGTGGGATGCTGGCTGTGTACCAGATGGTAGGGTGGGACTGTGCCTGTAGGGCAATTTCCATTTTTCTTTGCACTCTTGTTGAATGTTCAATAAGGCCTATAAAAGTTGCAGCCTGGTCTCAGTCGTGGTTTGGGAAATTAGGCTTAGGACAGAGTTGTGCAGGGAAGAAAGAAAGAGCAGTGTCCCCAGTCCCAAAACCAGAATTGGAGTCTCAGGGTCTGGGCTAGGAGAGGCAATGTCTCCAGGGTCACCAGCAATGAAGGAGGTGGCAGGGACATAACTATAGATGAAGGGCTAGAACCAAGCACCCAGAGCTGTTTGTTCCAGAACATACTGAAGACAGGGCCTCAGAAAATGCTCAGAAATAGCAGGGGTCCTTTTGATGGAGGTGGGCTGGTACCATAGTAATCTGGGTGTAAAAAGTGTAACCTTGTCTAGAAGGCAAAGGTGGGTGACTCCTAGGCTATAGGGGTGAAAAATCAACAACTGAAACCAAGTACTCAGAGTTACAGACTGAATGCTTATGTCCCCAAAATTCATGTGTTGAAACCCCACCCCCAATATGGTATTAGAAGGTGTGGCCTTGGGAGGTGATTGGGATTAGATGAGGTCATGAGGATGGGGCCCTCATGATGGGATTAGTGCTCTAATAGGAGTCAAGAGCTTGCTTCCCCTCTCTACTCTCTGCTGTGGGCAGATATAAGGAGAAGGCAGCCTCTGTAACTTGGAAGAGGGTCTTCATTAGAACCCAATCAGGCTGGCACCCTGATCTCAGACTTCCACCCTCCAAAACCATGAGAAATAAATCTTTGTTGTTTATAAGCCACCCAGTCTATGGTATTTTTGTTACAGCAGCCCAAAGAGACTAAGGCACTCAGGGAACCTAGAAGAAAGGGGTTGGCTGAGTTGGGTGAGAATAGAGAGTTAAGAGTCACAGGAAAGGTGTATTTGAAGTGAAGTTCTAGGGAAATGGGGACACGGAAAGGAAAGCATCCCAACTTCCAGCTGGGGAAAACTGCAGGCTGGGCCCTGCCGATATCAGAGCCCTACGATTGATGCACACGATGCTTCCTGCATACGCTGTCCCCAAGAGCCTCACATTCTTTGTTTTGTTTGGCCATGCTGTGCAGCTTGCGGGATCTTAGTTCCCCAACCAGGGATTGAACCTGCACCTTCGGCAGTGAGAGTGCAGAGTCCTAACCACTGAACCGCAAGGGAATTCCCTAGATCCACACATTTTGAAAGGTGTTAACTTGTGCAGGAGCAGAATTACTCATGGAGATGTGACCCTCCTTTGGCACAGCCGATCAGCCATGCTCTGCCATCACTTAACTTCTCTTAAGCCTTTGTTTCATCATCCAGAAAAGGGAGGATAATAACAGTAATCACCTCACAGGGATCTTGTGGGAATTAAATGAGTTGATTCACACAAACCTCTCAGGACAGCTGCTCCTGGCACAAGGGAGAGGCCAGTAAGTGAGAGCTGTTTCTGCCTAATGTGACTTTGCTCTCTGTTCTGACTGCTTTATATGGATTAACTCAATCTTCACAACAACTCTGGGAGATAAATACCATTAGCCCCATTTTACAGGTGGGAAAACTGAGGCCAAGAGATGTTAAAAGAATTGCCTAACACCAGTGTGTGTGTTGTAAGTGATGGAGCCGAGCCTACACTCACACAATGACTTTTTTGCCTCCACATATAGGTGCTCAATAAATACTTCTTGGTATGAAAAGATGGGCTGGATGGAGGTGTGGTAAGCATGCTGGGGAGGGCAACTGTGAAAGCATGGTCAATTCATAAAAGCAAGATTTTCCCTCATGTTTAAAAAAATCTTTAGAGTAAGGCCCAACTTTTTTTTTCTTAATAAATTTATTTTATTTATTTATTTTTGTCTGTGTTGGGTCTTCGTTGCTGTGCGCAGGCTTTCTCTAGTTGCGGTGAGCGGGGGCTACTCTTTGTTGCGGTGTGCTGGCTCTCATTGCGGTGGCTTCTTTCATTGCGGAGCACGGGCTCTAGGGCGTATGGGCTTCAGTAGTTGTGGCTCGCGGGCTCTAGAGCGCAGGCTCAGTAGTTATGGCGCATGGGCTTAGTTGCTCTGCAGCATGTGGGATCTTCCTGGACCAGGGCTCAAACCCATGTCCCCTGCATTGGCAGGCGGGTTCTTAACCACTGCGCCACCAGGGAAGCCCCAAAGGCCCAAATTTTAAAAACAGATAAAATCCAATAGCCCCTAAGGACATTTAAGAGAAGAGATTTACTGTAGACCACTGTGACTTATGAGGAGGGGAAGGACACAGTTTGGCTGACCCCTTTCCTGATATGCCAACAACCAAACTGGGGGCGGGAGGGGGTAAGGAGATGGGGGTGGATTCCAGGGGGGGTTTTGTGTTTTTTATAAGATTTTATTTATTATTTATGTATTTATTTTATTTATTTTTGGCTGCATTGGATCTTAGTTGTGGTACGTGGGATCTTTCATTGCAGCGCACGGGCTCTTCGTTGTGGTGTTCGGGCTTCTCTCTAGTTGTGGTGCTCAGTTTCCAGAGCACGTGTGATCTGTAGTTGGCAGCACGCGGGCTGTCTCTAGTTGAGGCGCGCAAGCTCAGTAGTTGTGGTGTGCAGGCTTAGTTGCCCCACAGCATGTGGGATCTTCGTTCCCTGACCAGGGATCGAACCCACGTCCCCTGTATTGGAAGGCGGATTCTTTACCACTGGACTACCAGGGAAGTCCCTGGATTCCAGTTTTAAAAGGCCATGGTTTACCTTTGGTTCTTAAAGTTCTGGAATGCTTGCCAGCATCTTTCTTCAACTTCCTGTTCTCAGCCTGTTTTGAAGGCTCCGTCTAGTGTGAAACTGTCTGCTTCACCATGAATTCCTTATTTA
This sequence comes from Monodon monoceros, assembly GCF_005190385.1. NCBI lineage: Eukaryota > Metazoa > Chordata > Mammalia > Artiodactyla > Monodontidae > Monodon > Monodon monoceros. Next base: position 7,903,956 of record NW_021703778.1, read on the forward strand.
TATTGACCATTATCTCCTCACCCCCCAAGTCCCCAATGCACATTCGTAATTCTAATGATCTTAATTGCTCTGCTTACAATCCTTGTAAACTTGTTTATTTGAAAAAAGGTAGGAGAAAGGTCTCAGGTACAAATTAAACCAGCGCATACGTAGGTGAGGAATGCAGCAGTGGACAAATCCAACACTTATCTCCCAGAGTGACTGGCTTCTCAGCTTTTTTCCACATGACTCTATGAGCCCTTGGTTGGTCCTGAACACAAAATCCTAGTGGCCATGGTCATTTCATGCATCCTTTTTGAACTACAAGGGGGTTTCTCCACGTTCTGCCAATAAGAGATGTTGTCGTTAAAGACCAACTTTTAGTTTGTCGTTAAAGAGCAAACTTTAGGAATTGGAGGTCAGTTAGTGAGTGGCAGTCTCCAGGGCTAGAAGGAAAGAAATAGATTTGTCTTAATAACAACCAGGGAGAGCCCGTTCTATTTCCAAAAATCACTATTGTTTTTATTACTGTAAAATGCTGCCCTATGTAATAAGTGGGGAAGCTTACAAAAATCCGTCATACAAAATGAGGGATTATACTCGTAAGGGGAAAACAAAGTGAATCAGGCATTCTCAAAGCTCACTGACCAGAATTTCCAAAGTTCCTGCTTCTCCATCCAGATCCATTCCAGGCCCAGAAGTTGTGTGCTCTGGCGTGAGTATCCATGGGGACCATTTTGGGTTCTGTAGCTGGATGGGACTTCAGAGCACTGGCGTCCATCCTAGTAATATCTTGGTTGACTGGTTCACTCTTCAGCCTTATCCAGGGTCTTTGGTTACTGGCCCATCCCCATTCCCACGTTCCTCCTCTCCCTCCTTCCGCATAAGAAGTCTACCCCCCTTCCCCATTATCTTGGGATTTTACTGACTAACAAAGCAGAAATAATGTCTAATGTTTACTGAGTGACCGTGTGCTAGGCTGTGTGCTCAACCCCTTATACATTGTTCACTGAGTGGTCAGAACCTGTCTCTGAGGTGGACACTGTCGTTACCCCTTGGTGGGGAAGGAAGCCAAGACTTGACCTCAATAGTCTATCTCGGGCCCCACGGTGGCGAAGCAGCAAAGCCATGATTCTCTGTCCTGTCTAACTGCAAGGCTTCTTTCTATTCCATGCCAGTACCTCGCTACTCATTGGTATTCAAACCCCAAGGAGTCACATTCTCCCACACTTCTTGGACTTGGAAATCCCTCAAAGGGGACTATTTCTAGGATGGAAAGTACTTCTCATCCTAAAGTTTTCCTTTTCATGTTACAGTCAGTTTTGCTTCCTGGATTATTCAGCACTAGTACAAGGGGGTTCTCATTTGGGTTTTCAGAACACAGATAGGAGAGAAACCAACAGGAATATTTAAATTATCTTCCTGTCAACTGAGATAGGAAACAGCTGTTGAGCGTTTGAGATTGTATCAATGAAAGTTTGGAGAGAGTTTATATCAACCTCCTTGACCCTTCGGCCTCTGAAATGAATAAAACTGACTGTGCTCTGGTTTGAAAAACTGAAATGAACCCAGTGGCTTCTTTTTCTTCTTTCCTTTCTTCCTTCCTTCTTCTTTCTTTCCCTTGTTTGTTTTTGTCTTCTTTTGTTGTTGATAATGTTCTTCTGTTTGGGATCTTGAGAGCCTGGTTGATAAGCTGGTAAAACCTTGGCCCTTCTACCTGGAATCGGGCACCTGTATTTATTTACACAAATTTTGTCTATGGTCTTTGAAGTTGCTCAGTCCTCTTGAAGACAAGGGTCACAAGGTAAGAATCCCTATAAACACAATCGACATTGAATCGACAGTTTGTAAAAGGAGATGCTGCAAAGCCATCAGAGGGTCAAGCTCAGGCCTGGGCAGTGGGTCCGGTGTGACTCTAGCTTTAAGGCTCTCTTCTTTCTCTCCCAGCCTTTTGCAAATGCAGCACCACCTCAGACCTGGGTTGCAGAGAACAACCTGTCACTTTGTCCTGGATGGATGGGGTATCAAGCTCTGGGCCACTTTCCAGTGTGGTCTACAGTGTGCTAGGCCTGGACCTTTTGCCTCTCACAGGCACATTTAGCTGGCACTCCAGAAATTTCCACAAAGGCCAATTCCTACAGAGTTCCATAAGAGGAGACATTCCCATCAGGGGACGAGAGGAGAAAGCAGAGAGTGTCCGTGGACTACACCCTGGGAGACGGGCATTTGAAGAATTTTCTTGCCACAGCCTGGAGCCCAGCCCTTCAAGACTGTGGTATTGTTCGGGGGCTTCACTGCGAGGTGCTGGTCTACTACAGCCAAAGCACATCGGAATCAGTGGGCAACCTTTGCTCCCAAGTAACCAAGGAGATGTTCTTCACATCTTTTCCACCAGGCAAGGACAACAATAAAAGCGAAACTCCAAAGGATAAAGAAGTTCAAACAAAACAGTATGCATCGGTATATTTCCACCATGAAGAATCTATTCTTTCCTCAACAAACCTGTTTAATGGAATTAATATTTTAACACAAGAGCCATCAAAATTCTGTTCAGATGAGGACATCACTCTGCCTCACAGAGGGTCATTCCACAGTATTCTGAGAGTGACATTGGAGTTGGAAGCCCACCACTGCATCTTCTGACAAATCAGAAGGAATTTGGTTTGCACGGTCTCAGGACAGAACTGTACGGTTTATGAGTCTTTCTCTTCTCCAGATAATCTCCAGTGACCAGCCCTGATGACCATGCTTAATAATAGAAGCAGTTACCACTTGGTGGGAATTTTACATCCCCACATTTGGATCAATTTGGATTATCCTCATTAGAGCAGCCAGAAAATCACTCCCTTAACCAGTCTTTGGGCTGCTGCATGGCAAATCCAGGCGGGATACTGAATGCCTGACCATCAAAGCATGATAGCTGTGAGCACCAAAGGCCTGATCGTCACACTGAGTAAGCAAATGATTTCCTTTATTGAGTCACGAACCAGAAAGTCTGGAGTCAGGAATCTCATGAAAGAAACAGCAAAGTTGAAAATGACCTCCACCTTAGCACTAACAAATAGTAAAATAATTCTGCCTTCGTCTGTTTGTTTTCTGGCCACACCTTGTGGCTTGCGGGATCTTAGTTCCCTGACCAGGGATTGAATCCAGGCCCACGGCAGTGAAAGCACGGAGTCCTAACCACTGGACAGCCAGGGAAGTTCAAATTCTGCCTTTTGTTTTCTTAAAATGTGGTCAAATTAGGCCCCGTGGACTCAGCTGATCTGGAAAAAGGAGTTTTCCCGAAAAAGTTATAGAACAGTTTTGCATGTTGCCGTGTGTCTTTATATACTATTTTTGAAGATTCCTACGAGATAATATAGAAAAGGAAAATCGTGGCCTCTCTTGTGACGTCAATAAGCTTTCGCCTCCAGGCTTTATGCAGAAAAAAGTGTCTCAGTTCCTAATCACTGTAGTCACTTTAGTGCAGCGGGGATTGTAAAGTTCGATTTTGTCTTAATTTTCATTGCTGTGTTTTATTCCCTTATATGATTACACAATAGGAACATACTACATATTTATCTGTTATACCTCTGATGGGCATTCGGATTGTTTTTATTTTGGAGCTACCATGAATAATGCTGCTATGAAAATCCCTGGGCATGTCCTCTGGTGCTTATATGGACACTTATTTGGGGGGAACTTATTTTTATGGGAAACTTATTTTGTGGGGTGGTACATGCCTAGATGTAAAACTTATTTGCAAATGTTTCCTAACTTTAAATCTTGTTAAATCAAATAACTCAAGTATGAAGATTATAATGTGTTTCCCTTTTGGTGCAGAAAACAAATTCATTTATAAACAGACGAAAATCATTTCAATTAGTCAGAATTTCAATGACAGAAAGTTAATCTGTAACTAAAATGTCGAACTACTGGAAGTACCACAGCAAAGCAAGGCTTTTCAGAGAACATCATCAGAAAGGCTTTTTTGAAAAGCGTCACCAGGAAGCCAAGTTAGCTTCCTTGAAAAGCAGCTCTGAAGAATTCAAAGGACAGAAAGAGCTCTGTTTTATTTGGAGAAAGCAGAAGGGTTCCAATTGCCCCATTTCAGCATGAAAACTAAAAAACAAAACGAAAAGGAGCGACTGGAACTCCACATACTTTATGACTTTTTCAAAGCCCTCCTAGTTGCTGTTTCCAAAACTGCATTAGGGTCAGATAAGTCATTTTGCTTTCTCACAAGGGAGTCCTATAATTCCTTTAATTAAGAGGCAGTAAAATAGCTATCGCACTCTGAAGGCCTGGCGCATGTTACATCACGGCCCCAAGAAATATATTTCTGCAGGCTTGTGGGTCAGACACCTGGCCCTTCCATCTCTTCACCCCCCACCTCTTCTGGTCCAGCCACCTTCCCATCAGTGTCTCCGTTAAAGGAAGACCTGTGTGAGTGAGCCCTGAACCACTGTGACCACTGCAGGCCAGAACTCTCCTTATGCCCTCAGTGCCTGTGAAGGATGCATTTCAGAGCAGGTCAGGGAGATGCCTGAGCTGATCTAAGGCCTCTGAGGAGTCTGTAGTTCTGTTAAGAAAGGAAATGAGAGCACTGCACCTGGAGATGTTACGTCTGGATCCGGGTCCCTGGGTCCAAGATGGCCACCAGCAGACAGGCCAAATGAGGCCATAGTCCCCGGGGCCTGTTCTCTCATCTCCAAAACACAGTCAGTCTCAGATGAATCTTACACCCCTCCCAGTTTTAAGAATTGCATCACTCTGTGTTTTTTGCTCCAACGTTAATGTCAACTGAATTTCTTTAGTACCATTATTGAATCTCTCCATTACACAATGGAGATGCTATTAAGATTATCTTGTAAATGAATACCAGACATTTTCCAATGAACCCCACCATCACCACCACCACACACTTTTTAACCAGCTTTGCTTCCTCATAAGAACTCTCTGTTTCGTCCAACAGAAGAATGATTTTCCCTCCGTGACAGGGAACAAGTGATGGTTCACAAAACTAGAATGTTGAACACACACAAGCCCAGTGTAGTGGTTACATCAGTGAATCTGGAGCCAGAAGGCTTGGGCTCATATTCTGACTCCACCATTGGACTGGCTGTGTGACTGTTAGCAAGTGTCTCTCTGTTCCTTAGTTTTCCCACCTGTAAAATGGGGGTGGAGAAATGATAACCACCTCGTAAGGCTATAGTGAGGATTAGATAAGTTCATATTTGTAAGGCAGTTAGAACAATGCCTGGCACAGGGTTAAGATTAGATGGGAGATAGATAGGTAGATAGAAAGAAAGAAAGAAAGATAGGTAGATAGATAGGTAAATGGATGGATAGATAGATGTTAGATAAATGATGGATGGATGGATGGATGGGAGAAAGAGGAATGAAGGAAGGAAGGAAGAGAGGGAGGGAAGGAGGAGGAAGGAAGGGAGAGAGAGAAGGAAAGAAAGATAGAAAATGGATGGATAGATAATAGATAAATGATGGATGGATGGATGAATGGGAGAAAGAAGGAAAGACCAATCGATAGATAATAAATGGATCGATGATGGATAAATGATGGATAGATGTATGTATGTATGTATATATGTACGGATGGATGGATGGAAGAAAAGAAAGAGAGGATAACTTGATTGATCGATAGATAGATAAGCAAGTAAACAAGCAATAAGATCTTACTCAGAAACTAGAAATACAAATTCTTAGATGTGAAAGACCTGCCTCACCCGTAGTATATATAACATCTACCCCTTTGTGAGCAAAAAGGGATATCATTAAATAGCAATACAAGCAAGTTGTCTAAGTACAGGTCGTGTTCTATAAAATAGTCTTCTAACAATTCATGAGTCTAAGCATTTCCAGCCACAGGATTAATAGCTTGGTGCTTGCAGCACATGAAAAAATCACTACAACCTCAATGCAAATCCAATAGAAAACAACAAGCTCAGTAAATATTTAATATGTTTAATTAAGTTAAATTAATTAAATTAATTATTTAGTTTGTTGGCTGCCTATCTATAATGATTTTTTTACATGTCCATGAAATAACTGGTATCTACACTGTCCCTTTGAAAAATGCTCAAGAAATGGTGTCCTGAAGATCAATATTATTATCGTTTTGTCCAAACACAGCTAGTGACCTTGAAAGTAAGTGGAAACCTAAACAGAGATGAGCAACAGTAGAAAATAGAGGCCCATCGTAAATTCAGTGAGGCAGGAGGATCAACTTTACTGATGGAAGTCAGTGGTCACGAGTCTTTGATCAACAAAGTCACTGGGGAGTCTATAGCTGTACCTAGAAGAGTTGACATTCTCGTATATCTTGGCACATAGGGGAAGTTCTGAGGACCTTTATTACCTACACTGCTGATCCTTTATGAGATTAGCTTCTGAGTCTGGTAGATTTGAAATGGAGTAGTTGACAAATGTTATCAATTTTATACAGTCCGCATCTGATCAAGTGTCATGGTCCAAAGTCTTTCAAGATTTAACCTTTTCATTGCTTTGATATCTCTTCTCAAGGGCAAAGGGAAACTTTACGAAAGAATGAATTACCCTTTGCTCTTGCTTAGTGTTGTTTTAATTTCCAGTCATCCTAACAGGTGCATAATACAGAGATGCATAAGGGAGCCATTAATAAAGATTCTCTTAAATTGCCTTTAAGTGTGGACTTCAGTGGGTACATGGGTCTAACATCTTGCTGCTAGTTTATGCCCATTACCAGAATGTTCATGAGACACAGCTGGACCCATCTGTTTTGTTTTGTTTTTTTGCGGTACACGGGCCCCTCACTGTTGTGGCCTCTCCCGTTGCGGAGCACAGGCTCCAGACGCACAGGCCCAGCGGCCATGGTTCACAGGCCCAGCCGCTCCGCGGCATGTGGGATCCTCCCAGACCGGGGCACGAACCCGCGTCCCCTGCATCGGCAGGCGGACGTTCAACCACTGCGCCACCAGGGAAGCCCAGCTGGACCCATCTGGATCAATGAAGACTTGGTTTAAAAAAATGGAATTCATGTTAGGGAATTTTTGTGAACCACTATTTTCAATTAATAAAGGAGATTATAAATTGAAATAAAAACGAGATGCCATTTTTTACTCATCATATTGCCAAGATTCAAAAAATTAACTGTCACACCGTGTGGCTGACAGTGTCAGGAATCAGGCACTCTCTATTTTCTGGGGGGTATAAATTGGCACAAACTCTATGGAGGGTAAAAAATTTTTTAATGTACATGACTTTTGAGTCAGCAATTCCACGTCTAGAAGTCTACACCCCAAAATGCATTTTCATGTTGTGTTAGTGACATGTTCGAATTCCCATCAATAGGGTGCAGATTAATGAAATATTCCAGACAGTAAAGTACTATTTGCAGTTGTAAATACTTGTGATATATCTTCTATATATTGATACATATAACATACACAAGTGGTAATATTTTATGCCTGAGTCTGATTAGAACATCTCCAGAAACAGTAAAGGTGCTTGCCTTTAGCACGAACTGAGTGGCTGTAGGTCAGAGATATAAAACAGAGAAACTTTTTCACCTGTTCTCTTGTTCATTTTTAATTTTGTATCATCTGCATACGTTACAATTCAAAAACCATTAACAAAAGGAGTTTCAAAAAAGGGGGACTCAGGGCTTCCCTGGTGGCGCAGTGGTTGAGAGTCCGCCTGTCGATGCAGGGGACGCGGGTTCGCGCCCCGGTCCAGGAAGATCCCACATGCCGCGGAGCGGCTGGGCCCGTGAGCCATGGCCACTGAGCGTGCGCGTCTGGAGCCTGTGCTCCGCAATGGGAGAGGCCACAGCAGTGAGAGGCCCGCGTACCGCAAAAAAAAAAAAAAAAGAAAAAAGACGGACTCAGTCTTGTGCCTAAGAATCAGTTGTTCATTCGCAAGCACACGCGTAGGGAAGAGATTCCATCGTGTTGAGGAGTAGCGCCCAGAGAGCGCTGATGTTTCCAGAACACACCTGGAAGGACTTGGGTCGACCAAGAAGCAAAATAAGATCGCTACACTCCCCCTTGCTCTGGCTTTGTCCTTTCTCCGCGCTTCTAAAGCTGAAGGCAGAGTGTTTATTTCAGCTTCGCTCTTCTGCCTGGCTGATGTTCTCTTCCGTGGGTTGGCATTGAACTTGTGGGAGAGAAGAAACACATGGAGAGGAAGGTGGAGGATCTGTTTGCAGTGATTCACCTATGAACTGTTTCTGCGTATCTTTAGTCTGTGTTTTAGTAGCAGGGTGACGATGCATTAAAAACCAGAGATATAATCGCAGATGTTAGAGCTGAATTGTAGCTAACGATCCGCTGGTTCCAGGCACCAATGCCTGCCTGTGATAAACTCCTCACCAGTCAGCAGCACAGAAAATACAGACAACAGAGGGAGTTCTCCATCCGACTACATGCCATCCACTTTAAATTCTGAGATGATCTCTCTCCTATTTTTAAATTTTATTTATTTAATTTTTTTTTTTTTTTGGCTGCGTTGGGTCTTTGTTGCTGCGCACGGGCTTTCTCTAGTTGCGGCGAGCCGGAGCTACTCTTCGTTGTGGTGCGCGGGCTTCTCATTGTGGTGGCTTCTCTTGTGGCAGAGCACAGGTTCTAGGCACATGGGCTTCAGTAGTTGTGGCACGCGGGCTCAGTAGTTGTGGCACGCAGGCTCAGTAGTTGTGGAGCACGGGCTTAGTTGCTCTGCGGCATGTGGGATCTTCCCAGACCAGGGCTTGAACCCGTGTCCCCTGTATTGGCAGGCAGATTCTTAACCGCTGCTCCACCAGGGAAGCCCCCTCTCCTATTTTTGGTGTGTGTTAAAATGTCTTTCCTTTAATAAAATCCTGGCGATGGCAGATGGTCATGGCCTTGTTTTGTTATTTGCTCTTGTTAATGCCCCAACTTAGCGTATAAGATATTGGCAACCCTTGCTCGGTCCTCACAATATTTAATTCGATGTACAGATTGTAGTGTTCCGTGATACCCACCGTCTGGAATCCCTTGTCTAGGCTCAGCCCGGATTTAGACACATGCAGAAACTGAGCCCAAAGAGGCTGTGAGCCTCAGGCCACAGATGAGGGGACCCCAGTGTCAATCCTGCCTCAGCTGTTCTAGAACAGCCTCCTTGCAGGGTGAGAGGGAGCACAGACCTCCCCGGTAGCCTCATGAAAACCTAGTTATGGCAAATCCTGGCCGTTGTGAAGCCATCCATGGGATAAAGCTCTCAGATCACTCACTCTCCATCTTCAGCCAAAGGTCCTTCTGTAAAAAGGGGGAGAAGCGATATTAGCCCTTCTAGGTCAGGCCTCAGTGAAAATGTAAGGGCCTGGTCTCTGGAGCAAGGCTACCAATGTGAGATAAATTCAGGCCATTTCACGTCCTTCTCTCTTCGGGGTTAGCACTTGAGCTAAACTTGAACAGGGATTTGTCAACTGCATGAGGAACTCAGATTATTTATTGATTAGGGCTGTGAGTTATGGGTAGAGACCCACCCAAAGCCCAAGATCTGATCATCCTTTGCCCCCAACCCCCGAGTACTTCTTATGACAATATTTGTTTTGTTGTCTTGTGGAAGCTTCATTTTTCTCAGTGATGGGATTATATCAGTCTCATAAGCCTTAAGAGCTAAGAATCATCCTCCCATCGCCATTTTTCAGCCAGCTGTACCCAGAGTGCTCTTCCAAGTTCTGGGGGTCAGGTGTGGAAAATGCAGGGCTCTGCCGGCTGAAAGATGGAGAATGTGAAGAGTCAGTCTCTGGACGCTGACCTGACCACCTGTGAACTCTTTTTTTTTTTTTTTTTTTTTTAGTTCAAGTATAGTTGATTTACAGTGTTGTGTTAGTTTCAGGTGTACAGCAATGTGATTCAGTTATACATATAGTTATATCTATTCTTTTTCAGATTCTTTTCCCTATAGGTTATTTAAAAATCCTGAGTAGAGTTCCCTGTGCTATACAGTACGTCCTTGTTGATTATCTGTTTTACGTATAGTAGTTTATATATGTTAATTCCAAACTCCTAAGTTATCCTCCCCCCCCCTTTCCCATTTGGTAACCATAAGTTTGTTTTCTATGTCTGTGGGTCTATTTCTGTTTTGTGTATAAGTTCATTTGTATTTTTTTTAGATCCCACATATAAGTGACATCATACGGTATTTGTCTTTCTCTGTCTGGCTTACTTAGTGTGATAATCTCTAGGTCCATCCTTGTTGCTGCAAGTGGCATCGTTTCCTCCTTTTTTATGGCTGAGTAGTATTCCACTGTATATATACACAACTTCTTCTTTATCCATTCATTTGTCAATGGATATTTAGGTTGCTTCCATGTCTTGGCTATTGTAAATAGTGCTGCAGTGAACATTGGGGTGCATGTGTCTTTTCAAATTAGAGTTTTCTCCGGATATATGCCCAGGATCACCTGGTGACTCTATTTTTAGTTTTTTAAGGAACCTCCATACTGTTCTCCATAGTGGTCATATCAATTTATATTCCCACCAACACTGTAGGAGGGTTCCTTTTTCTCCACACGCTCTCCAGAGTTTATTGTTTGTAGACTTTTTAATGATGGCCATTCTGACCCGTGTGAGGTGATACTTCATTGTAACTCTTAAGAGAGCTGCACTCACGGGAGGCCAGCCTGCCACAGCTGTAACAGCCGTTTGGACTCTATAACAAAATACCATAGGACCGGGTGGCTTTTAAGCAAGAGAAATTTATTTCTCACAGTTTTGGAAGCTGGAAAGTCCAAGGTCAAGGTGCCGGCAGATTCAGGGTCTGATGAGAACCTGTTTCCTGGTCCATAGTCCTATCACTTCCCGGTTTGTAGATGACTATCTTCTAGCTATAACCTCACGTGGCAGAAGGAAGGGGCAAGGGAGCTCTCTGGGTTTCTTTTCTAAGGGCACTAATCCCATTCACAAGGTCTCCCCCCCATGACCTAGTCACTTCCCAGAGCCCCCAGCTCCAAATACCATCACACTGGGGATTAGGTCTTCTACTTATGAATTTGGTGGGGACACAAACATTCAGTTCATAGCAAGTAGTAACCAACCCATAGTTCACAGCATCTCAGATAGTTCAAAGTGCTTTATCGGGTTCATGTTCAAAACAACCCTGGAAGGCATGGAAATCTTCAACTCCTGTGCCACTTGAACAGATGAGAAAGAGTTATCAAAAGTGTCTGTAAAATATTTGGGAGGATCTGGTAAGGATCTGTGCTTCCACAGCCTGCATTTGAACTCCAGAAATCAAGGTGCCCTGGAAGGTGCAGGTGGGGGAGCTGGGGTGATTATCCTTGGTGAATTCCCAAGGTACCCTGCTGGGGGTGAGCTCAGAAGCTCTACAAGCCTGTTTTACTCCAAATAGTAGAGCAAGTGACAGGTGTCGAGACTGAAAGAAATCAGACGAGTATTTATGCATTCTCTCCATCATCAGCCCAGAACACCACTGCATGTGCCTGACACGAGTTGCACAGCCCGTTAGTTTTGAAAGTCTTGAAATTCACCCTTGTGGATGGGCAGGGGATGCAGGTGGGAGAGGCAAGGCCAGAGTGTCGCGGGGGGGGGGGGGACAGATGTGGAGGAATAGAGCCTTTGTACTTGTCAGAGAGGCTGTCAAAATCGAAAAGACGTGGTGAGTAGGGAAGACAAGGTTGCTTGTGTGAGCCCTGTGACACAAACATGGGAGGAACTAGGCAGACACTGCGAGCATGGTCTGCTAATAGATACCACCGCCTGGAGCCACGGCAGTGCCAGCCTGCCAGGGGCTCTATACAGGCAGACCTTTTTTTTTTTTTTTAATAGATCTTTATTGGAGTGTTCGTCCTCCAAGAGACAGCTCAAGCAGACAGGCGGGCCTTTATTACTAGACCCAGACAGGCAACTGTCTGTAGGGCCATCAAAAGAGCCTGTTCTACTTAAACATGCATATCCTTAAAAACCCTCTCTTTCTAGCAGAAGCTTGACAGACAAGTATATCAATAGGATAGTGATGTCAGTTGCTTTCACATGTATCATTGGGAGTTTTTTGCACTGTAAACTGGGCTTATGGGATATAACTGAGTGATCAAAATAAGAGCCAGTGGTTTTGCTTTTTTTCAAAAAAATCTCAGTAAATATTTCATCACTTTCACATCACTGCTCACATTCACCAATCGAGGCACTAAAAGGGTTAACTAGATTATCTTAGTGACCAATTCTGATCAACTGCACGGTGGTCTGATCCATTGCTTTGTAGTTGACCTTCAAAGGGTTTTGTTGAGTAGAAATTCACTGCAGTAGAGTGAACAGAGAGAACTTTCCAGGAAAACATCTTTGCCTATTCAGTTACTTACTGCATTGGGTTTGCACACCATCGTACTTAATAGAGATTGTTTGATATGACTTGAACCATGATCTCTTTGAACTGAGGACCTCACCTGTGCAAGAGTGTTCACAGTCTAGAAGTGGATGATTTGTTTTCAGGAATAATATAGTTCTCTCTAGAAGACTGGTTTGCCCACAGCTTACCTAGGGAGGATGGAAGGGAGACTGGCTTCATGTCCGTACAGGGCATCCAGCCAATCCCTGCCTTCCAAAGATTTCCCTTTCATCTGCATCCTATCAGCAAAATATCGAGGCTGCTGGAGGAGGTTTTTCATGGACTTGGGAGAAGGAAATGGTCAATGAGGTTGAAACAGAATGAAACTCGAAATTTAAAAACATACCCTCAAAGGTTATTTGAATGTGCAGAGCAAATTCTAGCCATTGCCTACCATATCAGGTGTGTTGCCGATTAATTGTCCTTAGTTCCAGCACGGTGGTGAGTGTCAGGTCCTTCTTAGGTGGCCACTAAGTTTTGATCAATAGTTGGGAGTGTATTTTTTTTTCTAAATGAGATGTGTACCATCAAAGTGATGTCTGTGGGATGGCGTCAGGATCCCGTGCCGCTGATATTGAGATGTTGGCTGCTACCTTCCCAAGCCCAGTGGCCTCTGGGCTCAGACCCCTAGGATCCATCAGTGCCCCCAGCCATGCCCTTGCCACTTATTGCTGCAAATCCCATCCTCAGGAGGCATGCTCTATGCCTGACTCACTCTCATTCATTTCCCATGGGGTGGGAGTAATGTCCTTTCTTTTTTTATCAATGAGCCCTCTCATCGCCTAAGTCCCAGAGTGAGTGCTTCCCAATAAGGAAGTATGCTTTTCTTTCATATTCTCAATAAAAAGTATAAAATTCCACCAGCGCCCCTCGCCAAGTCTTCCTAGGCGGTAAGTCTTGAAGAAAGGGCCGTGTCTTGACCTTCTGATTAGCAGCAATAGGACTCATCCCAGTATCTGGCCCAGTTGCTAAGTAAATGTTTGTCAAAAGGATGTGTGAATGAATGAACAAATGAATGTTCAGGTTTTATATAAGCATCAATAAAATGTCTCCACAGTTACCAAAAATGTTTGTCAATTAGAATATATTTACTAAAAAAAACTTCCGCGTTCAATCTGCCCAAGCCGTCCTTTACCGTATGCTCATAAATTGATAAGTACTGATGCCAGCAAGCTTGCCTTATCATGATCCGTCTTCAGCAATTTCCCTGCCTTAGGACTAGTGTGGTCCTGCTGCCTCCAGGGTATCCAACTTTCTCCCCATGGTTCATATCTCCCACTAATAGCAGAGCTCATACCAAATGCCTCTTGTGGGTGACATCCACAATCCACTACCTATTTCCTCATTCTCTCTTCATACTAACTCTCTTCTGGTCAGTGTTTCCCCTTTGGAAACTGTTAAGGTGACTTTGTTTCTAAAAAGTAGGATGTTCTTGATACATCCTCCTTAGAGCTCTAGCTCAAGAATAGTAACTACTCTCACTGCCCAAATTATGCACAGTCTCTTGTCCTGAGCTTTGCTGTTTATAGTCTAAGAGGAGCCATGCCTTGGACTGACTGTAAAACCGTGTAAAGTCATTGCTGGGACTGGGAGACTGGCTGCCTTAAATGAAAAATATTAACTGTTCTGCATTGGCTAATCCCTTGTCCATCCCAGGAAGAGAATTAATGAAATACACCAGTATATCTTCTTTGAAATTCCAGATTTTTGAAATACTTTGTCCAAAATGAATTCTTAAGGCAAGGGGCTCAAAGAAAACCTGATTTTGAAAGCTCTCCTGAGAGTCTCAGGAGACCAGGACAGTATTGCAACTGTGTATACATCTCTCCTCTCCAGCAGTCTCCTGGTTATGGCCGATTGTTTACCCATCGCTCTCTTACCTGGTAAGAGAAGGTACCTGGCGTTTTGAGTTCCTTCAGGGCAGCTATAGTTTTAACAAAAGACGGCAACTACATGGAAGGACATCAGCTAGTGCTGAGTCTTGGTGCCTGACGTCGTTTGCTCTGGTCCTCGCCTCCACTGCAGACATGGGAAACACATTAGCTAATAGGGAGGTCTGTGAATGTGAGTTTGCCCATCAGGGAAATATATTTTCTGTACACTCTTGGCTATAGGAGCCATTCATCACCACAGTGCTGCCCCCTCCCTGGTGCCTCTGCCTAACAAGAGATGCTTGTCATGAAACCCACTCTAATTCCCCTATTAGAGGCTCGAAAGTGGAATCGAAGCCATAATTCAAGGAACATTTATATACAATTTATGACCGACTTGTCTACTCTGAGAGACTCCAAATCTGCTTTATGAATAATATGATGCTTTGTATCGGTTTTTTTCTTGGTCCCTTATTTTATGCTTGCTTTGTTTAAATATTATATGCCGAGTGAAGTGGGTCTGCATCTCCTTTGGGAAAATGAAAATTCATGGGAAGATACTAAATTGGAGAGTATCAGCTGTTCCCACTTTAAAGAGCTCTGACAAAAAAGGGGTGGGGGGAGTTTTATTATAGTCCAGAGGGTTTCATATTTCTGTTTCCTTCTCCGTACCGTGTGGGCCACCTTCTTCTTTGGCATAAGTATTGACTGTTAAGTGGTCATAGCCTGTTTGGAGTCAGAGGCTAGAATTTGCGTGGATTATTCAGTTCAGCGATTATTTAGGGAACAGGACAGAACTCACTTAGTAGACCAAGACTGTTTCTGTTAGAACACTCACAGGAAGGATGGCCACCGTAGGCTTGACAACCAGGTGTTCCTGAGAGATTGACTGAGGCCTGAAAACTTGTCCAAAGTAGTGGTCTTTCTTAAGATGTAAGCTTTCAGCCTTAAAAGGGAAGGATGTTCTGACAAAGGCTACAACCTAGATGGACTTTGAAAGCATGATGCTAAGTGAAAGAAGCCAGACACAAAAGGACAAATATCGTATGATTCCTCTTATATGAGGTATCAAGGATTGTCAAACCCAGAGAGACAGAAAGTAGCATGGTGGTTGCCAGGGGCTGGGGTCAGGGGGGTGGGGAGTTGTTTAATGGGCGTAGAGATTGAGTTCTACACGATGAAGAGAGCTCTGGAGGTTGGTTATACAACAACGTGAATGTACTTAACACTTCCAAACGACACACTTCAACACAGTGAAGATGGTCAGTTTCGTGCTGTGTGTATTTTACCACAATTAAAATCTTTTAAGTTAAAAAAAGAAGAAGACGACGCTGCAGCAAACTTCAGAAGCAGAAAAGGAGAAATGGCCTTTGCAAGATTGGATTGTCTTTCACTGGCAGAAGCTTGAGGAGTTGACACAAGAGATTCAATTTTTTTCCTTGAAGTTTATCTACTCTTGAAGAGGAGGGGGCGGGGAGGACGCAGGACGGGGGAGAGTCTAAGGAGCTAATAATATTCTGAGGAAAAATTTCGTTTCCTTGTTTTTCACAAGACTATGTGCTTTTCTGTCATCGTGTACAGAACAAGGTCTGATGGGTGTCTCACAAAGAACCATTGATGGCGTGTCTGTGTGAATTGCCCTAGCATTGGTCACAGCCAACTTCTGTAGGACCCACTGCCCCCATTCTACAATACGCTCCAGTGTGTTTGGCCGTTCATGAAAGGTCACAAACGAACTGAGAAATGGGCTGGAGTCAAAAACATGTGGCCCTATAAATATCAGACTCAGACGGTTTAGTCCATTTTTTCCCACTCTCCCTACTCACCCCATCTTGCTTTCTCTCTCTCTTTCACCCACTGCCAGGGCTTCCCTGTGTTTCCTACTGCACCTCGGACCGTGAAGTTACCAAGAGCAAGGCAGTAGCTGGATTCTTCACCTGGTGACATCACTTTGTGCCCAGTCTGGTCCCACAGAATCCTTAATACAGCTTCTTTTTTTTTTTCTTTTTTTCAATCCTTTAATATTTCTGGCTACGAAGCTCCAGCCAGACAGTCTGCAATGCTCTGTTCTCTTTTGAGGGTTTCCGCCTCCCATTAGCAGCGATTCTGCCTTGTGACTAAATTTGTCTCCGCGTGTTCTGAGCGGAAGAGTTTGCAAGTTTGGGCTGTCAGTGGGGCCTCCTCGCCCATCGGATCATTCGTTATGACTTTAGCTGCCAAACTGGAGGACTTTGAGGTGACGCTGGAACACCTGCTCATGGATGTGTTTGTAAGTAAAGGCAGACCCTCTTCTGCCACCCCCGGAGTCTTCCTGTCCCCATCACTCAGTCTGATTCTCTTCCACAATCATCCAGTGCTCACCATGCTGTTAATTTCTTCCTCGTGGGCCTTTGGGGGGAGAAAACCGTAAGTGCCTGAGCTGTGCGGATTGGTCTATACAGATTACATAGCAGAGAGGCAGCTTTTTAAACCAAGTAACATGCAGAAGTCGAATGAATGGAGTGAAGAAATAGAAAACATTTGCCAGAAGAGACCAAAGCAGTTTCAGAAGGCATTGCCTGGGAGAATCAGATTCATTTGTAAAGTGAAGTCATCGCTCCTGAAAAACGGGAGAGGGTATACTGAAAAGTCTGTGCTTTTCCAATGGAGAAGGCGGAAGACAGGGTAGAGTGAGAACTCCCCTCTCCAGCGCCTGGATCCCTGCCTCTTCCGTAGGTGTTAGGTTACCAAGACTTCCTCAGGAGTTGATTTCATGGGGTGAGGCTGTTCGAGTGACTCTCTTTTAAAGAAAAAGCAGCTGACAAGGACACTTCTGTGCCTGTGATGAGCTCAGAAACACAATCTTTGAAAAACCCTGGCATTCATAGCAACCCAAACAGCACTGCTACCTCCGCGCCGACCACAGTCTTTCTCAGTCTTCTCTGGAGGTTTTCTGTCCGTGATAGGTCTGTCTGTTTTGTGTTCTTGGCGGGAGCTTAGGGAACTCCAGACTGTGTGAAACATGCAGGTGGTAACCCAGCTGGGAGGTGTTCTTCCAAGAACAGTACCGGCTCTGCCCTGGGAAAGGCAGCTGGGGTAACATTTTGAGGACAGGCTAGTCTGCCTGTTGAATCTGGAAAAGGCTTTTAGAGGGTTGGCTCTTGCTATACTATGCATCACTGAGGCCCTTTCAGGAACCTTTCGGGGAATGGTGTGTTTTGGCAGACGTGAAAGTCTGGGGTTTTTTTCTTTATTAATTTATAATTTGTCTTCAAATTGAGGCAACATGATGCTGGCAGGATTCCCAGAGGGAATCAGCCTTTCCAGGGCTGGGTACCAGGATCTCAGTGGCTCGCGGCCGTTCTGACTGTAGGCTCGGGAAGTTATGCCTTAAGAAAGAAAGCTGTCAAGAATAGAGAGGGTCCTTCTGGGTTTCCAGTGATGGGAGATCCACGGCCGGCATCCTTCCTTTACCTGAAGTATAAATAGAGACTGAACAGCAGAATGGGGAGTTTCTTTGATAGCTGAGAGCCTCTGCCTGCCGTGGTAGGGGCTGGTGGTGGGTGGCAGTGGCTCTGGGGTCTCGTGGCGGGGGGTGTCTGTGGCATACCAAAGGGTTGGGGTGAGTTTGGTTTGGAGGGGAGGAAATTAATCCAGAATATGTTTTATTTAAATACCACAAAGTCATTAATGCGTTGCCCTTCTCTCCTTAACTGCCCCCATCCCTGTGCTCTTTCCCCAATACTTCCAGCTCCATAATCTTGGAAGCTGCTGGAGGGGACTGCAGTCATGCACTCCATCCTTTTCGGTAAACACAACCCATAATTTCATGGCACCGGCTTAGGTCCTTACTACCTCTCACTTGGACTAACCATCTAATATTCCTCTGCGTCCAGCGAATCTCCTCCAATTCATCCTACTATTATCATCTCCAGATCAACCTCCCCACACTATTTTTTTAATTTATACAAAATACTTTTAGACTAGGTGTTAGATTCACAGCAAAATGGAGCAGAAAGTATGAAGATTTCCCATCTCCCCCCGTCCCTGCACACTCACTGTGGATATCCCTTACAAGAGTGGTACATTTGTTACAACTGATGGACGTACACTGACACATCATTATCACAAAAAGTCAGTATTTTACATTAGGGTTCATTCTTGGTGTTGTTTGGACAAATGTATAATTACATGTATCCACCACCGCTGTGTCACACAAGATAGTTTCACTGACCTAAAAATCCTCTGTGCTCCATCTGTTCATCCATCACTCTCCCCTAACGCCTGGCAACCACTAATCCTTTTACTGACTCCATAGTTTTGCCTTTTCCAGAGTGTCATATAGTTGAAATCATACAGTATGTATCCTTTTCAGATTGGCATCTTTCACTTAGCAATATGATTTTAAGTTTCCTCCATTTCCTTTCACAGCTTGATAGCTCATTTCTTTGCAGTGCTGAATAATATTCCATTGTATGGATTACCACAGTTTATTTATTCATTCACCTACTGAAAAACAACTTGTTTGCTTCCAATTTGGGGCAATTATGAATAAACTTCTGTAAAAATCCATCTGCAGGCTTTTGTGTGGACATAAGTTTCAATACATTTGAGGAAATACCAAGGAGGTTGACTGCTGGATTGTATGGTAAGAGTATATTTAGTTTTGCAAGACACGGCCAAATTACCTTCCAAAATGGTTGCGCCATTTTGCATCCCCATTGAATGAGAGCTCCTGTTACCTCACATCCTCACCAACATTGGGTGCTATCAATGTTTTGGATTTTGGCCATTCTAATAGGTATGTAGTGGTATCTAATCATTGTCTTAATTTGCATTTCTTTAAAGATATATGATTTTGAACATCTTTTCATGTGCTCACTTGCCATCTGCATATCTTCTTTTTTTTTAACATCTTTATTGGAGTATAATATGTATACATCTGTCCCCATATCCCCTCCCTCTTCTGTCTCTCTCCAACCCTCCCTATCCCACCCCTCTAGGGGGTCACAAATCACTTAGTTGATCTCTCTGTGCTATGCAGCTGCTTCCCACTAGCTATCTATTTTACGTTTGGTAGTGTATATATGTCAATGCTACTCTCTCACTTCGTCCCAGCTTACCCTTCCCCGCCCCTGTGTCCTCAAGTCCATTCTGTATGTCTGCATCTTTATTCTGTCCTGCCCATAGGTTTATGAGAACCATTTTTTTTTTTAGATTCCATATATATGTGTTAGCATACAGTATTTGTTCTTCTCTATCTGACTTACTTCACTGTGTATGACAGTCTCTAGGTCCATCCACCTCACTACAAATAACTCAATTTCATTTCTTTTTATGACCGAGTAATATTCCATTGTATATATATGCCACATCTTCTTTATCCATTCATCTTTTGATGGACACTTAGGTTGCTTCCATGTCCTGGCTATTGTAAATAGTGCTGCAAGGAACATTGTGGTACATGACTCTATTTGAGTTATGGATTTCTCAGGGTATATGCCCAGTAGCAGGATGACTGGGTCATATGGTAGTTCCATTTTTAGTTTTTTAGGGAACCTCCATACTGTTCTCCATAGTGGCTGTATCAATTTACATTCCCACCAACAGTGCAAGAGGATTCCCTTTTCTCCACACCCTTTCCAGCATTATTGTTCGTAGATTTTTTTGATGATGGTCATTCTGACTGGTGTGAGGTGATACCTCATTGTAGTTTTGATTTGCATTTCTCTAATGATTAGTGGTGCTGAGCATCCTTTCATGAGTTTGTTGGCAATCTGTGAATCTTCTTTGGAGAAATGTCTATTTAGGTCTTCTGCCCATTTTTGGATTAGGTTGTTTGCTTTTTTGATATTGAGCTGCATGAGCTGCTTGTATAATTTGGAGATTAATCCTTTGTCAGTTGCCTCATTTGCAAATACTTTCTCCCATTCTGAGGGTTGTCTTTTCATCTTGTTTATGGTTTCCTTTGCTGTGCAAAAGCTTTGAAGTTTCATTAGGCCCCATTTGTTTATTTTTCTTTTTATTTCCGTTTCTCTAGGAGGTGGGTCAGAAAGGATCTTGCTCTGATTTATATCATAGAGTGTTCTGCCTATGTTTTTCTCTAAGAGTTTGATAGTGTCTGGCCTTACATATAGGTCTCTAATCTATTTTGAGTTTATTTTTGTGTACGGTGTTAGGAAATGTTCTGATTTCATTCTTTTATATGTAGCTGTCCAGTTTTCCCAGCACCACTTATTGAAGAGGCTGTCTTTTCTCCATTGTATATTCTTGCCTCCATCATCAAAGATAAGGTGACCATATGTGCATGGGTTTATCTCTGGGCTTTCTATCCTGTTCCATTGATCTGTATTTCTGTTTCTGTGTCAGTACCATGCTTTCTTGATTACTGTAGCTTTGTAGTATAGTCTGAAGTCAGGGAGTCTGATTCCTCCAGCTCCGTTTTTTGTCCTCAAGATTGCTTTGGCTCTTCGGGGTCTTTTGTGTTTCCATACAAATTGTGAAATTTTTTGTTTTAGTTCTGTGAAAAATACCATTGGTAGTTTGATAGGGATTGCACTGAATCTATAGATTGGTTTGGGTAGTATAGTCATTTTCACAGTGTTGATTCTTCCAATCCAAGTACATAGTATATCTCTCCCTCTGTTCATATCGTCTTTAATTTCTTTCATCAGTGTCTTCTAGTTTTCCTCATACAGGACTTTTGTCTCCTTAGGTAGGTTTATTCCTAGGTATTTTATTCTTTTTGTTGCAGTGGTAAATGGGAGTGTTTCCTTAACTTCTCTTTCAGATTTTTCATCATTAGTGTATGGGAATGCAAGAGATTTCTGTGCATTAATTTTGTATCCTGCTACTTTACCAAATTCATTGATTAGCTCTAGTAGTTTTCTGGTAGCATCTTTAGGATTCTCTATGTATAGTATCATGTCATCTGCAAACAGTGACAGTTTTACTTCTTCTTTTCCAAATTGGATTCCTTTTATTTCTTTTCTTCTCTGATTGCCATGGCTAAAACTTCCAAAACTACGTTGAATAAGAGTGGTGAGAGTGGGCAACCTTGTCTTGTTCCTGATCTTAGTGGAAATGGTTTCAGTTTTTCACCATTGAGGACTATGTTGGCTGTGGGTTTGTCATATATGGCCTTTATTCTGTTGAGGTAAGTTCCCTCTATGCCTACTCTCTGGGGAGTTTTTATCATAAATGAGTGCTAAAGTTTGTCAATAGCTTTTTCTGCATCTATTGAGATTATCATATGGTTTTTCTCCTTCAGTTTGTTAGTATGGTGTATCACATTGATTGATTTGAGTATATTGAAGAACCCTTGCATTCCTGGGATAAATCCCACTTGATCGTGGTGTTTGATCCTTTTAATGTGCTGTTGGAATCTGTTTGCTAGTATTTTGTTGAGGATTTTTGTATCTAAGTTCATCAGTGATATTGGCCTGTAGTTTTCTTATTTTTTGTGACATCTTTGTCTGGTTTTGGTATCAGGGTGATGGTGGCCTCGTAGAATGGGTTTGGGAGTGTTCCTCCCTCTGCTATATTTTGGAAGAGTTTGAGAAGGATAGGTGTTAGCTCTTCTCTAAATGTTTGATAGAATTCACCTGTGAAGCCATCTGGTCCTGGGCTTTTGTTTGTTGGAAGATTTTTAATCGCAGTTTCAATTTCAGTGCTTGTGATTGGTCTGTCTATATTTTCTATTTCCTCCTGGTTCAGTCTTGGAAGGTTATAACTTTCTAAGAATTTGTCCATTTCTTCCAGGTTGTCCATTTTATTGGCATAGAGTTGCTTGTAGTAATCTCTCATGATCCTTTGTATTTCTGCAGTGCCAGTTGTTACTTCTCCTTTTTCATTTCTAATTCTGTGGATTTGAGTCTTCTCCCTTTTTTTCTTGATGAGTCCAGCTAATGGTTTATCAATTTTGTTTATCTTCTCAAATAACCAGCTTTTAGTTTCATTGATCTTTGCTATTGTTTCCTTCATTTCTTTTTCATTTATTTCTGATCTGACCTTTATGATTTCCTTCCTTCTGCTAACTTTGGGGGTTTTTTTGTTCTTCTTTCTCTAATTGCTTCAGATGTAAGGTTAGGTTGTTTATTTGAGCTTTTTCTTGTTTCTTGAGGTAGGATTGTATTGCTATAAACTTCCCTCTTAAAACTGCTTTTGCTGCATCCCATAGGTTTTGAGTTGTCGTGTTTTCATTGTTATTCGTTTCTAGGTATTTTTTGATTTCCTCTTTGATTTCTTCAGTGATCTCTTGGTTATTTAGTAGCATATTGTTTAGCCTCCATGTGTTTGTATTTTTTACAGATATTTTCCTGTAATTGATATCTAGTCTGATAGCGTTGTGGTTGGAAAAAATACTTGATATGATTTCAGTTTTCTTAAATTTATCAGGGCTTGATTAGTGACCCAAGATATGATCTATCCTGGAGAATGTTCCATGAGCACTTGAAAAGAAAGTGTATTCTGTTGTTTTGGATAGAATGTCCTATAAATATCAATTAAGTCCATCTTGTTTAATGTGTCATTTAAAGCTTGTGTTTCCTTATTTATTTTCGTTTTGGATGATGTGTCCATTGGTGAAACTGGGGTGTTAAAGTCCCCCACTATTATTGTGTTACTGTCGATTTCCCCTTTTATGGCTGTTAGCATTTGACTTATATATTGAGGTGCTCCTATGTTGGGTGTATAAATATTTACAATTGTTATATCTTCTTCTTGGATTGATCCCTTGATCATAATGTAGTGTCCTTCTTTGTCTCTTATAATAGTCTTTATTTTAAACTCTATTTTGCACAGGGAGATCAGCTCGGTGCTTTGTGACCAGCTAGAAGGGTGGGTTAGGGAGGGTCGGAGGGAGGGAGACAGAAGAGGGAAGAGATATGGGGATATATGTATATGTATAACTGATTCACTTTGTTATAAAGCAGAAACTAACACCATTGTAAAGCAATTATACGCCAATAAAAATGTTAAGAAAAAAAAAACTCCATTTTATCTGATATGAGTATTGCTACTCCAGCTTTCTTTTGATTTCCATTTGCATGGAATATCTTTTTCCATCCCTTCACTTTCAGTCTGTATGTGTCCCTAGGTCTGAAGTGTGTCTCTTTTAGACAGCAAATATATGGGTCTTGTTTTTGTATCCATTCTGTTAGTCTTTGTCTTTTGGTTGGAGCATTTAATCCATTTACATTTAAAGTAATTATCAATATGTATGTTCTTATTACCATTTTCTTAATTGTTTTGTGTTTGTTTTTGTAGGTCTTTTCCTTCTCTTGTGTTTCCTGCCTAGAGAAGTTCCTTTAGCATTTGTTGTAGAGCTGGTTTGGTGGTGCTGAATTCTCTTAACTTTTGCTTGTCTGTAAAGGTTTTAATTTCTCCATCGAATCTGAATGAGATCCTTACTTGGTAATCTTGATTGTAGGTTTTTCCCTTTCATCATTTTAAATATGTCCTGCCACTCCATTCTGGCTTGCAGAGTTTCTGCTGAAAGATGAGCTGTTAAATTTATGGGGATTCCCTTCTATGTTATTTGTTGCTTTTCCCTTGCTGCTTTTAATATTTTTCCATTGTTTTTAATTTTTGATAGTTTGATTAATATGTGTCTTGGCATGTTTCTCCTTGGGTTTATCCTGTATTGGATTCTCTGCGCTTCCTGGACTTGATTGACTATTTCCTTTCCCACATTAGGGAAGTTTTCAACTATAATCTCTCCAAATATTTTCTCAGACCCTTTCTTTTTCTCTTCTTCTTTTGGGACCCCTATAATGTTGGTGCATTTAATGTTGTCCCAGAGGTCTCTGAGACTGTCCTCAATTCTTTTCCTTCTTTTCTCTTTATTTTGCTCTGCGGTAGTTATTTCCACTCACTTATCCGTTCTTCTGCCTCAGTTATTCTGCTATTGATTCCTTCTAGAGAATTTTTAATTTCATCTATTGTGTTGTTCATCATTGTTTGTTTGCTCTTTAATTCTTCTAGGTCCTTGTTACACGTTTCTTGTATTTCTCCATTCTATTTCCAAGGTTTTGGATCATCTTTACTATCATTTCTCTGAATCCTTTTTCAAGTAGACTGCCTATTTCCTCTTAATTTGTTTGGCCTGGTGGGGTTTACCTTGCTCCTTCATCTGCTGTGTGTTTCTCTGTCTTCTAATTTTTCTTAACTTACGGCATTTGGGGTCTCCTTTTCGCAGGCTGCAGGTTCATAGTTCCCATTGTTTTTTGGTGTCTGCCCCCAGTGGGTAAGGTTGGTTCAGTGGGTTGTGTAGGCTTCCTGGTGGAAGGGACTGGTGTCTGTGTTCTGGTGGATGAGGCTGGATCTTGTCTTTCTGGTGGGCAGGGCCACATCCGGTGGTGTGTTTTGGGGTGTCTGTGACTTTATTATGATTTTAGGCAGCTGCTCTGCTAATGGGTGGGGTTGTGTTCCTGTCTTGCTAGTTGTTTGGCATGGGGCGTCCAGCACTGGAGCTTGCTGGCTGTTGGGTGGAGCTGGGTCTCAGCATTGAGACAGAGATCTCTGGGAGAGCTCTTGCCGTTTGATATTATGTGGGGTCAGGAGGCCTGTGGTAGTCCAATGTCCTGAAATCAGCTCTCCCACCTCAGAGGCTCAGGCCTGACACCAGGTCGGAGCACCAAGCCCCTGTCAGCCACACAGCCAGGTACGTGGGGATTTTCTTGCCTTTTGGGAGGTCTGAGGTCTTCTGCCAGCGTTCAGTAGGTGTTCTGTAGGAGTAGCTCTACATGTAGATGTATTTTTGATATATTTGTGGGGAGGAAGGTGATCTCCACGTCTTACTCCTCCTCCATCTTGAAGGTCCCCCTGCAATAGGAGACTCCACTGGAGACACCAACCTCTATCCACAAGAGCTAGAGGTGCAGAGGCATTGTTTTCAGAGGGTTTGCAGCTTGCTTTTTTTTTTTTTCTTTTCCCTTGTGCTTCATCTAATTTCACTTGTTCACAGGGTGCTTCATGCAGAGGCCTCACACTTGGCACTTCAGATCAGAGTGCCTAGTGAGAAATGGCTGTGCTGACACTTCTGTATATCTTCTTTGGTGAGGTGTCTGCTCAGGTCCTTTGCCCATCTTTTTTTTATGCATAAATTTATTTATTCATGTATTTATTTTTGGCTGTGTTGGGTCTTCGTTGCTGCGCACGGGCTTTCTCTAGTTGTGGTGAGCAGGGTCTGCTCTTCATTGCAGTGCAAGGGCTTCTCACTGCACTAGCTTCTCTTGTTGCGGAGCACAGTCTCTAGGTGCACGGGCTTCAGTAGTTATGGCACGTGGGCTCAGTAGTTGTGGCTCGCAGACTAGAGCACAGGCTCGGTAGTTGTGGTGCATGGGCTTAGCTGCTTCAAGACATGTTGGGTCCTCTCGGACCAGGGCTCAAACCCACGTTCCCTGCACTGGCAGACGGATTCTTAACCACTGCGCCACCAGGGAAGTCTCCTTTGTCCATCTTAAATCTGGCTGTTTGTTTTCTTATTGTTGAGTTTTAAGAGTTCTTTGTATATTTTGATACCAGTCTTTTGTCAGATATGTCTTTTACAAATATTTTTTCCCAGTCTATGAAGTTTCTTCTCATTCTCTTAATATCATGTTTTGCAAAGCAGAAGTTTTTCACTTTAATGAAGTCCAGCTTATCAACTATTTCTTTCATGGATCTTACCTTGGTGTTATATCTAAAAAGTTATTACCATATCCAGGGTCATCTAGGTTTTCTCCTATATTATCTTCTTGGAGTTTTATAGTTTCATGTTTTACATCTAAGTCCATAATCCATCTTGAGTTAATTTTTGTGAAGAGTATAAGGTCTGTGCCTAGATTCATTTTCTTGCCTGTGGATATCCAGTTGTTCCAACGCCACTTGTTGAAAAGATTGCCTTTGCTCCATTCTATTACCTTTGCTCCTTTGCCAAAGAACAGTTGGCTTTATTTATGTAGGTCTATTTCTGGGCTGTCTATTCTGTTACATTGTTCTATTTATCTATTCTTGTACCAATGCCATACTGCCCTAATTAGTGTAATTTTCTAGTAAGTCTTGAAGTTAGGTAGTGTCAGCTCTCTGACTCTGTTTTTTTTCCACCAACTCATCTGTCTTTTGCCTCTCCATATAAATTTCACAATCAGTTTGTTGATATCCATAAAATAACTTGCTGGGATTTTGATTGAGATTATATTAAACATATAGATCAAGTTGCAAAGAACTGACATTTTGACAATATTGAGCCTTCCTATCCATGAACATGGAATATTTCTCCATTTATTTTTTTTCTTCTTTGCTACCTCTCATGAGAGATTTCTCATTTCACTCATATAGATCTTGTACATATTTTGTTAGAATTATACCTAAATTTTTCATCTTGGGGGGTGCTAATGTAAATGGTAATGTATTTTTAATTTTAAATTCCACTTTTCCATTGCTGGTATATAGGAAAGCACTTGACTTTTGTATGTTAACTTTGTATCTTGTAACCTTCCTATAATCACTTATTAGTTCCAGGAGTATTTTTGTCTGTTCTTTCAGATGTTCTACATGGACAATCATGTCATTTGTGAACAAAAATAGACTTATTTCTTCTTTCCAAATCTATATAACTTTTATTTCTTTTTCTTGTCTTACTGTATTAGCCAGGACTTTGTTCAGTAAATGTTGAAAGGAATGATGAGAAGGACAACCTTGGCTTGTTCCTAGTCTTAGTGGGAAAACTTCAAGTTTCTCACCACTAAGTATGATGTTAGTTGTAGGTCTTTGAGGGTATTCTTTATCAAGTTAAGGAAGTTTACCTCTAGTCCTAGTTTACTGACAGTTTTTATCATGAATGGGTGTTGGATTTTGTCAAAATCCTTCTCTGCATATACTGATATGATCATGTGATTTTTCTTCTCTAGCTTTTTGATATGATGAAATACATTAATAAATTTTTGAATGTTGAAACAGCCTTGTATACCTAGGATAAATGCCACTTGGGCATTGTATATAATTCTTTTTATACCTGTTGTATTCAATTTGCTAATACTTCGTTGAGTATTTTTGCATTTATGTTCATGAGAGTTATCAGTCTGTAGTTTTCTTTTCTAGCAGTATCTTTGTTGGGTTTTGCTATTAGAGCAATGATGGTTTCATAGAATGACTTAGGAAGTCTTCTCTCTGCTTCCATCTTCTGGAAAAGATTGTAGAGAATTGGTGTACTTTCTTCTATAAATGTTTGGTAGAATTCACCAGTGAATCCATCTACCCTCTGGCTTCTCTCAAGTTTTTTTCTTTATCATACATGCACCCCTATGTTCATACCAGCACTATTTACAATAGCCAAGACATGGAAGCAACCTAAATGTCCATTAACAGATGAATGGATAAAGAAGATGTGGTACATATATACAATGGAATACTACTCAGCCATAAAAAAGAATGAAATTATGCCATTTGTAGCAACATGGATGGACCTAGAGATTATCATAAGTGAAGTAAACCAGAAAGAGAAAAACAAGTATCATATGACATCACTTATATGTGGAATCTAAAATATGACACAAATAAACTTATCTATGAAACAGAAACAGACTCAGGAGACATAGAGGACAGATTTGTGGTTGCCAAGGGGGAGGGAGGGTGGGAGAGGGAAGGACTGGGAATTTGGGATTATCAGATGCAAACTATTATATATAGGATGGATAAACAGCAAGGTCCTACTGTAGAGCACAGGGAACTATATTCAATATCCTGTAATTAAACCATAATGGAAAAGAATATGAAAAAGAATTTTTTTTAAAAAAAAGATATTTATCTTTGATCTTCTGAAGTTTGACTCTGATACGCCTAGGTGTAGTTTGGTTTCTTGTGGGGTGTGTGATTGTGTGTGTGGTTTTGTGGTGGGGGGGTTGGTTTGGGGGTTTTTTAGGTAAGGGGGGGATTTATCTGGTTTGGTATTCTCTGAGCTGTCTAGATCTGTGGTTTTGTGACTGACACTGAATTGGGGGAAATTCTCAGTCATTATTTCTTCACACATTGCTTCTGGGTTTTTTCCTCTCTTTCTTCTCCTATTCCCATTATGCATATGTTACACATTTTGTAGTTGTCCCACAGTTCTTGGGTATTCTATTCTGTTTCGGGGTTTTTCTTTCCAGTCTTTTTTCTCTTTGCTTTTCAGTTTTAGGAGTTTCTGTTGTCATATCCTCAAGTTCAGAGATTCTCTCCTCAGCAGTGTCCAGTCTACCGCTGAAACCATCAAAGGCAGTTCTTCATTGCTGTCACAGTGTTTTTGATCCCTAGAGTTTCTTTTTGATTCTTTCTTAGAATTTCCATCTCTCTGTTTTTGTTATCTGTCTGTTCCTTTATATAGTCAGCTTTTTCCATTAAGGCCCTTAGGATAAAAATCACTGTTTTTGTTGTGGTTGTTATTGTTTGTCTGTTTGTTAGTTCCTGGTCTGATTTAATTCCAACATTCCTGCCCTAGCTGACTCTGGCTCTGATGCTTGTTCAGTCTCTTCAAACTGTTTCTCGCCTCTGAGGATGCCTTGTAACTCCATGGTGGACATGATGTACTGTGTAAAGAGACCTGTGGGGAATAGGCTTTTAGTAACGTGGTGGTGAGGCCAGCGATGGGGCATTCTACACTCCTACATGAGGTCTCAGTCTTTTAGGAGCCTGTGCTCTTGGACTGTGAACTTCACAGTACTTCTCAGGGATTTTCCCTCCTTTAGGTGAGACAGGATGGGTGGAGAAGGAAGCTGGAGTTGGCATTTCCCTTCCCCCAAGTAGGTTATACTCTGATACAACCTCAACTGTTTAGGCTCTGGTGAAATATTTTCTTCTTCTTAAGAACAGAATGCTCTGATGTATCTCCACATACACATCCCTAAAGAATACTGAGAATGAGTTTCAACATCACACAGACTTGGGGTCTCAACCCCAGGTTGGCAGGCATTTAATCTTTCTGAGCTCTGATTTCCTTGTCAATAAAGTGTAGGTAATACTACCCAGGTTACAGGATCACAGTGAAGTTTAGAGAGTTCATTTAGAGCAAGTGCCCAGGGCCATGCCTGATGCAGAGGAGGCACTGGGCAAGTTAGTCTTCTTCTCCCCTATGCCTTCCCCTGGAACAGGCATTGATTGGTTTTAAATCCCTAACCATAAAAAGTAATTTCCCATTTCTTCACCCTTAAAGCTCTCTCTCACTCTCACCACCTAACCTTCCCCTTTGAATGCTCAGGGATTTGGGTTCTGCCAAGGCACAGCACTGTCTCCCTGCCTCAACCAGATCTGCCTGTGGCTGTTTCTCCCACCTGCTTCCAAAGTGGCAGGAGGTACCCGGTCCTGAACTCATGCAGCAGCCGGCAGGGGTACTGGGCACGGGCTGCGCTTGGCTTCTGCTCTCCAGCTGGGCTCTTCTGGTGGGGCCATTTAGCAAGGGGACCTGGGTCTCCACCTCCCAGAAGAGAGCCAGGGAGTGTTCGACATCCCATAGGGCTTAGGAGGATAAAAAACCATGTAAGAATGAGGGGACGTGACATCTACAGCCCAGTGTCCCCCCTCTCCGCCTTCCTAGGGACTACAGGCATTCTCACGTGCATATAATTGTCTAGAAAGAATATTTGCTTTCGAGTGCCATTAGCCTTGGGTTTCCTCCATAGCTCATTAGACTGTCATCTCACTATCTCAAGAACAGCTGTTTCCATATTGACACTTCCTTTCCAGGATTATGAAGGGCCGCTGGGGGTTTCGTGGGAATGCAAGGCTTCTGCAAGATGAGATAAAAGGAACACATCAGGCCTGGTGTTTTGTAATTAGTCGTCACCAGTCTGGGGCCCTTGTAGCTGAGATGCTGCCGGGCTCACAAGAGAAAATAACACACACACGTGTGTGTACATGTGTTCGTGCACACACACGAACACACACAACACCACACTGAAGTAAAGAGCTCAAAAGGTGACATCGGGACTTCCCTGGCGGTCCAGTGGTTAAGACTCGGCGCTTCCACTTCAGGGGGCATCGTTTTGATCCCTGGTCAGGGAACTAAGATTCCACATGCCACGTGGCGTAGACAAAAAAAAAAGGTGTGATCAGTCAAAAGCATGAATGACCCTTCAGGACTGGTTCCAGAACTGATGGAAGTGCCCTTGCTGATGTATTTGTCTTTCTCCTTTTGTCTGTCTAGCCTCATCTTTTTTCAAAGGATTTAAGGTGCTCCTTTCCGAGGTATAGTTTAAAGGCTAGGTGTTCAGCAGCTATTTCAATAGCAGATCTGTGGACGGAGAGCCCTGTAACATACACTGAAGGAAAAGAAACCAGACGAAACGAAGCAGGTCTCCTGAAACCTTTACTTGTTGGATTAAGTAACCCAGCATCGGGACTCAGATCTGTCCATTCAGAAAGAGGCCAGGCAACCCAGGTCTCCTTCCACAGCCCGGCGTCTGCTATCTGCATTCCATGTACACCTTCTCAAGGCCGTCGCTGCCCTTCTAATTGCCACCCATTGCTCCCAGGGCCTCATCTGGCTCAAACTGCCTTGAACATTGCTCCTTCTCTTTACAATTTCTCGTTTTTATCAAAATCATATGTGTATGTGGCAATTTTCATAACATTTTAAAGTTGAAGAGTACTAGAAAACTTATAAAGTACTAGAAAACATAAACTTATAAAGAGTACTAGAAAACTTTAAAGTTGAAGAGTACTAGAAAACTTATAAAGAGTACTAGAAAACTTATAAAGTACTAGAAAACTTATAAAGAAAACTTTAAAGTTGAAGCGTACTAGAAAACTTATAAAGAAAATTATAAAGTACTAGAAAACTTACACACTTATGTAGAGTACTAGAAAACTTTAAAGTTGAAGAGTACTAGAAAACTTATAAAGTACTAGAAAACTTATAAAGTAACTAAAAACCTATAACTTATAAAACTTCAACATTTTAAAGTTGAAGAGTACTAGAAAACTTACAAAGAAAAACACTAGCCTCCATTTCCCTTCTTTCCATCTCTTGAGTCCCTCCCCAGGGGCACTCCTAGACTTTCAACTGTTGCTTCAGATTTCTCAGTCATCTGTTTATACTGTGGTTTCTTTTTTTTTTTTTTTTAATAAATTTATTTATTTCTGGCTGCATTGGGTCTTTGTTTCTGCGCACAGGCTTCTCACTGCGGTGGCTTCTCTTGTTGCGGAGCACGGGCTCTAGGCTCACGGGCTTCAGTAGTTGCGGCACATGGGCTCAGTAGTTGTGGCGCGCAGGCTCTAGAGTACAGGCTCAGTACTTGTGGTGCACGGGCTTAGTCGTTCCAAGGCATGTGGGATCTTCCCAGACCAGGGCTCGAACCCATGTCCCCTGCATTGGTAGGTGGATTCTTAACCATCGCACCACCAAGGAAGTCCCTATACTGTGATTTCTTAATTACTCAATTTTTGGTATTTTATGCTGCCACCCTGAAAGATGAGGCTTAAAATTTACTTCCATTGTACTCCACATCCCTACTGGCACACACATATCTCTTCTCTACTATCTTTTCAATATATCTATATCACAGTTTAAATCAAAATTCAGTTTTATTGTGACTACCAAGATATTGTTTACAGCTGAGGACAGTTGTATAGTATCATTGTATATCCTGGATTTTCCAACTTTATGTTTTTCCAGGAATTAACAGTTGCCTTGTTTCATTGTTCGCTTACTTAATATTCTATTCTACCCATCAAGCATTTTTCTCTACGATCTTCAGTAGAGCTGTGCCTCTCCTCTCAATTTGGGAAACTCATTAGACCCTCAACCTATTCTTTTTTTCTTTCTTTTTTTGAGGCATCCTTCCTGGATCCCTCCATCCTCCCGCACCAATTGGACTAGCTCTGTAAGTCTCTTGTACCACTGTCTTCTTGAGGCTCCTTTTTTCCAATACTCTGGGAGCTCCCTTTGCACCAGTCCTATGATCTGCTCTCCTTTTCTTGGAACTCATGTTCCCCTCTTTGTAGGTTTAGCTTTCTTTTGCTGGAGATTGTCTTCCAGTAAGCTCCTAAGAAAAGGTGCCTGAGAAGTAAATTTTTGTGTTCTTGAATGTCTGCCCTCACACTTGACTAATAACTTGTCTAGTGGTTATTTGTCTGCTCTTGAAATCCAGACCTACATATCCAGGCTTGACTCCCTTCTTCAGTTCCACGTCAGAATGTTCAGGCACCAGAAATTCTGTCCATCCAGAGCTACACATTATCATCTCTCCAAACCTCCCCCTTCTCCTGTGTACTTATCTTAACTAAATAGGACCATCCTGCCTCTAGTCCCTCAGTAAACAGGAACACTATTCTTCCTTCCAGCATTTATAACGCGCCAACATCTTGTATTCAACCTCTCACCACCATCCTAGTTCTGGACTTAATCATCACTCATTTGGACAATTGCAGTGACGTTGTAACTGCTCTTCTTGTCTCTATACACCTTGGTTCTCCATTCTACACTTCATCCTTTATCACTAAAGTTCAAAATATTCAGGAAGATAGTATCACTTCCTTTCAAAACGTAACTTTTAATGAATCCCTCTTGCAAATAGAATAAGATCTAAAATATATTCTTCTGTAGTATGAAAGTCAGAATCTGGTCTCATTGTCATTTCTGACCATCCTCGTTTTTACACATGTGATTCCACTGCCTCATTCGAGTTTCATAGTAGTCTTCTTATCTGTATTCATGCTACCGAGGTTTAAAGTTCAAATAGAGTGGAGTACCCCAAGCAAACAGTAACAGAATCCCTTACCCATCCTAATTTACATCTAAGGATTTGACCATTGAAGGAATTTTGCCCATTTTGGCCATGATCTGATATTGGGAAACCCTTTGGCATTTTGACTTATGGGACCCCTCTAGGGCACACTTAGGATAAGGCATATTCCTACTATATGAGACTCCTGGACACCCATCTTCCTAGCAGATTCAAATGCCTTCTTTCCTCTCCTTGGGAAAATACAGACCGTGTGGCTCATTCCAGAGACCCCTGGGCAAATGGGCAGTTACCCTTGTAAATGACATGTTCCTGGGCACAGGAAAGAAAGCAATCTGATGGCCAAAATGAAAACCACCCTTTTTTGCAGCATCAGAGGGATCAGTTAAACCAAGATGAACCATTCTCCTATTGAAGAAAATTACATGTTAAATTTCTCCTCCTGGAAAAAGGAAGCATGGAAATTAGAAGCAGATTTAAGAGTTGGTCATTTACCACCCAATGCTTAACTGAAATTTGAGAGCTAAAAAAAAAAAAAAATCAAAAGTCAACATCCATTGACTGTTTGGAAGTGTACTACATATATATATTAAGCTAATCCTGGGTAGTCAATACCACAGATAAGGACATTATTTATTTGTCCATTCTAGGTGCAATTACACAGTTTAACCAGTGCAAACAGCACTTCATAAATATAGCAAATCAATGCTAGTTATCAAAATCCATCCACAACCGATAGCACATGAAAGAGGGCTTTGCAAATGGCCTCGAAA
Source organism: Monodon monoceros (assembly GCF_005190385.1). Lineage (NCBI taxonomy): Eukaryota > Metazoa > Chordata > Mammalia > Artiodactyla > Monodontidae > Monodon > Monodon monoceros. Next base: position 7,937,601 of record NW_021703778.1, read on the forward strand.
GCCAATCCACACTGCCAGCCCCACACAGGTCAGGCTATTTACTGCTTAATCACACAGGCATCCCAGCAATCTTATTGATTGCTCAGGACCTGGCCACGACATCACTCCTAATAGCACATGCGATAAGCCATTACCACCATGCAGAAGAGCCATCATCCCAGTGATTGCCTGACTTAGCCTCATGCTGGGAAGGGCAAGTGAAGCTCTGATGGGGGCAAATCATACCCAGGCCACATGTGGAGAACCTTCCTAAGGAGCAGTAAGATCCGTCAGCTGCTTGCCGTCAGGAGGTCTGCCTGTTCCCTCTTTCCGTGGGTGCATAGTTGAATAATGCTGCCACCATGGTGATAAGCCTGTTATTTGGCGTCCATGAAGCGAGGCTTGCTAAGACAGAATATGGACGGATCTACCTCATAGGCCATTAATATTTTCCACTTGACATTCTCTTTGGCTTGATCAATGCCATAAAGATTGAAGGAGATTCTTGGATGCCTGGTTAGTACGCAAGGTTTCCATCAGCACAGGCTACATCTTCTTCCCTATCCTGGAAGAGGGTGAGATCTGGTTTCCTTTGTGATGGGATGTGTGTTTTTGAGTTGATGGGGATAGAGGGTCTTATTCTGGGCTAAATTCTCTACTCAAATGAAACATCCTCAAGAGGGAGTTTTCAAAGGTCCGAGAAGAAGCCTCTTTACCCCTCCCCCCTCCCAAAAAACGGGGCCTAGCTGCATGACCTTTAGGGAATTCAGACGGATGAAACATGGCCATCATAGCAGGCTATGTATGAAGAGGGGGAGAGGTAGATGGTGAGGTCCAGGAAGGCTGTTGTGGTGACAGAGTTAACAGGAAAACTCTGTGTGTGTGTGTGTGTGTGTGTGTGTGTGTGTTTGTGTGTGTGTGTGTGTGCACGTGTGTGTGATTTACAAAGAACTTCCACAAACATGATTTCATTTCCTCCTGTGGGGTAGGCAGGTGTGCAGTAACCTTCCAGGTGCCAACTCAGGTATAAGGCCAGTGTCCTTTCACTTCCCCATCGCAGAGAGGAGCTGAGTTTCAGGAACAAAAAAGTCTTCCAATAAGCAAAAGTTCTCTTGTGTCCTCAGTTCTTGGCCCAGCACCTGATACACAGTAGCCATCTAGGAGAGGGTAACAGTTCACGGACTGTGAGGCCGCTTACAGGGGACCTCGGACAGGTGACTTCAAGACTCCCTGCCTCGGTTTCTTCATCCAGGGAAAACAAGATTATCTATTTGATAAGGTATTGTGAGAATTAAACGAATGACCGTACTTTTAAAAACCTTCAGAAGAGTGCCTGTAATAGAATGTGCTGGGTAAGGGGGTTGCCATTATGTCATTAGACACTCAGTCAAATAATTGTTGAATGAAGGATGTGCAGCCCAGGCAATGAAAAGAAATGACAACATTGGTTTAGACAAGGACAAGGCCAGTGTGGAGCGTGGTATATGGAATACAAGACCACAGGCAGCATCATCTCAGAACCGAATAGTAAACTCACCCTCATCCACCAAACCTTTTCCCAGCAAGGATAATTGGGAGCCACACTGAAGGATTCAGATTAAGCTTCATTTATTTTCTTTGCCAGGCTGGTCATGGAGGAGAACTGTTCAATGAAGCCCAGGACAGGGCCCAACTAGGCAAAGGAAGCTTGAAACAGAGAGAGAGAGAGAAATGGGGAAGGAAAAATTCATCTGCCTACCCAAGCTCCCTACAGTTCTACCTACTGTTTCTTCCAAGTGCCGTAGCAGGAGGGAATGTCTGTCCAAAGATGGATAATACCAACCGTGCATAGCATCAGTGCAAACCTTAGTTCCAACCAAGAGAAACCTAAAGTGTCCTGCACGGGGACCTGTCAATAATCCCGTGGGGCCTGGGCACGTGAGGTCTGGTGACTCCACGTTCTGTTCTTAGGGATATTGGGTTTCGTGTTTGGCCTAAATTCCAGCCATTTTCAAACAGAAAATTATGGCTGTCAGCAGTATTTCTGTTTGCATAGCCTCAGTCACAGCTTACTCTAATAAGACGTGACATGAATCACACAGGTTAGCCGAGTTAGGAGCTAATGGAAATGGTGCTGGAATGTTGAAGAAAGACAGAGCTTTCCTCCCTCCTGCTGGAGGAATTTTCCAAATTGGTCAGGAATGTGTTGTCTTCACGTGTGTGTTTGGGTCAATCTCTGCCTATTTACTCTCTCATCCGTTTTACATGACAGTCGTTAAAAACTCCAAATGTCATTCAAGGCTCCAACTCAGGGCTGGTGTGGGGTGATGCCGGGTGTGGGGAAGGTAGGAGAGGTCAGGGCAGGAAAGTCTCTCTCTGGGACTGGCGGGTATTTAAACCCAATCTTGTCCTTGCAGGGTTCCTGTGGGTTCTTTGAAGACCCTGCCCTGACCCCTTTCTCACTGCTGGGGATTTCTCACTGGGGTTCCCAGGCACAGGTGATACCTCTTAACATCCTCGAACCCAGTACCAGTGTGTCGGGGGTTAGTGGTCCCCACGCCGACGGTTCTCCAGCACCAGCCGGCTGTCTTACAGTTCAGCTCAGTTCTGACACTGTCTACCCGAAGACGGCATTGGATCCCACAGGTTGAGGGCTCAGTCCTACAAGACCTCCCTGCCCCGACTTCAGACGCCAGCTGTAAGTCCAGGTCATCACCTGAGCTTCTGACCAGATGGCTACAAATCAGACCCCCTCTGGGGGGTTTGATTCCTTTGCTAGAGTAACTCCCAGAACTCAGAAACATTTTAGTTACTAAATTACCAGTTGATTTTTAATGGATATAACTCAGGAACAGCCAGATGGAAGAGAAGCATAGAGCAAGGTGTGAGTGCACCAGTCTCCCCCAAATCTCCAGCCCAGAAGCTCTCCAACCCCCAGACTCTTGGGATCTTTAGGGAGGCTTCATTACATCATTGATTACATCATCAGCCACTGGAGACTGATTCAACCTCCAGCCCCTCTCCCCTCCCCAGAGGTCAGTGGGGTAGGACTGAAAGTTCCAGCCCTCCAATCACAGGCTTGGTTCCTCTGAACCAAGCCCCATCCTTAGGTGTCCTAGGGACTTGCTAAAAGTCACCCCTGAACATAACAAAAGGCACCTGTTAGGAAATTCCAAGGGTTTTAAGAGCTCTGTGCCGGGAAAACAGACTAAGACCAAATATATAGCTTTGATTATAGGTCACAATATTCTACTCTCTCCCAGCTGGTCATGTAAAATCTTTGCCCCCAGCCTCTGTCAGCCGCCCTCCACACAGCACACTGAGCACCTAGGATGAACCAAGGCGATGGGATGGGATGGGACTTAACCTCCCCTCCCTTTGCTGCCAGCGGCGGCTCCACTGGGTCCCTTTCGCCGTATCCCTCCCCGCTGGCGCCTCACAGCCCCTCTCCCCGGGCCTGAGGTGAGGGGCCAGCGGCCCCCCCTTCTGCCTCTTCCCCCTGCCCGGACAGCCTGCAGGGCGAGGTCACCTGAGGGCTTCACACCCTGCCTTGCAAGCCCTGGAGCAGGGGTAGACGAAGCTGGCCCCTGCTGCCTTGAAACCGCCAATAAAACCGAGAAAGAGCCCTTTCACATCCTGCCTAATTGACAAGAGATAGTGGCCCGAGATGGACTTTAGGAGAAGCATCTCATCTGTCCGCTTTCTGTTGTCTTCATTTCCCTAATATAAGCCATATTCCGCCTTTCACCAGAGAAAGAGTGAAAATGAACAGAAAGGCCAGATATGACGTTCTTCAGATTGATTCTGTCCTTCTTTCCCGAAGGGCGCTTCAGCTCAGCCTCCCAACACTTCTCAGCTCTCTGCCCTTTGACCCTGACCCCAGGCTCACAGGGACCTCAGGCTGCCCTCTGACCCTGGAGCTTCATTATGGCACCCCTCCCCCTCTCCTACAGCGTGCCCTCAGTCACCTCCCCCAGCTGACACCTCTGTGTCCTTTGACCCCTTCTCACGTTCTGCCGAATGAACAAAATCAAGCAGTGCGAGTGAGCTGACTGGTGCGGGTGAGTTACAGTCTGCGGTGAGACAGGCATCCACGTGGACCTGCCAAGGGCCGAAAAGATTAGCCTCCCCGATGGTTGCTGCGGGCCCTGGGCCAGCAGCTGGAATGAGCATTTGGTTCTGGTAGGTCAGGCTCACTCTGGGCAGGAAGGTGCGATGACTGGTCCCCATTTCTGTTGCCAGTGTCCTCCCAGGAGGTCACCTGCCTTCCCCAGGGCTGCCTAGCAGGCGCCAGCACGGTCAGCTGTCCGACATGGGGGTCAGCGCTCGCACCCGTGCACACGTCACCCTGTGGAACCTTCCCTCTCCTGCTTCCCACCAGCACTGGCGTCAGCAAAGGCTTTCCCCCTGACAGGCCATCATCTCCAGCCCCCTCTTTCCCCTCCTGCTATCCCTGACCATTTGATTGGATACATCTTGCTTTGGTGTGTCAAGACCATTGATTTTCCTGAAGTATGGCTCCATCGATTCCTATGCATTTTCATTCCAGGGTTTGAATGTAAACACTTTCACTGAGACTGGAAGGAAATATTCAAAACGAACAAATACAAAGCTTCACCAGGGACTTCCCTGGTGGTCCATTGGTTAAAGACTTCGCCTTCCAATGCAGGGGGTGTGGGTTCGATCCCCGGTTGGGGAGCTAAGATGCCGTGTGTCTTGTGGCCAAAAAACTGAAACGTAAAACGGAAGCAATATTGTAACAAATTCAATAAAGACTTTAAAAATGGTCCACGTTAAAAAAAAAATCTTTAAAGAAAAAGCTCCACCAGCCTTGAGTGGGTGCTGGCCTGCCAGAGTCATCAGAAGCAGCAGCTTCAGGGACTCTAGAAGAGAGGTGCGTCTTCCCCACATCATCTCCCAGCAGCCTTCATTGATACCCCGACCCGGCAGCATCCTCCCGGCCTGTCCCGTGCCCATTAGGCTATTCCCTTGATGCACAGGGAACCCTGTCATCCACCACCCTGGTAAAAACATGCTCTCTTTAAGTAATACACTCCCTCGCTGCTATCCCCAGGGGATTGGTTCCAGGACCCCTGCCAATGCCAACACCTGTGGATGCTCATGTCCCTGATAGTTGGCCCTCCGTATCTGCAGGTTCCACGTCTGCAGGTTCACCCAACAACGGATCAAAACCTCTATCCATGGTTGGTTGAATCTATGGATGCAGAACCCACGGATGGAGAGGACTGGCCGGACTCCACTCTGAAGGCTTAGCTCCAGGGACGTCAAAGCGGCGGTTCCAGAGGCTCTAGCAACTGCTCAATATAACGCCATTTCCTGTATTGCAGTTCTCTCTTTTTCAAAGACAGTGGTCTTTCCATTTCCCTGATGGGCCCCATGGATACATCTCCTTTCTAAATTTCCAAAGTGCTGTAATCTGATAAAGTCCTCAGTGGCAGGTGAGAGTACAAGGGACCGAGTCAGGCCCCGAGGTCACCCAGATTGACTTTGGCTTTCGTCTTAGCTCTGACAGTTCTAACTGTGCTACCTTGGTCAACTTACTAACCCTCTCCGGGCCCCGGTTTCATCACTTGTAAAACATGGATAATGGAACTTAATTCCGCCACGGAGTCAGCCCTCGGTGACCTTCCACCATGTTGCCTGGCAACTGCTGGGTACTCAGTAAGCCTAAGTTATCCTCGCCTCTCCTAAAGTGGTCATATCCGCTAAGGTATGGGTGCATGTCCCCTCCCAAGAAACATATTTGTATTGTAACAGTGTAACAATGGTCTTCTGGAAATAAATAGTTTAGACTCAATAATCAATTTAAAATGCGTAAATCTCAAACACCCACAGCAAGACCATCAGAAAGATTGTTTTGCACAAGCTGAACTTTGAGAGCCTTCAAACCTCTCTGAGGAGGTGTCCACCTACTCTATGGGGACTGGGGAGGGCTCTCTATTAGCTGGGAGGAGGCGCCAGTGCTGATATGAGAAATGATCCTGGTCTCCACACCCCCAGGGTAGGGAATGGGGGTAGAATGAGCGGGGCTCAAATGTGTGGGAGTCTGGCCAACGGTTATTTTTGTTTCCATTAGCATTCTCTCCTATATGTATTTTAACTTTAATCAAAGACATATGTTTTTGTTTTATTTGCACTTAGTTCATCAAAGTGGCCCTTATGATCTGAACTATGCCACGAAGCCTTGAGCTCTTCAGCGAAACACTCATTAATACCCCTGGGAAACAGGAAGTTGCATTTAGTCAAATATAAATAAATCCAGCTCCCAGGGGCTTTGCCCTGGCCTGGGTCAGGAAAGAGACGGTGACTTCTCAGTTGATCTGACCCACGGCCCCCTCTCGAACTGCACTTGCAAACAGAATCCCAGAGCTTTGGACAGATAAGGGTTTAGAAAATGTGCCTATCCTTTGTTCAAAACCATTATGGAATCGAACGGGGTTTTATAAAAGAAAGAGAGTCTATCGATCTGGCCAAGCTATTGGGTAGCATTCCAGACGTATTTCCACGGGGCAGTGCAGAAAGGAAGTGAGAAAGAGGAAGAAGGGTCTGTAAGCCTAAGCCACCTCGCCAAAGACTCTCTGCAGGTCATGCTGGAGAAATTTCCATCTTCCCCTGTCTCCCCCCTTCCCTCTCACCCTTCCACAACTCTCAACGGCACATATGGAACCCATTACGAACAAAGCCCGATTGTTGTATATTTGGAATTTCCCACATCAACTTGATGCTTTCTTTAACTGCCTCTTAATGTGTGTCTGAGTTGGGTGCCCAGACCCACGTCTCCATCCTCCCACCCCACCGCAAGGAGCACCCCGCTTCTAAGCGTCTTTTTCCTGATTCATTTTCGAGCAGCGTAGAATTCCACTTTTGTCCCTCTGCCCCCCCCCCCAACGCCCACTTCCCATCAGACTCTTAGAATAAACAGAACTTTCTTTTCCGTCGTTTTCAATAAACGGGTCTGTAGAGAATAAATAAAAGCTGGTTCCCAAAGCATAAGAGTGATATTAGGCAAACACCCAAAAGCATGGGATTTTTTACAAAGGAAATGGCATCCCTTTCATAAAACCCCAGAATAGAGCGAAGCAGCGGAGGCAGAAATACGTTAAAAAGAAAAAAACTAAAATACCTCCAACCCTGGAAGCCCCTTACTTGTTTTCTCTTTTGAGTCATTTTCTCTGCTATAGAAATAAGCAGATTTAGGGAGGAGTAGAGATGGGGGCAGTTGCACAAGTGAGCGATATATCGGAAACAAAATCTTACAGGACACTTAAATTTTTAGAGCATGTGTACCAGCAGTCTGAGAAGCTTGTCCAGTGTGGAATTATACCATCTGATTAGAGAAGAATAGAGAAATGTGATGGGTAAATCTGAGCATAGACAGTCCTTTTCAGAGCCTTGTAAAATCAAACATAATTTCTTCATGTTTATTGGCACACATAAAAATCAATGCTCTGTAACACAAACATTTAAATGAGGAGATGCCAAGTGCAAGTCTGTCTGGTATATTTGATTTGATTCATCTGAACCATGGGATACAAACATTTTCTCCTTTCTTCCCTCACACTTCCTCTTTGTCGACGCCATTCACACATATAATTAACTGTATGCCTACATTTATTTTCTATCCGCTGGAAAGCAGGAAGGAAAAAATATGCCTGTCTGATGCTCAGGGTCATACTTATAATTTATGACTGCGAAGAGCATTTCCCCACCAAGTCCCCACTGTGTTATGTCACTGCCCTTCAAATATTTTTCCTGTGTCCAGAAGAGAGTGAAATCAGAATGCAGGATTGCACATTAATCTCTACACCAGATGGTGATATTCCAAATAGTCTTTTTAAGGTGAGCATGTGACCTACTGTATGGCCAAGGGGCTTTGGAGTCACGTGATGGAATGAATAATACGTCTGATAGGGCTTCGATTAGACAACTGACCTGGTTACCGTCTGCAGCCACGAGAAGCAAAGTTGACATTTCTGGATCACTCTCCCCAGAAGCGTCATTTGCCCACCCCTAGGACGTGCAGACTCACCGAGGGACTGACTGACAGGCAGGGGCAGACAGGAGGAAGCTGGGCTGCGTTGCGGGAGACGCGCTGAAGTTGCAGAACTTGGGCTCTTTTTCTTCTTTCCCCATCCCCCCACCTCCTGACACACCACATCTTGGCTCATCGGTCGGAAGAAAAAAAACTCTTTCAGTTATTTGATATTTGGGAAACCTCCAGGAGTTTCCCAGTTTTGAGGACGCCTCCGTCTCTCCCTTGGCTGGGAACACGCACACACACACACACACACACACATACACACACACACACACACTCACCCACGGCTCTACACCATGGTGGTTCAGGCTGCAGTGGCTCCGAATAGATCCCAGAGACTTTTACTGAAAATTCCTTATGGATCTCTGAGAAGACGCAGCGTGGAGAGGGTAAGCGACGTGGAGGGCTGTTTGTTCTTCCCCCGAGCAATTGCTCCAAAGAAAGGGAGAGGTTTCTTTCGTCGTACATAGCATCCCTTCTGGTAGTCATGTTTTCCTGAAAAATTCAAATTCCTGCGACTGGAGAATACTATGGCATATGTAATTTTTTTTCTTTGTAGATAATGATGAGAAATTTGAAACAAATGTTGGTCGGCTGTGCATGGGGGTTGGGACTGTTAGAGATGAAACATAAGAGAAAAGATTGGGGTAGGGACTCTGCCCTCTGGAAAGAGCATGGACGATGAGAGTGCTCGTTGAGAAAAGCTTCGGGCTGCAAAACCTGTTTTCCTCTCCGTTTAGTGAAACAGATTCACTGGTGCAGCAGGGCTGCCAATTTCCTTTCCTCTGCTGAGTAACAGTGTCTGCAAAGGAGGTGATGATGACAAGGGGCTGTGACGCTTTGAGGGTTTCAATGATGCACCTGGTTGATTAAAATCCCCTCTGTTGTTTAGTTGTGGTTGTACTGTTTCAAATACCTTGCTATCATTTGGGGTTTTTTACCATTATGGATTGTGGCTCTCTGTTAATTTTCTGAAAACATGCTTACTTTACGTTAGCACCTGGCAGAGAAGATGCTGTAAAACAATAACAGGGATTTGTCCTTCTCTGGAGTGACTAACGTAGTTTGGGGGATGACGGTAGTTAATGCCAATCTGGTCGTCCTCAGGACGTTGGGCTCATTCACGTGGGGACAGCGCCTGTACTCACGCAGGGGTGGAATGGTTTGCGGGTCTCAGAAACCCCCGAAGCCCCCGTGTTTGCATAATGGCAGATCCCTCTGTGGGCTGTGGATGTCTACTTAGACATTTTAGGTTAAGGTGTGATCTAAAATCAATAAGGCAGAGAGCCTCACAAACCGCTGTCGTGACAGATGAGCGACCTGCCGCATCTTATAAAGGGGAAGGCATTTAATTCAAGTGACCCTTTCTGGTTTGTATACTGACCACTCGGTGATTTTTAAATTTACGGAGAACGTGAGTCAAGCTTTAAAACCACGAGGGGCTTTAAAACTATCGAGATTTCCAGGTGGGGTTGACCTCCTGACGTCTGATGAGTTACATTTTGTTCTGCCATTTGAGTAGTAATGGAAAAAACTTCTCTTCCTATTCTGGCTGTGTGTAGGTCTTTCTTCTGAGACATATTTCTTGGGCTCCATGTCAGGGTCATCAGCTTAAATGTATTCGGGGCCTAATGCGTGCTCCCTTTCATACCAAGAGTTTTACAGTATAGGACCAACTGTTAGAGCAAAATTTGCAAATTGATCATTATATTTACAAATGTAGCTTATCTTGAATGTGATTTTAGGTTCCGGTGAAATTTTTTTTTTTCCTGTATGGTAACTAAGTTTATATAATCTGTTCTGTTCACAAAAACTCCCTTGGAAATGTGAGTTGCCCGTACTGGAGTTGCACCACATGACAAAACTAAGGAGAGAATTTCCCTGCACATTTGCACAAATAGTCCAGAGTAACCTATTTAACCATTAGAATCTCCAGATGGCTGTTCCGTAAATCATGTATGTTTCATAAATCCAGATGTATTCACGTACCATTTCTGTTATTCGTTTAAGAAAAACTGACAATATATGAACACAGTGTCAGATACAGAACCTGTCTGTTGTCGTATGTGCTGGTGTATACTGACATTCAAGACACAGACCTATGTCCTGTCCTTGGGCACACACACCAGTGTCTTAGGAGTCTGATCTGAAAACGTCTAGGCCCTTAAGAGAAGCATGTCCATCGCTGGAGCACCAGATGTCCTGTTAATCTTCATTGCCAGCTGTGAAGTGGTGGGGCTGAGACAGCATCACTCACAGGAAGAGCCCCCTTGCGTTCCTACGAGGCTACCCTCTCAGCCTCCACCATGGGGAAGAGTGAGACTAATGGGAACATGTGACGTCATGTCGATTTCAATTGGATATTTTGTGCCATCGCTGGTTTTATGACAACTTTCACAATCAGCGTCATCTATTTATATAAAAGGGGGGGCAGGGGTTTCCCTGGTGGCGCAGTGGTTGGGAGTCCGCCTGCCGATGCAGGGCACACGGGTTCGTGCCCCGGTCCGGGAAGATGCCACGTGCCGTGGAGCGGCTGGGCCCGTGAGCCATGGCCGCTGAGCCTGCGCGTCCGGAGCCTGTGCTCCGCAACGGGAGAGGCCACGACAGTGAGAGGCCCGCATACCGCAAAAAAAAAAAAAGGGGGAGGCAGGAAAGGTGAGAAATGTCTTCTGCTTTCAGGGCAGACACTGAGAAACAGCGTTCTTTTCTTGGGACTCCCTGAATTAAAAGCAGCAACAGTTTTCTCAGTTACATCTGCAGCCTGGAGTGCGCCAGACATCCGAGTGATTTCTATGGTCTCATGATATTTAATGATGGTAAGACCTATAACACCTTCGCCCCAATGCACTTTCTTATCTGTTACCTCCCTTTACGATCGTGAGCTGCTAATGAGGCACAGAGAATGGGGATTATTACCCTTGTCCTGTATGAACAGGGAAACCAAGGCATGTGGAGGTTTAATCTTCTGTCCGGGGACATACAGTCAAGGACAGAGCAGGACCTCAAACTAGGGACCTGGTATCTTACATCCCTGCCATTGAGCCAGTGTTTCATCACCTTTGCTCCCTGAGGGAGCTTCGACATTGCAGCCTGGCCCTGAGAAATGGGTTATAGCCAGCCTGTCACTAGTACTTCACAGGAAAGGAAACTTACCAAAGGCAGAGATGCTGACAACCAAAGAGAAGAACTCATGACCTAGCGCACTGACAGTCATGGGCCCTTACGTGTCCAGGATTAAGCAATGGCTTCTGTTTTCCAACTGCCTGGAAGTAGAGTAGAAAAAACAAAACTGCACCTTTCTAACTCTGCTACTTAGACAGCCGTCAAATCCTGATTACAAAATACTCAGGCTGGTTGACCAAGCCTGGTTCTTGTTCATATGTTTTCACAGACAACCATCAACCAACCCATCACCTTACTAGGCACGGCAGAAAAAGAAATCTAAGATGCCATGTTTGGAGACAGGAGATCTGAGGTTTATATAAATGAAACTGTTATAAGTCAATACAATAGGGCTCTAATCCAGCTCCAACATAAGTAATGGAGGTGATTCAGGTGCAACAGGAGGCAGCCAAGTGGGGTGGAAAGGGTGGGGCTTGCAGCCACACTGTCCCAAGAAACAAGAGCCTCACTACCTGCTAATTGTGTGACCTTGGCAGTGACTCAGGCTTTCTCAGCCTGGTTTATTCACCTGCACTGTCTACCCTTGAGGACGGTTATTAAGGATTAGAGGTGATGTGTGTAAGGCCCTACCATGATACATGGCGTGCAGAAAGAAGGTAATCATTAATGACGGGCATATTTTTAAAATTTATTTTATTGAAGTATAGTTGATTTACAGTGTTGTGTTAATTTCTACTGTACAGCAAAGTGACTCAGTTATATATTTTTATATATATAATATTTTATATTAAAAATATATATTTTTTCCATATTCTTTTCCATTATGGTTTATCACAGGGTATTGAATATAGTTCCCTGTGCTCTACAGTAGGACCTTGTTGTGTATCCATTTTCTATATAAGAGTTTGCGTCTGCTAATCCCAAACTCCCAATCCATCCCTCTACCACCCCACCCCTTGGCAACCACAAGTCTGTCCTCTATGTCTGTGTATCTGTTTCTGTTTCGTAGATAGGTTCATTTGTGTCATGTTTTAGATTCCACGTATAAGTGATATCATATGGTATTTGTCCTTCTTTTTCTGACTTTCTTCACTTAGTGTGATAATCTCTAGGTCCATCCATGTTGCTGCAAATGGCATTATTTCATTCTTTTTTATGGCTGAGTAGTATTCCATTGTATATATGTACCACATCTTCTTTACCCATTCATCTGTCGATGGACATTTAAGTTGTTTCCATGTCTTGACTATTGTAAATAGTGCTATGAACATAGGGGTGCACGTATCTTTTCAAATTATAGTTTTGTCCAGATAAATGCCCAGGAGTGGAATAGCTGGATCCTATGGTAGTTCTGTTTTTAATTTTTTGAGGAGCCTCCACATTGTTTTCCATAGTGGCTGCACCAACTTCCATTTGATAGGCATATTTCTGAAATTTGACTTTGAGTAGAGGAACACTTGGCTTGTATTTTTAATAACCAGTAGCCTTTTACATACATTCTTAGTCACACTTACTGTCACCCAAAGATGCCCTTTAAGGGATATTCACCCAATAAAGCCAAGACAGAAGTATTTCCTGGTGATAATTTCCCTTGAACCCCCAATTTTATGTAAGACATAAAAAATAGAGTGTTTCAAATTCATTGCACACCAGTGCCAAGTAAGTAAACTTACCCAAGCCCAGGTACTTCAGTAGGGTCTTTTCCTTCTCGAGCTGGTAAGGTAAAAATGAACTTCAGGGAGAATTCTAAGAATGTAAGAACATAACCTATAAATGAGTTAAGGAGAGAGCAAAGGTGGACCTTTTAGGGGGGAGTTTCCTTTGAGATGGGGAGAATGTTGTATTAAGTTTCTATGACCCTACAACATGAGGAAATTGTCTCACATTGGAGATTACCGTTATAGGTCAAAAACCTAGGAATAAGCGGGCCAAGCTGTATGTGGCCCAGCACACATTGTTTTAGTGTGTGTGTTTATTAAGGATGCCCACCTCCCCACTGATTTATCCTCTCTGTCATCCAGACCCACGTATCCTGGGTCCGGATGACCCAGGGTGGACTGGACGTCTCTCTTCTCTTGAGGCTCTCAATCCCTCATATTCAGCATGTTCAAGGTGGAATTCATGCTCTTACCCACAGTCCTGCTCCAATTCCTTCAACGCCACCAGCCGTCTAAGCACCCAAGTGAGAACCCAGGCCTCTTCCCTGCCTCTTCCCTTTCCCTGGGGTCCGCCATCTAATCAGTCCCCAAGCGCTGCCAGTTCCAGCTCCAGAACCTCTCTCACATCTAACTCCTCCTTCCCATTTCTTGGTTCAGGCCTCCATCATCTTCCACTTGTCTACTTAAAATCCCTGCCTCAAGATAAGTACAAATGTCTAAACATAATTATAAGGCCCTCCGTAATCGGGACGCCTCTACCCTCTCCAGCCTGGTCTTTCCCCATCCTTTACCCCGGGTATCATACACTCCAACCATACTGAACACATCTGCAGTTCCTCCAAACTACCACGCTCTCCCTTGCCACAGGGCCTTTGCATGTGCTTTTGTAGGCTTGACACACACACTGCATCCTCCCTCCGCCTCCTTGACTTCCGATTCACACACTTCAGCCTAAAGATAACATCCTGTCGGAAGCCTTTCCAGGTACCCACCCCCTCCCGAAGTATGAATAACGGCTCTTCCTTCCTTCAGGCTCTCAAAGCTCTCTGTATCTCCCTTACAGTAACACAAATGACACTGCATTGAATCTGCCTGCTGCCTGTTTCCTCCACACCCATGATGAAAAGCTCCTTGAGGGCAGGGAACACATTTCGGCCCCTGGTTCCCAGCAGGAGGGCGAAACATTCGTTAGATGAGAGAATGATTGAAATCTGAAAGTTGCTAGAAACTTCCCTCAGGGAGAAAATCTGGGAAGAGGATCAGAATGAAAACATAAACAGGAACAGCCTCACATCTTATGTTAAATGGCCACCAGCCCCAGTTTTGCTGGTGGAAAATGTGTCCACACTTATATGTTAATACAGACTGAGGAGACAAATGCTTTTCTCCTATTTATTCTGAAATGTGAGCCATATCTTGAAGGGGAACAATGTGTGTATGTGAACAACGCATCAGACTCATTATATGTCTCTTCACAGAGTAATAGGAATTGGACACTTTTCTTGAAAAAAATAAATAAGAAAGCATTCTCTTTTACCACAGTTATTTAAATATCTAAGTAAAAGGGGGTTTTGTTTGGTTTGGTTTGGGTTTTTTTTGTCCTGGAAAGACTGAATTGGTGTGGTATTTCTGGAGTAGTATTTTTAACACAGTGTAAATTAAACCTTTTTGCACCCACATTATTCATTATTTGACGTGTTATTCCAGGTTGACGTGTGGCCTGTCTATTATTTTGCAAACCGTTACATTATCACAGCTGCTAAGCTGCATAACTTAGGAATTCAGAATACAACAGAGTCTCTGTCGTGGAGTGTGTGGTGCTTACATTCTGAATGTATTCATGCAGGGAAGTGTGAGACTTTACCAAAAACACATACAGCAGACGGCTTTTAGTGGATATGTATTACCATGGAAAGCAGACAGCCCAGAAACGGTTCAGACAGATCAGTGTATTTATCCACACATATTATTATCCAACCCCCTCATCCTGCATAGGTTTTATTCTTTCTATAAATATACACCTCTCTGGAGGAGAAAGAACACGCACTATATCAGGGACTCCAATTCTCAGGTTCACGGGCTGCATTGAAGGCCGTGTTCTCCACATTGATTAGTCCCGTGTGATTTTAAGTGACCCCCAGATTGGTGCACCAACCTTTATTTTATTTCTCACAGCAGCTCATGTCAAGTTAAACCAACGACTTCTCATCCTGGCCAGAATGAGATGGCATAATGGAAAGGCTGTCCCTCTACTGGGTACCACTCCAGGGTTGTCATTCCTCAGGCTGGTGGGGAAAGCAGGACTGGAAATCTCTCTTGAAATGGTCAAGACTCCCAGGAACCTCACCATCCTGCCCCGAACTACAGCTCTCAAGCTCAGCATGAAACTAGGTGATGGCTTCCCTCTTTAGACTATTCATCCCCAGGTCCTGACTCCTTCTTAGGACTCTCTTTAATGTCTTGGGTCAGATGACATCACTCATCCTACAGCAGTGCTTCTCAACCTTGGCTTCACTCTGGAAGCACCTGGGAAGCTTTAAAAATCCCAACACCCAAGCTGTACCCCAAACCAATGAATGTCAGCATCTCTGGAGAAGGGACCCAGGCATCATCAGTAGTTAAGTGCCCACTGATTCCGCTGTGTGGCCACACTGACAACCACTGCCCCAAGGGGAGGTTATTGCCAAGATGGATTGTCTGGGCAAGACGCTAGCTTAAAGAAATTAGCTACTTCCTGTGCTTTCCGGTGTCATCACATAAAAAGGAAATAAAGGAGTCAGTTGTGTTGGATTTTTAGTCAAGAGTGTCATTCTCAATAGGAAAAAAAAAACTTCATCTTTTGAAAGTGTGTTCATATACCTGGGACATCCTATGAAGTTTCCAACACTTTGAGGTCACTTTCTGGATAGTTGAACACAGCCTTCTGAAGTCATAGTGGCTAGTACCATACAGGACTTCCTTTTAGATAATTTGAGATCAGAAACACCCAATCCAGCTAATCCAGCAAAGTTCTTCTCCACTGGAGCAGGGACAAAGCCCCTTCCGGGTGTATTTCAACCCACCATCTTGCAGCCACGTTCATAAAATCAATCCTGTATTCGCAGGACCCTCTCTGTAGGTATTTTGAAAGCAGATCTCTTATAAATTGCTCTAGCAGAGTGAATGCTATCCACCTGTGTGATATAAGAGTTTCTTTGAACACATAGTTGAAAACAATCCACTTTTATTTGTACTGATTTATCAATGCGCCTCTGAGAATGATAGCATCTTATGTGTAGGAAGCAATATAGGAGAAACTCTGCCATGCGGGGGGGATCTATGTTTTCTAATCTGGGAGTGGATGAATCACATCTGTGGATTTTTCATTCTTTTTTCTTTTCCCTTCCTGGTCACTCAATTACTAACTGCTTCAAAGGACTTGATCAGCTTTTCTACTAAGTCCCAGAGCCTAGAGCCATGCCTGGCACATATATAGCGTGATTATACATTTATTGAATGAATGCGAATAGATGAATGAAAAGAATGTTTTTATGGTCATAAACTCAAACAGAATTGTCACTCAAAGAATAGGGTTGCAAAGTGCCTGCATTTCTTATGCCGATAAATATTTGTGTCGTTATGAGTTCTAACAAAGTGACTCAGTTTAGGATGCTAGGTCTTCTTGGTAGAGAACTTGCTCATGAAAAACTTCTTGTTCTACTCAATGCTCAGTAATGACCTATATGAGAAAAGAATTTAAAAAAGAGTGGGAAAAAGAAAGAAAAACTTCTTGAAACCTTACTACACAATTAACCCTTCTGAGTATGTGGGCAGCCGTTTTCCTTCCCAATCAGAATCTGTGTGTATATTTCAAGATAGTCCATAAATACGCCCCTGATCATTTTCCTCCACTGCCTGCTGAGTTTTCTCAAACATGCCAAGGTCACATTTCCACATGGATAGGTTGCTTCCAAATGGTTCTTCCCGTCCCTCTATTGGAACATTAATCAGGAAAGCCAATGAGGCTTTTAAAAGTATATTAATCATTTCTGGAAAACATGGTTCAACTTCAATTTAAAAAATCAGTCTCAGAAGATAAATACCCCAGAGAATCTAATATCTAGGACCCAGCACTCTATTTTTTAATTCTACAGATTTTTATTTAATACCTACTACATGCCAGGCAGTGTTGTAGGTCCAGGGGCTGTAACAAAATCTCTGCTTTCATGCTGCGGTGGGCCTCCCTTTTACGCTGGTGTGGAACCTGCAGATACAGAAGGCTGAAGTACTATGTACCGTGCCATTTTATATAGGAGACTTGAGCATCCATGGATCTGGGTCTCTGCGAGGGTCTTGAAACTAATCCCCCACAGATACCTAGGGATGACTGTAATTGGTGCTAAGGCCTCTAGGGAAATACACAGCGCGATAAGGAGGGAGGAGAGGAGGGTGTGCTGCATTTTCTACGATGTGGCTCTCTGTTAAAGTGGTATCGGAGGTGAGGCTTGAAGAAGTAAAAGGGAGCAGGGCATATGCAGCCATCTGGGGAGAGAACACGCCGGGCAGAGGACGCTTCACATACACGGTTGTGAGGCAACAGCACACTTGATGGATCTGAGGAGTAAAGGGGGGCGGGCCAGGGGTAAGCGGCCAGGAGCAGCGGACAGGGAAGTGTTAGGGGCCCGTGTGACAGAGGGCTGCTCAGGCCGTGATAAGGACTTCGGGGTTTTACTCTGAGCAGGACAGAAGGAGATGAGTGGTTTGGGGAAAGAAGGATGACCTCAGCTGACATGTTTTAAAGGAGTCCCTGCAGCTACTAGGCTGATAGGCAACCAGGCATGGAAGCAGGCGACTCATTAGGTCATGAGTGTAAGAATCCTGATGAGAAATGCTAACTCTGGAGGTGGTGAGAAATGAATGGATCCTGGATTTGTCTACAGTGTAGAACTGACAGGATTGGCTGATGGATTGGGTGATAGGGAAAGAGGAACCAAGAAGAGGAATCCCCATCCTGAGCTGCTGGAGACGGGGAGCACTGCAGGACCAGCTTGGGGTGATGACAGCAGGGCCGGGGAGATGAGGGGTGCTACTTGGATGTGTTAAACTGGAGATGATAGTTAAAAACGCAAACGGAGGATGTTAAAAACACGTTTGGTGTTTAGGCAAGAGTCTGGACTGGAGATATAAATGTGGATGGTAATCAGGGGGATGACAGAGCTGACTTATCCCAGCCTCTGAAGAGCCGACTGTGTACACCTCTTCCTAACGCCACATGCAGTGACCACATGTGGGCAGGTTGAAATGCGCAGTGATGGGAGAATTTTCACCGTGGAAACTGGCAAGCATTACAAATCAGGGCTTTTTTTTTTCTGGGGAGTCAATGGTTGAACATTTTCTGGTATACCCTTGGAGGATAGTGTTAATAGCCACAAGACTAGGTGATGTTACCTGGCTGGTGGCACAAAGAAATATCACAGGACTGGACCCAAGTTTAGAGATCATTTCCAGGAGGAGGAACCAGCAAAGAAAGACAAATAAGTGCATCCAGTGAGGTGCAAAGAGAATTGAAGAGAAATTCTCAGAAGGGAACGTTGGACTGTCCAGTGCTGCTGATAATCAAGTGCGATAAGGACTAAGAAATCATCTGACTGCTGTGTCATGAAAGAGCTTGTGTGCAAGCTGTGTGCGTCAGAATCACCCGGGATCACTTTGTCACAAAGCGGAAACTAACACACCATTGTAAAGCAATTATACTCCAATAAAGATGTTAAAAAAATGAAAAGAATCACCCGTGTGTTCTCTAAACCCATAGATGCACAGTCTCTCCCCAGACATACTGAATCTGAACCTCTGAGGGTTATAACATGGACTAAAATTTGAGAATGGTACCGGAAGTGTAGCTTTCCAGAAAAAAAAAAAAAAAAAAAAAAAGGCACCAGTGAGGTAGAGGAAAGAGCACAGCATAGGGAGGGGGAAATAATGGAGACAGGAAAAGGAAGAAACTCTCAGGACGATTCTTACTCAACCTGAGGTCAGTCCTGGAATGAGCAAGTAGACACCAGGATAAGGAATAATGGGTGAAAGTTATGACAACCAAGGCCAGTAGCAAATCTTCTTCCCTATAGCATCCTAGAAACTCAGTGCTCCTGTTTTAAACAGCCCCCCTCAACTTAAACCACTGTGTCAGAAAAATAAAACTGCAGTCAGTCCCTTAGAGCTAGTCCAGCGGAAAAAAAAAGGCAAGAGGGAAGATGAAAGACAGACTTCAAAATCTTACGTTGATCACCTGCGTCAAAAGTCAGTACCCCACCGCTCCGCCTTAGCTTTCCTGAGATCTCTCTGAAGAAAACCTCTTTTCTTTTGCTTTGTTTTGTTCTGTTTCACTTCTGAAAATATTTTAAAAATGGGCTGCTGCTATCATGTGTCAGAGCTTCATAACCCACCCGAGTCCCAGAATAGATTTAGAAAGTATAATTTAGGGCTGAGCCAGCTACCAAATGCCTGAAATGAGCAGGTCCTGATTTGAACCCTGAATGTTGGGGTTTAGACCTAGTCTGTAAAAGCAAATGGATTTGGATCGAACTGCAAGAAATCACGTCTTTGACATCAGGTTCTGAATCACTGGGTTTTCGTGGTGTTTCTTACAGGAGAAAATCTTGGTCTTATCTGCCATTTGGGCTGAAGGACGGTAATGGCCTTTAGTAATGGGAACATAGCCCTTTATGTGGACCCCATCAATCAAAGGGTTTCCACCTGGGACAGCTGAGAATATCCACCCAGTCAGCACTTGCATAGCTCCCCTCCCCACCCCCTTTCATCTTCCTTTTAGGAACGTCAAATTCGGACTAGTGAAAGGGAAGCTTTAAAAGCAGACGTGTTGTGAGTCCCTCCCGCGATTCCAGGCTGATGTTGGGGAATTAGGCTATTTCATTTTCCAAGCAGAATCAGGTGTGTCTGGGTATGGACAAGCTCAGAGCCCAGTGCCCCGAGAAAGCTCTTCTTCTCACCTGCACTGCCGTGTTGCACAGCCAGGTCCATCCGTGTAGGCAGCAATGCGGGCGCCAGGTTTTACAATCCTTCTCGTTAAAATGTCAACCTAAGGGAAGAATGAGGAAAGGGAACCCCACCCCCATGCTGCTGGGTCCCAGCTTTGGGTTTTCAAGCATCAGAGCATTTAGGGAGAGGGGCTACAACAGAAAGAAAAAACTCCTCTGGAAACACACAAGGGGCACTCGTTGATTCGAAATCAGCAGTATAGAATGATATGCTCACACCAGGGCCCCCGGATGGCAGCTCTGTCCTCCTCCTGAGGGCCTCTCCCAGGGAACAGGAGCCAGGGTCCCCAGGCCACACACCATCCCATTCCATCACCTGGGGGCAGGGGGGCGGGGCGTGGTGAATACCAAAATCCTGCAGCATTTGGCTTGGCCAGAGTCCATTCTTTTTTTTTTTCTTTTATGTTTATTTTATTTATTTATTTTCGTCTACGTTGGGTCTTTATTGCTGCACACGGGCTTTCTCTAATTGCGGTGAGAAGAGGCTGTTCTTCGTTGTGGTGCGCGGGCTTCTCATTGTGGTGGCTTTTCTTGTCGCAGAGCACAGTCTCTAGGCACGCGGGCTTCAGTAGTTGTGGCTTGCGGGCTTCAGTAGTTGTGGCACGCGGGCTCAGTAGATGTGGCTCACGGGCTCTAGAGTGCAGGCTCGGTAGTTGTGGTGCACGGGCTTAGTTGCTCTGCGGCACGTGGGATCTTCCCGGACCAGGGCTCGAACCCGTGTCCCCTGCATTGGCAGGCGGATTCTTAACCACTGCACCACCAGGGAAGCCCCAGAGTCCATTCTTAATCATCTTAATAGTCCTTATTTCTAGCACAATCCCTGGACGTGTGTTCTGAGGTTCCCTCTGAAGAGCCCAACAGCAAATAAAGTCTCTTCGGGACTCTGTGACTTCCTTTTTCCTTCAGTCAAATGGCCTTAAGGTGGCATGAGAGAAACACGAATCACGTGTCTTAGAATAGGGCCTGTGCAGGGCAACACTCTTCTTTCTCCTTCCGAGACTCACCCATCAGAAACTGGCTGTTTTCAAGAGTTAATATCCATCTCCTGTGGTACCCTTAGGACCTCATCCTTCACCTTAATCCTGGGCTGCCTCTGTTCATGCTCGTCATCCTTATAAAATCGGGCCCTACACAGGCATCATAACTCAGATGACTACAGGAGTCAAGCAGGTCAAATACATGGAGGTTAGGAAGGGAAGCTGTACCTTGCAAACTGGAGATCTCATATCTTAGCAAATGACCACCTACTACTCAGCTTTGCCACGGGGAAACTGGGGCTGGTGTTCCTGGATCTTCTGATTTTTCAAAGGGACATCTTTACGCAATTTTCTTATAAGTAAGAAAAAATATGTATATATGTGTGTGTGTGAGAAAGAGATGAAATATCTCAATTTTTATATGCTGGCAACAAATCCAAGCTTAAAGAAAAACACCGCATGCCAAAGAAAGCATGTTTACAGGCTACATTTGGCCCACAAGATGCCAGTTTTCAACTTCTACAATGAAACGAGCACGATTCCACCCCAAATATCTATGTATTCTCTCTTCCCTGTCTTGAATATCATAAAAGGGAGACCTCGCGATACAAAGATGAATCTTGTTGTAGATCCTCAGGCCCTCCAGCTGGCACCCTAATCCTGCTGCTAAACCAGAACTTTCAAGAGAACTCTTCTGGTAGATCAAATGCAAATCTTAAAATACATTGAAATGAATTGAATGCATGTCCTCCAGCTATAGGGAATAGGACGACAGCATCCTGTTTGCTGAGTGCGCGGTTTTGTTACCCAGGAAGAGGAACAGCACTGAAGAAGTTACTGAACCTACGATCTAATTGCGACCTGAAAGGGCATCTAAGTGTCAGCACATTCTTTTGCTTTTGGCAGATGTTCTCCGGTATCAGAGTGGACCGTATCAAACAGTTTCATCCAGTGGAGCAATTGCTCCATCACCTCGAGGTTTACTTTGCTACTAACACATATTTACAGACCAGCAGTGTGTGGTCTTACCCCAAACCAGACATTGCACAAGAGCCTCATGAGGTTCTTTTATGATCCAGGTGTTTGGCCGGTAACAACGGAACTAAAATTTTTTTCATTTTCAATCATCTCTTTCATGCTCGATGGAGGAGAATTCTGGGGTCTCAGCCAAGTCCTTGAGCAAGAGCTTGAATGGATTCACAGTTCCTTTTCTGATGAAAGCATTGGCTCTACCCACAGGAATTCTTGATCTTACCAGGATGTCAAGGTGGAGTGGTGCTCCAATGGGGGGGACGATACAAGGCATGCTTCTCAACTATCCCTTCTGAGTGGCAGCTCTCACTTGGACCCACAGCAGAGATGTATCTCTTTAGTTTTAATCTCAGAATATCTTCATTTCTACCTCTTGCTGGAGGAGGCCACTGTGAAATGCCTGCCCTCCAGCACTTAACCAAAGCCTTCCTAGGGACATCTGACACCTAAGAGAAGCAGCTCAAGGGATATGGTAGCTCTTCATTACATCAATCTTTTTACTTTATTCTTATGAAGTTAAATAATCAAATATCAATATACCTGGACCATATGTTCTCAGCTGCCTGCTGAGATTCTTTTATTGAGTTAAGATTTAACTCATCCTTATTAAAGGCTGATATGCTTTTCTTTAATCATGCAGCACCCCATTCCGGGCCTGAACTCGGGCTAAGAGAGCTAGGACTTGGGCGGGCCATGGAGTGGGGTGGGCAGGATTTATAGAATATAAAACCAAGGCAAGGAATGAGAGTTTGCTGGTGGCAGGAATCCCTAAAACAAGCCCGATGGATAGGTTAATGGGTCCTGAGTGTGAAAGAGTTGGCTTCAGCTGGAGAAATCTGGAATGACATGGTCGATGGAGACCAGAGAAATTAGAGGAGAAGAAGTAGGTTCAGAGCAAAGGTAGGAGGAAGAGTCTGGAGGAATCTCTGATCCGCTTACAGAGCCGAGGGCAATGTCTGGGCACAGCCTGGACTGTGGGTAAGGTACCACCGTGCTTAGAAAGCCAACAGAAGAAACATCGGTAAAAATGCTTCTGAGGCTTTTTCAAAATGACAGAAATAATGTTCCTTGTGTTTTTCAGTATTCCTTCTATAAAGTCCATCCTGTTCATTCCTTTTGGAGCTAATAAGACATATGTGATTCTTCTCTATTACCTTTTTTACCTTTGCCGCCAGGAAACTCAGAGCTAAAGTTGGGGCCCAACTTGCTTGTTCTAGTGGCCTTTTCACATTATCTTATCCTTTTAACTCATTTTTGTCCTTTTCTTTTTTTCTATCTTACAGTGTCCTTAATTTCCTAGTTTACCCTTATATTTATTCCATATATACAGTTGACTCTTGAACAATCCAGGGGTTAGGGGAGCCAATTCTTGGCACAGCGGAAAATCCACGTGTAATTTATAGTTAGTCATCCAGATCTGCGGTTCCTTTCTATTCACAATTCCTCCGCATCTAAGATTCCACATCTGTGGATTCCATCATCCACAGGTTGTGTAGTACTGTAATACGACTACTGAAAAAAGTCCACGTATAAGGGGGCCCACACAGTCCAAACCATGTTGCGAAAGGGTCTGCTGTCTATTTATGTGCATTTATTTTGCTCCCTGCCAAGCAGCGTGGAGTCCTGTAACTTTCTCTTCTGTTTGGGTTAGATTCTGTAAGGGAAACCAACACAGTGGGAAGAGAGTCGACTGGGAGTAAAGATAGAACAAAGCATACTGCTTCCCTTCTCTTGGCAGGGCTAATGATCCCAACAGGTGTATCCAAAATGCTGCCAGGTAAGCCGAGCCCTGGGAACTTCGTGCTCCGAACAAGGCAGTGCTTTTTCCCAGAAGGAAATGAATTCATTTGGAATGTCTGGTCCTGAAAAACAGAGCCCTTCCATTGTGTGCTGTGTGGACTCAACAACTCAGTGCAGCTCCTTGGTGGCAGCTGGAGGGATGCTCTGGGGAAGATCAGAGAATACACTCTAGACAGTATCCCCAGGGGAGGAGCAGAGGTGCACATCCTCATTCTGAATCTCCGTGTCTGACGCCCACCTTCCATACAGGCTGCAACTCTGCCTGAGGATGGTTCTTCTGTAGAGTCCTAACTTGTGCTGAGGGCCGAAAGAGAGGTGTTTCTGCTTTTAAGTTCCCACCGGGATGCTGGAAGCCTCCGTTTTGTCCTTTTCACCCTCTGCTTCTTTTTTCTCTTCCTTTCTAAATTTTGCTGTCAGCGTGCTCTGCTGTAAATGATCAGATGCACAAATAACAATAGCTTCCTGGGAAAGCTTTGCTGCTGCAGGTGCTGGGTCAGTGCCAAGCAGAGGAGGAAACCCCAGAACACAGTTTCAGGGAAACCGCAGCATTCAGATCGCAGTTTCGGGAGAATTGTTTGATTTCCATGAGGGATACTGGCTCAGTATCCACCGTGAAACCTGGCTCCAATATCTCCTCTTTGGGTGGTGGGGGGACTTGAGCCCCACCCCACCCCCGATACCTTGGCTTTCTTGTTTTGTTTGTTTAATGTTTAAGAACAGTTCATTACCAGAATCTAGTCTCTGATCTTGGCGTTCATGGGAACAAAGATGAAAACAAAAGCTGGGAGGCGATGAGGCTTCGGTGGTCAGGTTTACTCCGAGAGGAAGAAGTAACACATCCCAAATGCTGGCTCCGGTACTCAGCAGCTTTTTGAGAATTTCTGACCTTGAAATATAAGGTGTCACTGTCCTGGGGCTTGTCCACCTTGCCGGGCTATCAGAATGCCCACTGCTCAGCTGACTGTCAAGGAAGCAAGATATCGCTCCCTGTTGGCTAAGACATCCGGCCAAGAGGCTCTGGCAAAGCAAGGTCTCCTGAGTGCACTTCCTTCCATCCTGCAGTCAATTAACGGGGTCAGCCGGGGTCAAGGAGCAAATATCAAGTGACACATTTTCTTCCCTCCTTCCCTAGTACGTCCCCCAACTCGGCCCCCAGGGAGAGAGGGGGCAGAAATGCAGGGACTAGATGGTCGCACCAGGCTGGGCCCCTCAGAAAGGAGAGGAAAGCATCCCCTTCTGCGGTTTTTCAGGCACCATGTCCTCTTCTCCCCTCTCTTCCCTCTGCAGATTGATCTCAGGTCTTCGAGAAAATGACCAGGAGCCAATTCAGACAGAAAGGAAGTTGCTGAAACCCACGGGATCTTGCCCTGATAGACAACAATGTACATTTATTCAATGAGCTCCTACTTTGTGCCTTACAGATATTTTCTCCTTTAACCCCCAAACAGTCCCATGAGGCAGGCTTCCGTGTGCATCCCCACTTTACAGAGGAGGGAGACAGAGCAGAGAGAGATGAAATCATTCGCCCAGGGTCCCACAGCCGCCAGCACTGGCAGGTCCGGGGTTTGAATCCAGGCAGAGACCTCTCCGGAGGGAATCTGATTGGGGTCTAATCTGGAAGGAGGGCCCGAGCTTCAGAGAAGAGTGTCCTCGAGGAAGGAATGAGGGTTGCTAGATTCGGCAAATGAGAATACAGATGCGCAGTTACATTTGAGTTTCAGATAAACAGCAGACAAATAGTGCTTTAGTGGTAGGTCTGTCTCACGTTGTTTATCTGAAATTCAAATTCAGCTGGGTGTCCTATATTTTGTCTGGCAGCTCTGACTATAGGGCCACTTTTGTTTCTCTCTTTGTCTTGTCTTTCTCCCATATTAAGTATGCTATCAGCCTGCTCTCTTTGATTTTTCCTATGTCCTTTGGTGCTTCTGCACATAATCTTGCTTCAGAATCACTTGTTAGCAGTGACCTAATACTGCCTGCATATCCATAATATGCCGGGGCTTAGATGTTGTTCAGGAAGTGGTGGCCTGTGTCTTCTGGGACAGTAGGTGTTAGGATACAAACAGGCATCCTTGCTTCCCCCATAGAAGTAGAAGCAACTGCTGGTGCAGGTGGGAGGTGCCACTAGGGGGCCGAGAAGCCTTAGATAACTCACCCCTGACTCAGCCAGAGGAGTTCCGCTTCTAAGATATTTGTGTTTCCACCCACAGTTTCATTTGGGCAAAGATTTCCAGTTATAGAAGATCACTCTTCTAGGCTGTTCTGCTCTAAAGCAGCACTGCTCCAACATCAATGGACAAAGGGATCATCTGGGGATCTTGTCAAAGGCAGATTCTGATTCAGCATCTCTGGGGTTAGGGTCTGGGAACCTGCATTTCTAATAGGCTCCCAAACAGTGTGGATGCACTAACATGTCCACAGAGGACATTTTCAGTACCTCGTGTCCTAACTGATGTACATGGACATAGATTTACTTCCCTATCTTTGTTTCACATGTCATCTATCTGTCCACTATCAATCCGTGTCTGTCTGTCTATCCATCTATCAATCTATCATCTTTACCATGACTATTTTATACAGATGTTTGGTCAAGATCAGTGTGAATGTCACTAACCCATTTTTTTTTCTATTATACCATTTACTGATGGTGGAGTTACACTGGAAATCAATCCCAACAAAAGAACCTTCTTGAATAGAGTCATTTTCTAAGTGAAACATTGCTTTGAAACGTAACGTGTAAGAGACTCAACTATGTCATCAGGGAAGCCCTTCGCTTTGTGTAGACACCTCAGCTGGGTCTCTCACAGGTTTTACTCCATAGCACATCCATGAATTGGTGTGTGTGTGTAATACCTGTATCTGTGAATGAGGAACCATATTTTAGACGGGCTTCTTGGAATAGATTTTCTCATATTGAGATGCAGGAAAGAAGGGAGTTATCTTTGGTCAGTGGGTTAGTGACATTCACACCGATCTTGCCCACTCAATGAGCAATGAAATCCGCATGGTGCCAGGGGGTCGTAAGAGCAAAAGAAAGGGACACAGCACATTGAGATGTTCCTTTCTGAAAAGTATTCCTTCCTGGGATACTGTGGGTTCTTAAATATCTAATCCACTCTGAAATAGCCCCTCCTGCCTTGATG
Organism: Monodon monoceros; assembly: GCF_005190385.1. Taxonomy (NCBI): domain Eukaryota; kingdom Metazoa; phylum Chordata; class Mammalia; order Artiodactyla; family Monodontidae; genus Monodon; species Monodon monoceros. Next base: position 7,964,385 of record NW_021703778.1, read on the forward strand.
TCCAATCAAGGTCAGAGAGTCCACTATGAGAATTTTACATTTGCCAAATTTGGAAGTCCAACAGACCTGAAACAATTCTGGGGCTTCAAAAGTCTTTAACCCTTGCATGACCAAATGGAAATCTTTATGGGTTATACGTAATCCTAAGAAGTCCTCTGCACAGATTAAGGGCTGATCATGGTTCATATATATGAAGGAGATCATTTCCATTTCCCTCTCAGTTTTGTACAAATATTAAATAAAATAATTAGGCCTGAGACACCAGCCCTGGCCTATTGTCCGATCAGATTTTTTTTTTCCACTTTCTATCACATCTCAAATGTACATGTTTCTGTTAGATGTATTGCTCTTCCTTTTAAAAAATAAAATGAAGTGTTTATTTTTCGGCCATGGATGATATCAAGAGCTCCTGCCTTGGAGTGATTTAATGTTTTTTCCCTCTTCCTTTACAGCTGTGACCTAGTTAATTGTAGGTGGGGAGCGAACTCTGAAATCGTTCGACTTTCTGCTTTGTTTGGAAATCCCGCTCCGTGAAATTGTAGGATGTCCTCCTTAATAACAGGAAGTCAGGTCTCCAGATCCGCACCATTTGTGTCCTTTGTGCATTGAGATAAAGAAGAGTGTTTCGCCTGCAGTTTCCTCATGGTTAAGGGAGAGGGGAGAGGGGAGATAGAGACATGAAAATGACCCAGAGATGAGTCACTCATTTCTAAAACAAGAGTCTAAACGCCCTTTGTTGAGGGCAGATTGTAACCTCTGAAATGTTCTGCCCTCCCAGCCACAGAGACAAAGGAGTAAGTGATTCAGGCTCTCGGTTTGGCTGCTTCATGCCTGCCTTTAGGGAACTCAAGTCCTGAAATGCCACATCAGTAAGAAACCGTTTTAATTTAGAAATAAACGTGCATTACTAGGAGTCAGGCTTTTCAAGTCAACGAGCAGGTCCTTGTGGTGGGAAGAAAACTTGGATGCCTTTTAACAAAATATTTCTTTTAACTACTGAATTATCTTTCGGGGGGTTGGTGGGGGGGCAGTGGTGGGCAAGGAATCATTGGGTGGAAGGTCCTTAAGTGTTGATTTTCCATTCCCCAAATGGGGAAAAGTTCATTTACTAGCCCCTACCATGACACTCAGAGGTAAATGGCAGTTCTTCTGAAAAGAATGTCCAAGAATGAAATTGTAAACAGTAAAAACCGTGACTGACTCATTTCCATTTCTCCCCGTCGCCCTAAATCCAAGAACCAAGGGGTGTCATGGGCCTCGATCAGTGGCTCTCAGAAAGTGTAATCCCAGGGCCAGAGTTTCAGTCTCACCTGGGAACATGTTAGCAATTCAAATCCCCGGGCCCTACACCTGATCTACTGAGTCAAAAACTCTGGGGTGAAGTCTGGAGGTCTGTGTTTGAACACATCCTCCAGATATTTTAATGCAAGCTAAAGCGTGAGAACACTGACCTGAGCTCTTAAGTAACATTATGAGTGAAAGGAGCTCATCTTCAAGACGCAGGGAACTCAGTGCTGGTCTGTGGCCATGGTTCTTTTCTATGGCTGTACGTTAGAATGACTAGGATATTTTTTAAGAGTAGTAATACCGACTCCCTCCCCCAGACTCATAAAGTCAGAATCTCTAGGGATGGGGCCCAGGTAAATGCATTTCATAAAAGCTTCCTGGCTGACTCTAATGGGCCAGCCAGGGTTGGCAACCAGTGGTCCATGGAGGGACCAGGTAAGGGAGGGTTGCTAACTTGGCTGAAATGCTGATGCCTGGGGAGAGGGAGGCTGCAGTCCATAGGGCAGCATCCAGGCAGGCCCTGCAGACTTGACATTCCAGGCAAGGGAGATGTCCAAAGCCAGTGGTGGCGTCCCTGTGATCGGTGGCCACAGTGGGGCTGGGGGAGTTTCATTTGGAGCCACTTGGTGGTTGTCAGACCCCACCTTGCTAGACCTTCCAGGTACAAATGTGAAAGCTGCCAACACCCCATTCCTAAATCAGCACAGGTCAAGTCTGGCCAAGTTCCAGGAGGCTAATCGCACTAGCCGGAAGCATCTACTGGCTCTGAAGCCTGGTACCCATGGCTCAGGTGGTGCCCAGGACCCTCAAGTCCCCGGGTTGGAGTTGTTACCCCCTAAACCCAAGCCAAACCAGTGGGCTTGTGCCCGTGACCCTGCTCTGCATCTGCTTTCCCACGGAAGCTGGAGCCTGAGGGGCTGCCGTCTTGCTAACCCTGCTCTAGCTGGGGCCCCTACTTCAGATCAGAAAGGATCCCAACCCGTCTCCTGCATCTGTCCACATCCTGATGCTGAGTCTAACTCAAACCCACCACCAGAAGCCAACCTGTGTTCAGGGTAATTTAAATGGGGTCACAGCCTCCATCAGCCTGAAGCTAAAATACCCTAGGCCAGTGTGATCTGCTCAGAGGGCACCACCCATTCCCAACTTCCTTTTCTTGCCCTTGGCCTTCAGTGGAGGAACTAGCCCACCTCATGGCTAAGGTCCCTTGGGTCACGATGAGCAGAGTGGTCCACGCTGAGGGTCCAGGAGGAGGCAACCGTGAGGGCCACGCCAGGTGCCACCTGCACTGGGCTTCAGAGACAGACTCTGGTTGCAGCCTGGGAATGAGAATGCAAATCAGACAGACGTAGTAAAGGTCAGGGCAGCTGAGGCAGGTGCATGCAAAGTAGCACAGGTTCACCTGAGGGCCACCTGGGCAGAGCCCATTTACATAAACAAGTCCTAGAGGTCAGCAGTTGTGTGTCTGCCTGCAGGGAAGGTCCCAGGCTGTCTCAGGAGCAACCCAGGAACAGGACAGAGCAGAAGCAGTGGGTGAAAAAGATTACTATCTAGGGGTACGTCAGTTCCTTCAAAATTTAAACGTAGAATGATCAGAAGATCCAGCGTGCCATTCTGGCTATAGACTCAGCTGTCTGTACACCCATGCTCATAGCAGCATTACTTTTTATTTATTTTTTTATTGAGGTATAGTTAATTTACAGTGTTGTAATAGTTTCAAGTGTACTGCAAAGTGATTCGGTTTCATATATATATATATATATGTGTGTATATATATATGTATATGTATGTATGTACGTGTATGTATTCTTTTTCAGATTCTTTTCCATTATAGATTATTATAAGATATTGAGTAGAGTTCCCTGTGCTGTGCAGAGGTCCTTGTTATTTGCCTATTTTATGTATAGTAGTGTGTATATGTTAATCCCAAAGTCCTAATTTATCTCTCACCCAGCCCCCTGTTATCCCCTTTGGTAACTATAATTTTGTTTTCTATGTCAATTTCTCTTTTGTCAATAAGTTCATTTGTATCACTTTTTTAGGTTCCACATATAAGAGATATCATACGGTGTTTGTCTTTGACTTACTTCACTTAATATGAGAATCTCTAGATCTATCCATGTTGCTGCAAATGGCATTATTTCATTCTTTTTTATGGCTGAGTAGTATTCCACTGTGTGTGTGTGCACGTGTGCGTGTGTGTGTGTGTATATATATACACACACACACACGCACACGCGCACACACACCACATCTTCGCTATCCATTCATCCGTCAATGGACATTTAGGTTGCTTCCATGTCGTAGCAGCATTATTCACAAAAGCCACAAGGTAGAAGCAACACAAGTGTCCATCAACAGATGAAAGGGTAAACAAAGTGTGGTATACACACATACAGGGGAACATTATTCACCCTTAAAAAGGAAGCAAATTCTAACATAGGTTACAACATGGATGAACCTTGAAAACATTATGCTAAATGAAATAAGCCCAGTCACGAAAGAACAAATACCATGTGATTCCACTTGCCTGAGGTACCTCGGACAGGCAGATTCAGAGAGACAGAAAGCAGAATCGTGGTTGCCAGGTGCTGGGGGGAATTGTGCGATGGGCGCGGAATTTCAGGTTTGCATCCTAAAGATGGATGGTGGTGATGGTCCTACAACAGTGTGAATGTACTTAATACCATCGAGCTGTGTGTACTTAAAAATGGTCCAAATGGTCAATTTCATGTTTATGTATATTCTACCACAGTTTTCTTTTTAAAAAGATCAACATCTGAAACCCACAGGGTTGGAGGGTATGAAACCCAAAAGGTAAAATACTTCCACGCCTCACAAAGGAAATGGGGAGGGGTTGTCATCCTGGCTTGGGCTCTGAACACACATTCAGTTTCATGAAATCCCTGCCACATAGGCTGCTCTCTTTTTCACATTTTGAAATGCAGCCCGAGTTTTGGTGGAGAAGGTAGAGTATGCCCTCGAGAGAGTGCCTCAGGCCACTTAATCGAGGCCAAACTCATGAAGGAGATCTCAGACCTGCCCATTACCCGTGCTTAATTAACAAGAAGCCTGCTCCCAGCTGTGGTACAATGAGGGCGTCTTCCTGGGTTTATTAAGAGACAGGAACAGAAGGCACTTAGCTCCTAAGTGTCTCCTTACAGCCAAATCTTAAATCATCACCTTTGTTTCTGCATCAAGGGGGAAATACCCAGTCCCCTGATCCAATTTCCTTTCTCTCTTGCAGAAATTTACCTCAAATTATGCCACATAGAGACTTCATTTGAAAAAAGGGAAGAATTCATTTTACCTTTTGTAGCAAACCAAACAATAAAGTCTCAGCTAGTTTTCCTTATAGGTTTTCAGATGCTTTCATGGCCTGGGTGGGTATAATTACATTTTTCCACTTGCATCATTAAAGGGCATTACATTTCTTTCCATCTCCTGTTTCCGTGGCCCTCCTTCCTGTGCAATTTTAGGGTTGCCAATTGAGGAAAAGGACCTCTTGCAAATTAGGAGACACAGTGAGCCTTGGGTTAAGTAAATGTTTCACTTATATGGGCCGCTTGGCCTCTGTCAGAAATTGGGAAGACATAGGAGAGATCTAAATAAGAGGACTTTTAGATGGCTGATACGGGTACCTGCTGGAGCCTTACTTCCTCCTTGTCTGTGCACTTGTATTTTGGCAGGTCCCAACTCAGCTGCTTCTACCTGCAGTTCATTAGACCCCTCTAGGAGCTTGACCACTGCTGTAAAGGGAAGGATGTGAAATTCCCTAGCACAGGCAGATGGGGGAGGGTTCAGCCAGCCATGCTTTCCCTCCAACCTTGCATCCAGCTGGGAGCCCCTGGCTTGTCTGTCCTTATATCTTTTGGTCTGTTTGCTCTCAGCCCACCTAGTTTCCGGCCTTCTGGTTGACCTGAACTCTAAATTCATCGTTCACAGATATTTTGACTGCCCGCTTTGAACTCATTGATTTACCTTGACCTTTAAACTCTGGGTGACTCTGGATATCTGTGACCACTGACACGATTTCCTAGCCATAATTTGCCTAGATCTCCAACCCCAATATAGTTCTTGGTTTTCCACCTCTGTTGCTAAATCCTAAGCTATCTCTATTATCCTTGGTCAGCCATGGATGCAGAACAGGCCACGCTACCCATAATCAGGCTAATTTAAATGGTTCCAAAAAGCAGCACTCCAAATAAATATTTTTATCCATAAGAGATCTTCATGAGAATGTACAGTATTAAACTCTTCAGTGGTAGTTTAGGTAACTCACTACATTAACAAGCTTGTCCTAAAACAGGCCTAATTTTGTATATATCAAAGGATTTGCTTCTTGGTTCGCTTTGAATTTGTAATACAAACGTCCAGTTCATGGACTGTTCCAGTCCCCCTTGACAAACTCAACTAAAGAACTCATGGTTGCTTTTTGTTTTGTTTTATGTGTTTTGGGGATTTCTGTCATTACTATGGAGATTGTTTCATGAGAGGAATTTTATTAACTCTAGAAAATGTGATGGACTAGAATAAAACAGATTTGTTGACACAACCATGTTGGAATACAGTCTCTGGAACCAGGCATAGCTGCGGGACTTCTGGGCTTGGTGGTACTAAGGGTGAAGAGCTCTGGGGTGGGCCAATGTGATGGTCAGGAGATAGTCTCCCAGCTGGGTTCTTCGGATGGCAGACATCCTTTATTTCTCCGCTTGCTTTTTCCCCTTGGGAAAAGCATTCCAAGAAAGCAAGGGGAAAATGTAGCATAGAGAATGGCTTCCCAAAGTCATTATCTCACCAAAATGGCATCTGACCTACAAAAGTGGCATTGACCACACGTCCATTAGCAAGGCCATTCCATCCCCATTCAGCAAGCCTCCAGCATTGCCACTGTCATAGTGCGTCATGTCTTCACAGCCAAGTAAGAAAGGGGATGTAGGGCTAACCCTGCATGTCTGCTCTTTGAGAAACCAAAGCAAGAAGAACGGAAACTCCTATTATGGATCTTAAACTACTCCAGGGTAGACTTTATGAAGACATGTCACCCGAGAGCAGCAGGAAAAGCCACAAGCCTATGCTTTTCTATAAAGTACACATTTTCATTCATTCTTTGTCATTACATTTCTACTAAGCTCAAGACGCTGAGGATTTAAAAAAAAAAAAGAAAGTAGGTTTGCTACGTTAGAAGGAATTTTAGAGAAATGAGTAACAAATTTCTTCAAACCTTCTAATATGTTATGAACAACAGAAGACGTAAGAACATCAGGCCCGCAGTTGGGGCAAGGGTTAAAAGGAATTTAAGCTATAGGTAAAAAAAGTAAGTGTTCCTCTCCTGATTTACCTCTTACCAATTCTACTTGCCTTCCTTTATGTCTGGAAGAGAAACATTAACTTCTTCCTCACTGAGTTATCCTTAAACCTTTTCACAGCTTCTAGACACAAGTCTTCTAATATCTTGGTTCCCACTTGGAGGGAAAGTTATCTCTCAACAGCTCTCCTCTGAGCAGTTAATTCGTCTTAATCTCCCTCCATGAGAAGGAAAAAAAGACGGTTCTCAACGGAGGGCAGGCCCTCCTCCCAACTTTACAACTTCACTCCCGACAGGCCCCAGACCGTTGCCCTTCCAAGCGCTCGCAGCCCCGAAACAAAACAAGGCATCTATTTTTTTTCATGTAAGGCCATGATCGCATAAACACAGGCTTGCAAAATATATGCTCAAAAATCATCCTTGGCCACTGAGTCCCATGGAAACCAAGTAACAGGAGATTAAGAAAGAGAAGAGCTGGGGGGCGTTTAATTTCTCTTCAGGGTCTGGACTGATTTGATTCAGGCAGCCCTGATTGTATTTCTACTGGGGCCTGGCATGTATATGAGAACTGACTTTCGTAACCAGGGTAATTGATAGGATGACATCACTCTTATGGCCCTAGGATCCCTTGTATAATGGTTTGTAGCACTTGCGGGAAATATTTCTAAACATAGCTCTTGGCGTGCAGCTCTGGAGCGCTTAAGCCAGAGGGCAGCTCCTGCCTCTCTGCTACTTTCCCAGGGACCCAAAATATTTTTATGTACACAGCCGAGCATTTTTTAAAAATTATCCTCCTACCCCCAAATGATCAGAGTGCGCTCCCCAGCATTTATGTCAACGGGTGTTTTGGGATCCCAGGTTGAGGAATGATGACGCACTGATGACTCTTTGTCAGAGCTGGGATGTTTTCCAGACCCAAATATGGGATTCAGTGAGTTAGTGAGCCGTTCTGAAACGCCTCGGGATTTCAAGAGATTGTTTGGGTTTGGGTTTTGCATGTCTCCCACTCACTTCACCAGACAAGTGCTATTTCTAAATATCCTTTTCCCAAAGAGCTGGCACTGGGATTGTAAAGTGACAAATGGGAACTTGCAAAAGCGTTTGGACTTTTGATCCCGACGGTGGGCGTGAGGGTGTCAGAAGGAGAGGAGGGGGAGGGGAAATTCTGGGCTCTTCTGCGCCTTCTGCCTCTGCTTCCCCAAAGTCCATCTGCATGCTTGGGGCTAAGTCAGGAAAGACAGGCCAGCCCTCGAAAGGCAGCACTGCCCCACTCTACCCAAAGCCATATCTTAGAACCCAACCAGGAAAGTAAGATCGCTACCACTTCATAACCACTAGGATGGTTATAATCAAAAGGACCGACACTAACAAGGTTGACAAGGATATGGAGAAATTAAAATCCTCAGACACTGCTGGTGGGAATGTAAAATGGTGCAGCAGCTTGGGAAGACAGCTTGACAGTTCCTCAAAAGGTTAAACATGGAGATATCATATGATCCAGCAATGCCACTTCTAGGTAGCTCTCCAAGAGAGATGGAAAATATACCTCCACACAAAAACTTGTACATGAATGTCCACAGCAGCATTATTCATAATAGCCCCAAAGAATAAACAACCCAAATGCCCACCAATGGATGAATGGTTAAACAAAATGTGTTATCTCTACACAATGGAATTTTATTCAGTAAGAGAAAGACATGAAGTGCTGATACAGGCTACAACATGAATGAACCTTGAGAACATTATGCTCTGTAAGAAAAGCCAGGCACAGAGATCACATTTATGTAAAACGTCCAGAATAGGCGAATCTATAGAGACAGAAAGTAAATTAGTGTTTGCGGGTGGCTGGAGGAAGGAGGGAGAAAAACGGGTAGCTGATAGGTATGTGGTTTCATTTTGGGGTGATGAAAATGTTCTAAAATGAGGTCGTGGTCATGGTTGTACAACCCAGTGAATACACTAAAATCCATTAAATTGTATACTCTAAATGGGTAAAGTGTATGGTATATAAATTATATCTCAATCATGTGTTCTTTATTAAAGAATACTAGCAAAGAATGATGGGCCACCTTCATTTAACAAATAAAGTTTCCAGTTCTGCCCAAACTGGCATTTTTGGTTGCACATGGAGATTTAATAACAAAAGCATTCAATGGATGGAAAGAACTATTTGTGCAATAGACTTCAACCCAAGTTTGATCCTGTGTTGGAAGTCATGGCGGGGAGGGGATATAGAATTAAAACGTGAGTTAGTAGCTAAGGCTGGAAAGGTCTGTGACACAGAAATGTTAACTGTACACAAAACCCAAAAGAAATCTGCTTTCTACAAAACCTAAAGATAGGGTTGACAGGTGTTTCTGAGCACACCCCTGCTTTTCCGCTCACTGTTGTGGATTCGTTTGTTTTCCGGCACCTTCTCAGGCTCACTTTGGAATACGTTGCCTGTTTATCCTCTTTAGGTCTTCCAAAAGAACAGATGTGCCTTTTAGTAGGCCTTAATTCTGGCTGAAACGTCTTGGCATTGGGTCTCAACTGGACCGGGCCTTGATGTTGGAGAAAGTGCCCTTTCCCTTCAGGTTCTATCAGCAAAGGATAACATAACACAGGGGTCCCCAACCCCCGGGCCGCAGACCACTACTGGTCCGCAGCCTGTTAGGAACCGGGCCGCACAGCAGGAGGGGAGCGGCCGTGGAGGAGCGAAGCTTCATCTGCCGCCCCCCATCGCTCCCCATTGCTCCCATTACCGCCTGAACCGTCCCCCACCTTCTGTGGAAAAATTGTCTTCCACGAAACTGGTCCCTGGTACCAGAAAGTTTGGGGACTGCTGACATAACGCATCTAAGAGAATCTTTTAAAAAATGCTATTTGTGCCTCCCAGTAGGTGAATTTAACCTGACATAGAGTATGGGAGTTCTCCAGTCAGTCTTATGGCTGACATTTTCTAAAATAGATGTCAGTAAATAATCAGTGAATAATTAAGATGGGTTAATTAGATTGCCTTTCTGAACATATTTCTTTGGTTGCTCTAAATAGACTTCTCCGCATGTGTGCCATTTCCTGTCTTTGTGTATTTGCTAATTTTGTTCCTAATGACACTACGCATTACTTCCAACTTAAGAGTTTTTCCAAGTTCTTCTCAAAGCAGTAATTATGTCTGAAAACATCCCTGGAGTCAAGCAAAGGCATTTACTGCTTTCTTAAAAATTCCTCTGTCTTTTCAAAAACAGTGAGGAAAGTCTGGGAGCAGGGCTGAAAAATCCCAAGGCATGGAGATGGAGGGAGCTGGACCAAGGGTGGAGCAGCTGAGAGAGGGGGGCCCAGGTAGGGCCCTGACAAGCCTCCCCCCTGCTCCCCGTGCCCTACGAGGCCCCACCCACCTCTCCTGCCTTTGACCTGGGCACGAACTCCTGGCTTCACCAGGCTTGCCTCTCCCAAGGGTTAGCACCTGATTTAGAGCCCCCAGCCTCGGTTCCCTTCCCAAACGTGGAACCACAGAACCAGGACTTCAGTTCTCCCTGTGATGTCCCCCCCTCCAACCCAGGGCAAACGGTAGGCAAACAGGCAGCAGCTGACCCAGTCCTGACAACTAACTCAACACTTAGACTCTTCACCCCAAACATTAGCAAAAAGGTTCATGAAAGCAGGGGAGATGCAGGGTGGATCTTGACGATGTCTCCTGGGCATCTCACGGTGCTCCTCTCCCCGTTGATACCCAGCAGGTCACCGATTCATTACTCCTTAGGTTTAGTGATCAACTGTCTAAATGGTAAATCACCTAGAAAACCCCAATTTTCTATTATTTTTGAGGAAAGAATAAAGAAAATGATTTAAAGGAGTTGGGAGTCAGTAAGACAAATCCAGGTCATTTGTTGGCCTGGTGAGCCCTGGTGCCATGTCCCAACACCATCGCAATATTCACATGGCCTGGACAGGTCGCTCTGATTTCCTTCTCTGCAACCTGAAGGTGCACACACAGAGACACATGTACACACAGATGCACACACAGACACACAGAGATACACACATCTGTATCTAATTGCTTGAGCATCATAAATCCCTTTAAAAGCACAGGGCATCACGGTCAATGGTAGCAGTGCTGTTTGCATGCACAGCCTCAGATGCCATCAGGGAAGCTGCCCTGTGAAAGTCTGAATTAGTAACCGAAGGTCTGGGGCAGAAACAGACATGACTGAAGAGACGGGGCCAGCAAAACAGGGGAGCATCCTCCACATGCACTTGGGCATGACCCGTCCCTGTCACCTGTGCCTCCACGGGCTCGAAGACATCTGTTGACACGACCAGGCTCAGACTGCAGGCTCCAGAGCCAGCCTCCGCAGAGGGCATGCCTGTCCCCATGTGCGGTAAAGCCCTCAGGGCAGTTTGAGTAGGTCTTGCTCTTCTCAGGAGTTAATATGTTTATATTCAGGCATGTTATAAAAAAGCTTTATTATGGCACATTTAGACTTCAGAGATTCCCAGACCATAAGCTAAACATATATTTAACTTTTTTTTTTAAGTTTTAAAGTCACATTACTTAATCATAGATTAAAGCAGTGGCTTTAAAATTATCCCTATCCATTCCATAATTACATGCTCTGGATAAGAGCCTGGTTCACAGACCCATATCCCCAGAGGATGGAGAGTGTGAGCTTGGGGACATAGACAATGCTAACTATGATACAGCTTGCCTTTGTTTTTTCTTGAAAATACCAAGGCAGTTAACTAATGTTAATGGAACAATCACTGTCCATATACTATTTGTTTTTTTAATTTACCTTTCTTCCTTTCTTTCTTTTTCTTTCTTTCTTTCTGCTTTAGTAAAACTATCTCTGCTGATGTCTTTGTAGAAAGACAAGATTCCTTTGTAACCCCCCCGCTGCCTTTTATTACGGGGTGTGTGAAAATAAAGGAATAACACACAGGAATGAAATCATGCAGGTTTACCCTGGAGCCATGACTCAGGGGAAAATGATAGAACTCATCCAAGAAGAGTTTAAATGAAAATGGTCTTCACATATTCATTCCATGAATGAATACATGGATCCACAGCAAAAGGAAAAAAAGGGATTCTAAGAAGGTGACTTAGAGAAACACAAATTTGGAAATGCTCTCAAGAGTTTTATACTATCAGTGATAGATAATATCCTAGAATTACCTGATCATGGGAAACGCTCCAAAAAATTAAACTAGTGTACATGCCACACCCTGCGTTATCCACTTTAAGAATATCCCCTGATAGGGACTTCCCTGGCGGTCCAGTGGTTAAGACTTTGCCTTCCAATGGAGGGGGTTGTGGGTTCGACCGCTGGTTGGGGAGCTAAGATCCCACATGCGTCGTGGCCAAAAAAAGTCAAAACATGAAACAGAAGCGATATTGTAACAAATTCAATAAAGACTTTAAAAATGGTCCACATCAAAAAAATCTTTAAAAAAAGAAAAAAAGAATATCCCCCGACTTAACCCTCACAACAGCCCTGTGAGGTTGGTATGATTTCCATCACTATGGATAAAGAACTACTAAGTCGGAGAAGTTAATTTGTCTGACCTCACGCAGTAAGTGGTAGGGCCGAATTCAAACTGTTACGTCTGACGTCAGGACATTCTAGAAGGTAGTGACTTATGAGTTCTGTGAGTTATGTTCTACTAGTTTCCTGATGACATTAAAGGTTTGAGTTGAAGAGACAAGATAATCAATCAGTATAAAGAATGTGCCGAAGGCAAATATGCCTCAGTGACTACCATGCACTCAAAATGATGTTGAGACTTAAACACGCCCTTCTCTTAACTGTACAGGTTGCGTTATGATGGAATCTTCTCCTACCTCTTCCCTCCTCTTCTGACTTGGGCATCTCGTCTTTTGGTCTATAAGCTATTGAATTAGGAAGCAGATGCCCTTCTGAAACATGGTTTAAAATAATCATACTAAATAAAATAATAACAATAATCAAAAATAATCAAAACTCAAAATAACTTGATTGACATCTCAAATAGCTGTACCTTGTTTAACTGGAGGTCCTTCCTTGGATTAAGGTCGCCACAGGGCTTATCTAATATGTGATAAAGTCACAGAGCATTTATAGAAAATGACCCTTCGTGGAGAAAAGGATGTAGGCTACGTTTACCCCCTTTATCTGCTTCCCTCCAAAATCGCAGATGTGGATATTACATCTAATAGATAAGTTTTCTTACTGCCCTTTTCTTCCTAACCTAAACTTGGGAGGTTTCCAAAGTAAATGCCTGGCTTTTTACAAATTGCCCACAGAAATAGCAGTTTTTCCCAGTGTTGATTTAAAAGAAAAAAAAAAAAAAACAAACACCCAAACTGGCCTTTGGGCTTGCGGTGCAGAAACTCTGGTTCTCGAAGTTTTGAAGAGTTAAGACACTAGATGGAATGCCTTGGGAATGTTGGCACAGAGGCTGAAAATCCATCCCCTTTGTTTCTCACCCTAGATGGAATCCCGGAACCAGGAGCGCACAGCGATGACTCCGGGTTCACGTTCTTCTTTAAATTCTGTTCTGATCTGCGCCGAAAGTCAGCTGGGGGTCCACCGAGTGCCTGTCCACAGTGGGGGAGGCTTAGCTTTACCTAGTCCCTGGGGACTTCCCAGAGGCAGCGAGAAAACATTTTCATTTAAGAGCCGTTTGCTCATCCTTGAAGGAAAACAGTCCCAGAAGATTAATGAGGGTGGTGGGGAGGGAAGCTGGGGGTGAGGATGAAGGACCAGGAGAAGGCAGAGTTATTTGGGTTGCATTTTCCTGGCCTGATGACATCTCAGTGACACTTGAACTTGGCGTTAGGAAAAGAACACAGCCCTGCGTGTGGGTCCTGGGACCAGAGGGGCAGAGGCGGGGCCTGGGCTGGCATGGCTGCGGGGCCGCAGGGCTCCGAGGACCTGCTGAGTGGCTGGGACCGGCTGGTATGGGGCCTGACCGGCCGGGTGCTGAGGACGCGCCGAGGGGGGAACCTGCGGGTCCTGCAGCTGATGGTGAAACCGTGGTGCATCTCCGGGGCTGTCTACCAGGTGGGACCCGACGCTCCTCTTCTGTTTCTTTGCAGCATGAGAAACCCATAGGGGATGGTGGGGAAGGGTTGTCAGCTGTTGTCACTTGTGTAGTATGTCCAATAAATAAAGGGAGGGGTTCGCTTCAGCTGCCGTCTCCTAGGTGTCAGGCGCTGGGAGAGGTGTGTCGTAAGCAGGATCTAACTCAGTTTTCCAAACAACCTGATAAACTAGGCATTTATGGCACCTTTCGGAGATGAGGTTATTGAAAGTCAGGGAGGGACGTAAGTTGTTCAGTTACCCAGCTGGTAACTGGCAGAGTCCTGTGATTTACACGCAAGTGAAATATGAGGATGCCCTTTCCACAAGTTCATGCCCCTCTCACAAGAGATGCTGTTTTCTCAAAGAGAGAGAGAGAGAGTGTGTGTGTGGGGGGGGGGGGTCCCATCCTCACCTCCCTCCCCTTTGGTGGCTCCCCTAGTCAGACATCCCCACACAAAATGTGAGAAAGAGGGAAAGTTTTCTGCAGGAGGGTGGCCCTTCTGAATCAGTTGGCTGGGGATGCAGAGCTCTTAAAAAGGGAGAGACAAGAGAATCTGCTTTCCCATCCAGACTGGTGGCACGAAGCCAGGTCCCTGCCGGCCACGGGCGGCGTTTCAGTCCTGACAGCCCAGCCTTACCGAGGGGGGTGAAGGCACAGGAGCAAAGGGGTAGCTGTGCCCCTGCCTGGTTCTTGAAGGAAGGTGTCACTAGCTCTTCATTGATGCTTTCTTATAACGCAGTTTATTTCGCTCATTTAACTTGAGTGGCTTGGGTCCTCTCTCTTTGTTTCCAAAACTGCTTGAAAGCAAGCAGGCACAGCTGGCCTTTGTATTTTTAGGCATCATTTGGCGGTGTAGAATCCCTTAATGAACCGTAATGGCTAAACAACCCAGGACCGTGTAGCCACCCTTCCCCCCAAGCCCTCCTCATGGAATGTCCAGACTTGCATTGAAGGGACGGCTCCTTGGAAAACGCACCCAGGAGCCCTGAGTTGATTTTACAGAGGGGCAGAGTCCTCCCAGAGCCCCCATTCCTTCTTCTGCCCACGGGCAGGTGGGATGAAGACTTTTCAAGTGGCTTGCAGGAAGGGTTGTTTTGTTTTTTGTTTTTTGTTTTCAGAATTCTTGTGTCTGAAGGGCTCATACCCGTGGTTACTGTAAACGGCAGCTATGTCTGTAATAGATCATATATAAGAGGAACTTGAGAGATGTCTTCTCAAATTTGACAACAATCTGGAAAGTCTACACAATGTTTCCCATGACGAATTGTGAATCTAAAAGACTTCTGGAAAAAAATCTCCCAGATGGGAGATTCAAGCAGTAACTAACATGGTTAGTTGGTCCTTTTTTTTTTTTTTTTTTTTGAAACCTTGGTTTTAGAGTCAATTCTCCAACAGCTTGGTGTTTGAAGGTAATTCCTTAGTCCAGATGAGTCTGTCTTATTTGTTGCTGATTACGAATGAGTTTGGGGGTCCTGGCTTCTTACATCTGTCTCCCACTTTCTTTTTATCTTCTATTTGTCCTCTCTTATGTTTCATCAAGATTCTAAATCAAGCGAGTAGGGTGGCCTAGCCCCACCTCAGGGGGACTTTTTTAGGAACCTCCCTTCGTGTTACAAGTGTGTTGAAGAGAACCCTGAATTATTGGACACCAGGCCTAGAAAACATTTTCTTCCTGCTTCAATCTCAGCTTGATGCATCAGACACTTACTGAATAACAGTTGTATGCCTGGCCCTTGGTAGGCAATTGGGACTCAAAGGCTAATCACACCTCATGCCTGTCCACGGTTTGTCTCTGGCCGAGCTGCGCTGGTCAGCCAAGCCAGGGTGGCCAGAGGGCAGATGCCTATGACCCACACAGCCTGTCCTCAGCCAGCAGTTAATTCCCACAGGTGGGTCTGGAAAGCATTTGTGGAGGGGAAAGTCAGGACGGCAGGTCTAAACTAGTTCACTGACCTAAGAGGCCAGGTTGACCAGTTAGCTGTCTGCAGAGCTGGGCTAAGGGGCTTGGAGAAGGAAGGGAAGCTGAAGGCAAAAGGCAGCTGCACTGGGCCTGGGTGAACTGAAGGAGTCCCAGATGAGACTTACCGTCTCCTGGGCAGCTTTACCTGCTCCCAGACCTTTTACCTGCCAGATGGGTAGGTTTCCCACACCAAGCAATTCTGACACTAAGTGCCTGGAGTTAGCACAAGTTCAGGTTAAGGGCTCAGGTTAAGGACTTCCCCCACACTTCAGACACCAACCAAGCAGGGTTGGTTTAATGAGACACGTACAAAATACCAGCCCGTCCTCAGGAGCTCACAGCCTCCTGGGGAAGAGTCAAGAAAACAAATCGAGTTTTCAAGGGAGAAACTAATTTTGCTCAGGGAAGACTTTTCAGAAAGTCTTTTATTCTCTCAGAGCCTTTGTTTTCTCAATTATAGAGTATAGCCTCATAGCAGTATAAGGGATAAATCAGGGCATATTTGTGAAAGTGTGCTGTAAATATAATACTAAAGTATATACAAGTGGGAAATGTTATTGTTGTTTTATTGAAGTATTGTTGCTGTACAATATTAAATAAATTACAGGTGTATAATATAGTGATTCGTAATTTTTAAAGGTTATATTCCATTTATAGTTATTATAAAATATTGGCTATATTTCCTGTGTTGTACAATATATCCTTGAAGCTTATTTTATACCTGATAGTTTGTACCTGTTACTCCCCCACCCCTATATTGCCCCTCCCCCCTTCCTTCTCCCCACTGGTAACCATGTGGTTGTTCTCTGTATCTGTGAGTCTGCTTCTTTTTTGTTATATTCAGTAGTTTGTTGTGTTTTTTAGATTCTACATATAAGTGATCATACAGTATTGGTCTTTCCCTGTCTGGCTTATTTCACTTAGCATAATGCCCTTAATGCCAGCATAAGTCCATCCACATTGTTGCAAATGGCATTATTTCGTTCTTTTTTTGGCTGAGTAGTATTCCATTGTATATATGTACCACATCTTCTTTATCCATTCATCCGTTGATAGACACTTAGGTTGCTTCCATATCTTGGCCATTGTAAATAATGTTACTGTGAACATTGGGGTGCATGTATCTTTTTGAATTAGTGTTTTGTTTTGTTTTGTTTTTTGGATATATACCAAGGAGTGGAATTGCTGGGTCATATGGTAATTCTATTTTTAGTTTTTTGAGAAACTTCCGTATTGTTTTCCACAGTGGCTGCACCAATTTACATTCCCACCAGCAGTGTACGAGGGTTCCCTTTTCTCTACATCTTCTCCAATGTTTGTTATTTGTGTGTTCTTTTTTGAGGATAGTTGCTTCTAAATCTTGGCTATTGTAAACAGTGCTGCTATGAACATTGGGGTGCATTCTCTCTTCACGAGAGCGTTTTCATTTTCTTCGAATATATACCCAGGATTGGAATTGCTGGATCATATAGTAGTTCTATTTTTAGCTTTTTATTATTTTTTTTAATGTACTGTATTCTTACCGCTTTTTATCTTGGGAAAAGTTCATCAAGAGTGCCTTTATTTACTAGTGGTAAGGTGATTAATGGCCGTTTTTATGTATTTCATTTAGGCAATTGTCTAAGGAAAAACCCTCTGTTTTCCTTTACTCTCACTCTGCTTTATACTCACAATGCTTCTGACGCCAGATGGGTAGGTTTTCCACACCAAGCAATTCCGACACTAACTGCCTGGAGTTAGCACGAGTTCAGGTTAAGGGCTCAGGTTAAGGACTTCCCCCACACTTCAGACACCAGTCACAAGTCTCCAGTTTACCCACAACTTCTGGCTGACTTGGCTACAAATTGGAGGTTCCCACGATCCCCTCCTTGGATTTGATCATTTGCTAGAACAGCTCACAGAACTCAGGGAAGCACATTTATCAGTTTATTACATGATAAAGGAGATGAGAAAGGATACAGATGAACAGCCAGATGAAGAGATTCAGAGGGCAAAGGTCTGGGAAGGTCCTGAGTGCAGGGGCTTCTGTCCCCGTGGAATTGGCAGGCACCATTATCCCAGCACGTGGATATGTTCACCAACCCAGAAGCTTTTTGAACCCCGTATTTTGGGGATTTTTGTGGAAGCTCCATCACATAGGCATGATCAGTCTTTAACTCAGTCTCCAGCACCTCTCCTCTTCCCAGAGGATGGGGGTGGGGCTGAAAGTTCCAAGTTTCTAATCATGGCTTGATCTTTCTGGTGACCAGTCCTCATTCTGAAGCCATCCAGGAGCCCAGCAAGAGTCACCTCATTAGAACAAAAGACATTCCTCTCATCCAGGAAATTCTAAGGCATTTAGGAGCTCTGTGTCAGGAACCAGAGTCAAAGACCAAATAGTAGAACAAAAGATGCCCCTAGTGCTCTTAGGAAATTACCAGAGTTTGAGGAGCTCTGTGCCAGAAACGGGGGACAGAGAACCATATATGTTTTTTTCTATTATTTCATAGCAATGTTTTCATGGTTTACAGTTTCTCCATTGGCAGAAGTGATGGCTGTCAGTCCCTAACTGGACTTTTGATTCAATTGGGGAGCTTTTAAAGCAACCCATGCCCAGGTCTGACTCCTAGAGATTCTGATTTAATTGATCTGGTGCCTACATATGTATGTTTTTAAAGCTTTCCAGGTGATTCTATTGTGCAGTCCAGCTGGAGAGCCTCTGAGCTGAAGGAGGCTTATTCCACTGTCAGACAGCAAGCGATGCTTACAAAAGCCTCAAGAGGCTGCATCTGAGTCACTGTGGGGGCCACTTAAAAAAAAAAAAAATATATATATATATATATTAGCATCTTTATTGGAGTATAATTGCTTTACATTGTTGTGTTAGTTTCTGCTGTATAACAAAGTGAATCAGCTATATGTATACATATATCCCCATTTCTCCTCCCTCTTGCATCTCCCTTCCACCCTCCCTATCCCACCCCTCTAGATGGTCCCAAAGCGCCGAGCTGATCTCCCTGTGCTATGCGGCTGCTTCTCACTAGCTTTCGATTTTACATTTGGTAGTGTATATATGTCCGTGCCACTCTCTCACTTTGTCCCAGCTTGCCCTTCCCCTTACCCGTGTCCTCAAGTCCATTCTCTACATCTGCGTCTTTATTCCTGTCCTGCCCCTAGGTTCTTCAGAACCTTTTTTTTTTTTTTTTTAGATTCCATATATATATGTGTTAGCGTACGGTATTTGTCTTTCTCTTTCTGACTTACTTCATGCGATTCATGAGATTAGTAGGAAGCGCTAATAGAGAGCAAAAGGGATTATGTGACATCTAAGAATGAGGGTCACGAATAATGGTTTGACGAGGTTATCATGAGGATTAACTCAGTTCAAAAGAAACCCATGGCTTGGCACATAAGAAACACTCCGTAAGTGTTAGTGGGTTTTATTATTACAAGAATAAACGTGATCACCCATGGTCGAAACTGTGAAAAGGGTATGATTTGACCCTTAGTACAGCAGTGGCTTTCTCTAGAGCAGGACTCAAGTGTGGCTCTGGAGGGAAACCTTCCTCATTTCCAGATCCCCATCCCAGTCTCAAAACAATGGCTGTAGCTCTGCTGGAGCATGTCAGGCAACGCAGGTCTCTTCTCTGCAGGGACTTTTGTCTTCCCGAAGTGACTCTTCCTCAGGACTTCTTTCTCACAAGGGTTAATCATGGAGCCTGAATGTTATATAATTGGGGTGAGGATGTTTTAAAAGAAAAATAATAAAAAATTATACAAACTTAGGTGTGGAAGGAAAATCACAACATGTTACAAACAGAAGAAAGGTGGCAAATACCATAAGCATCATGAAATCCAAAATAGTAACAAATTTATTAATTAACTGCCTGATACATCTCTATTATACATTTTTTCCTACATACTTCAGCTGCCTACTCTTCCGTCTGTTCTTCACGAGGCAATGACTTTGTAATATTTTCTGTAGCGAGGGAAGAGAAGGAGAAGTTGATCTTTCCTCTAACATGGCTGATCAAAATCTGTGTTTTTATTACTGTTAGTTGAGAAAGGTCTTGTTCAGATTCACAACTTGTCTTTGGAAATATTGGGCACATTTGTAGGATTGTCAGATTTGGAAATCCTTCTCTCAAGTTTCTTCTATGCATGGTCTATTATCAAACATACTGTTTATAGTAAAACTACAATAAAAGAGAGCTCTAAACAAAGGAATTCTGGAAAAATTCAGTTATGTTCTATTTCCTTTGATAAAGAAAAAATTACAGGATGCTTTTACAATTGCCTTTTTATATTATATACACTCCTGACAGAGACAACACTTTCACTTTTGACTGGGGGTTATGAGAACCAAACTCTCTACTTATAATTTTGCTGGTCTGTTGAATGGAAGATTTCTCCACAGACTAGTGTCTGGCTCCCTGCATTTGTATATACTTTTTATTGAAATATAATTGATTTACAGTGTTGTGTTAGTTTCAGGTGTACAGCAAAGTGATTCAGTTATACACATATATACAAATATATATTCTTTTTAATATTCTCTTCCATTATAGGTTATTACAAGGTACTGAGTATAGTTCCCTGTGCTATGCAGTAGGTCCTTATTGGTTACCTATTTTATATATAGTAGTGTGTATATTTCAGTCCCAAACTCCTAATTTATCCCTACCCCCCTTCCCTTTTGGTAACCATAAGTTTGTTTTCTATGTCTGTGAGTCGATTTCTGTTTTGTAATTAAGTTCATTAGTATCATATTTCTTAGAGTCCATATATAAGCAACATCATATGGTATTTGTCTTTCTCTGTCTGGCTTCCTTCACTTAGTATGATAATCTCTAGGTCCAACCACGCTGCTGCATATTGGCTCCTTGCATTATAAACCTGATTTCTCCTATGTGGAGGCCACACACTTCCATAGCCAGGTGCTGTAAGATGTAGTAATATCTGGGTAAGACCCCGGGCCCTGTACCTTCATGGACAACAGAAGGTAAGTCAGCGCTTAAGGGTGAGGAGTAAGGCTGGAAACCATTCCTTCAATGGTTATCATCCATTTCCATCTGTTCATAGATAGGTGGAAATGACTGTGAACTTCATATATATATATCCCTCTAAACCCAAACTACATGTATCCCAACTCAACTTTCCCTGAGCTCAATTCCAAAAAATGCCTGTGGCCATTCCAGTGCTACGTGAGCAAGATGGGAAGCTTAACAGAGGGTAGGTCAGTGCAGAAAGAGACAGTAGTCATAACTGACAGCAATTAAAATAGCTCCCTTATGCAAATATGGCTACGTACACATATTACTAGGTATCATCCCAAAGACCTGGAAAAGACTCCAAGAAGTGACGGGCCCTGAAGTTTAAGCTTCATTTGCATCATGATGAATCCACCTTTGTGCCCTACCACCCCACCCCTTATCACCAGTATGAACTATGGGAAAATTAAGATAAATAAGACCAATAACCTGAATTATCACTGTGCCATAAATTGCTTCTGGCCCCAAAGATGGAGACCACATATGTAAAGCATATGGAGCCTGTTTTAGATTATTTTTTTTTCAGTTGGATGTCATTCATTTTTTCAATTTTTTCATTTTTGGTCTATTTGTAGAAACAGTACCCTTCATGAGAGTTGTCAGCTTTCTTTCTGTTTTTTATTTTCTGAAACCTGCTGAACAAAGCCCAAAGAGGAAACTTACCTGCTCTTCCTGACTTTAAGATATAAGCTGTAGGGAAGAAGCTAGGAGTGGGAAAATGTCCCAGTGTACGTTCCCATCTTCTTCCAAGAAGTGTGGTTTCTTACATGCTTTTAAAATCATCCGTGGTCCACCCATCACTGCTTCTTCTAGAAGAAAATACAGACCAGTGGTTAGAGTGACAGCCAAGTTGTCAGGAATTCGGGAAGAGTCCCCTTTTTAATTATATAGAGTGGTTCTGACCCAATGTTCTGACACTGACTATCTGTGGCCCACAGAACCAGGCCTACATTGACCTGTATGTACTGCATTTCCCACAAACGCTGCCAGAAAACAAAAACAAAAACAAAAAAACGACAGTAGGTGAGCCAACAGAGGAGGTTGCTTTATCACGCCAGGATGGGGTTTATAGTCACAGAGAATGAGTCGTGCATTTACTTCTTAGTAGGAATTGTGTTTCTGAAACTGAGAGGTTCTAGAAATAGGAATCATTTTGAAACTGCAACTTTATCAACTGTCTGCATGATGAGTTATGATGGTATCAGTGGTAAATTCTCCTAATGATGAACAATTCCTCTAAAAGGGGATTGGGTTTGCAATGATTCATTTGCATCTTCTAAAGCAACTAATACAACCAGCCTGGGACCGATGGATGATGCCTGATTTCAAAAAACATTCCCACATGTGCAAAGCTAGGCTTTGATGCTCAATTTGCTATTTTTGCTGTTCCTCTTTCATCATTTCATTCCGGCAATGTATGTTTTCCAAGGGCTGTGCTTTTCATATTATTTAGTGCCCACATATGGTACGGGGCTGAGCCTTTTCTCTGATGATCTATAACATGTGTTATGGTTATAGCAGAAAAAAAATAGACTTGCACCAAGAAGAACAATTAGCAAATTTATCCCGTTCCTTTCTACCTTTTGTCAAGTTTGTGCATTTGTTTGCTTCAACCTTTTCTGCCACCCATTATGGCTGTTGGTGCCTGTCAGTAAAGGATGATGTGTGTGTGTTTCTGCAGATGTGCTTGAATGTTACACACCCTGTGTTTGCAACAGCATTTTCTTACATTGACAAAGAATCATGTCTTTGCAATAGGACCATTCAAAACTCTTGAGTTTGAAAAACTCATTCTTGAATTTTCTAACAACATGTTTACAAACAAAGCAGGAGCTCAGTCTTTACTTTGTTCAGAAAATATTTTTGAGTCTGACATGGGGTATGTTTTCATCCTCCTTGAAAGCACTTTCCTTGGTTCCAGTGAGAAAATAATACTTTCAAGGTTTAAAATTAGCTGTCAGTCACTACACCAAGCAACTCACTTCGGGCCAGTCCCTCCCAACATATGCTAATTTACTATGAAAGCATCGTGGAAGTCAACTCAGAAGTTTTTCTTTTGACCAATATCACACACTACCTCTGAATAGTGAGGGCGTCTAAACTTCTACTCAGGTGGGGCTTGGAGACAGTAATCCCATCAGAAGGAGAGTAGCCAGTTTTTTGGTTAAATTGTATGTTTGTTTAGGGGTCTTTTGGGCTGGGGCTGATGGAGACTGGGGGATCTAATTTCTCTGCCATTGCCTAGAAATGATTATTTAACTAAATGGCAGGTCTTCGCCTAATCTCCTCAGAATGCCCTATTCTTCACAAAGTGGTGTCTTTTCAAAATCCCATCAATTGAGAGACAATTTTTCACACTTTCTAACTTCAAGAAAAACATACATGCATCCTTTTATAGCTTACAGAGTACTGTCAAGTGCATTCTGTTACTTTTGATTCTTGACACCAGTGAGAGGGGTTATAAATGAGAGTACCACATCAAGGCTTGGAGAAGTTAGTGGCTGGCCTCTTGTCAGGTAGGACTTCAGCATCTATGTTATCAACATTTGCTCTGGGGTGCTGATCACCTATGCAAGTGTCAGCTGATTTTAAGGCATCTCTTTCTACAGAGTGATTTGGGAGAAGATGGGCAGTAGTAGCTGCAGAAATCAAATATTCTAAATTATATTTTGTAGCTATACTAATAAATCGGGGTACGACATATTTCTACCTCAGTTTCCTCACTAAATGAAGATTCATTCATTCACTCAGGTGTTTGTTCATTCATCTAACAAATAAAGAACACCTGCTAAGTGCCAGCTATTGTGCTGAGTTCTAGAGATAGGATGGTGAACAAAACCAAACATGATTCCATATTTGTATCGAGATTATGTTCCACTGGTAGAGTTCTGACAATCATTCACTCAACAGTGCTAATATAATAATTATGCAAACTCACGGGAAATTAAAACTGGAAGTCAGTGCTTTGAGGACAAGGTACCCAATAGCCTAAGAGGGTTTAACAGGAGAACTTACTTGTTCTGAGACATCAGGGAAGGCTTCCTGAGAAGGCAATAGATGAGCAGAAATCTTAAAGACAAGTGAGGGTTAACTAGACAAAGGGGATGGGCAGAAATAACACAATGTACCAGCCCAAAGCTGCTGCAGAAAAAAGGAAGACAATTAGACTGAATTTGTTAGGCTAACAATCATGCATCCTTACGTAATAAGTGCAATGTGATTTATATCATTTACAATAATGGTGACCATAGCATCACTGGTCGCTCTTCACAAGCCTTGTCCTAACCTAGCACTGGACCTTCTGAAAACAGCTGGCCTGTTCTGGAAGCCTCACCCTCCAGCCTCAGCTGGAAATTTCCTTTATTCTCAAGGGTATGAGCTCATCCCCACACCAGATGGGTTCCTAATAAATGATGGTTGTGCAATCTGATTATTTTCACGTCATGCTAACCTTCTTTGGAAGATGGAAGCAGGGCCTGGGGTCTCTTTATCATCTCCCTAAGTTGGAGGAGAATCTCCTTATTATGGTTGCACACCCTGTATTTTGAGAGAAAACTTACATTGTAGAACTAGGTGGCAGTTCCGCCCTAAGGGTCCACTAACAATAACGTTTTAACTGTGGACAGCCGATTCATTTTTCTCAAAGGGTGCATGAATTAAAGTAAGTTGGGCTTCTGCAGTAGATACCTTGGGAATCTCGGTGACTTATCACAACAGCAATTCTCTCTTAGTTCTCACTCATAATAAGTCCAACATGTTCTGGTTGCTAGACGGCCTTCCCCAGGATCGTTCAGGGTCAACTTGTGACTCATCCCTCCTCTAGGGTCTCAGTGACCTATTTATTTAGTAAAGAGGAACATGGAAGGGAAGCACCCCTGAGAGTTTTTCTAGGTCAGACCTAGAAATAGAACTCTTCCCTTATACTCACATCCCATTGGCCAGAAGGTGGTCACATGGCCAACCCCCAACCGTTAGGGATGCTGGGAAGATCCGGTGGATGGGCAGCTGGTCTGCCTATCACAAAGGGTTTAGGGCTTGTGCCCTGAGTCAGTGAATTCAGTATAAAATCCCAGTCCCCAGACCAAATCTTCTTATCCGGAAACAGAAATAACTCTATTTACCACTTATAGTCATCTTTAGGATTGAATGAGGCATTATATATAAAATACTTAGACCAAGCCTGATAAATAGTACCAGCACAATAGATATTAAGCCATTATTATTAATTTATTCATTGGCTACAAAATGAAAACAAATTTAAAGGTACCTGAGCCTTTCGTATCCTCTCCTCTGAGAAATGAATGGGGATATAAAACAATATTCTTTAACTTCTGAAAGAAGAAAAAAATACTCAGTTTCCAAATTTGTACAAGAGTATTCTTCATGAGCGTCCTTTAAGTTTCTAGGGGAAATTTAAGGAAGTCTTTTGACCGGCAATTGTGTCAGGAAATAAACAAGCTACGACCCGAGATCTAAGTAGGCAATTTTGGTGTCTTAGGTAGTGGTGGCCTCCAGAGACCTAGTGCTGAATGAAAGTCCCAAGATTGGTGGTTCCTAGAAATCTGAAGGGCCCTCTGTTCTCTCCTCCCTGTGGAGCCAGGATCCAAGTGTGGGGACTGCCTCTCCCACACCAGGCAGCTTTGTTGGTGCTTCCCTAGGCGAGCATTTAGTTTGTGATTTCCCTGTTTCAGGGTGGCCACTGAGGCTTTTGCACAGTGTCTGCCGGTCTGGGCCAAATAACCTGCAGTTTGCTTTCTCTCTTGGCCAAGCCCAGAGCACAGGGCACCCCCCGCCCCCCAGCATTTTTGGAGCAAGAGGATGTGCTTGTTGCTCTTCAGCCCTGGGCGCCAAATTGCAGCTGACACCTCGTTTGAGGGCTGTGATCCAGGCTTGGCAGTGGAAGGACACAAGTGCCAGCCCTCACAGTATGCTCAGAGGCAGGCATGGAGGACCCCCATGAGGCGGGTTTGACCTCCTTTAACACCTGAGGTTATATTTCGTTTCCTCCCGTGCCCATGAAGCCGTACCTAAACCCTTGCAAAAGAATTGGCTCAGCTGTGTGTCACAACCTGGCCTTCCTCTAAAAGGTCTCTGCAGGGTATTGAGATCAAATCCTAAAAAAAAAAAAATCCCAGCTTTTGAAGAATGCGGATAGACATTATCTGATTACCAAGGAGGGGGTTGCGGAGAAGAGACTGTGAGAATTCCAGCCCATGCTGTCTAATAAAATTCCCTTATTTAAGCCACTTAGTAGAATGAAATACTTGAAGTGCTGGGGAATCTTCTTAACTTAGTCAAGAGTAATCTCTTCTCTTCTGTTGAGGCTACATCTCAACCACCCAAGGAAACTATGTGTCTAGACTGGTGATAACTATAAAAGTAAAATAAAATGAAGGTGTTTGTTGAGTTCTGTTCCAAGCGCTTTACATACACATTAAGTTTCTCCATGATCCTACAATGATTATCCCACTTTATAGGTAAGAAAAGGGAGGTTAGGTCACCCAGTTCAAGGTCACGCAGCTCGTAAGAAACAATCAGAGGCCAGATGTTTAGTGATTGTAGGAGACCCCTGTTCACATACTGCAGCATTGATCAACTACCACCAGGAGGTCCCTCCTGTTGCCACCCTTGGTTCCTACAGCCATTTGAGTGATGAGTTTCAGGTCAGCGTGGCATTGGCATATGTGGTAATCCTTGAGATACAGTCCTTGGGTGGCCTGTCTCTCTCTTCTAAAACTCCCTACCGGCAGTTTCCTTGTTGTGTTCAGGATTGAAGGATAAAAACAGAGCTCTTTCCCATTGCCTGAAATCTAGTGAAATACATAACCATTTCTGCCTTTCAGCCTAGATTCTATTACTTTGGTCTAAGTTAGAGGTTCTTTTTTTTTTTTTTTTCTGGCTGCGTTGGATCTTCGTTGCTGTGTGTGGGCTTTCTCTAGTTGCGGCGAGCAAGGGCTACACTTTCATTGTGGAGCACGACCTCTAGGAGCATGGGCTGCAGCATGCGGGGCTCAGTAGTTGCGGCACATGGGCTCAGTAGTCGTGGTGCACGGGCTTAGTTGCTCCTCGGCATGTGGATCTTCCCAGACCAGGGATCGAACCTGTGTCCCCTGCATTGGCAGGTGGATTCTCAACCACTGCGCCACCAGGGAAGTCCTAGAGATTCTTGATAATAATAGCTGACATTTATTTAAGGCTCCACATATGTGCCTTTCACATGTATATATTTAATCTTCAAGGCAACAATATGAGAGGGTTCCATGATTGTCCACGTTTATACCCGAGGAAACTGAGTCACCAGGAGCTTAATGTCACTCACCCAAGGTCAGACAGCTGGTGAACTGCGGAGCCAAGATTCAAGCCCAGTCAGTTTGACTTCGGAGTTCAGAGTTTGAAGCACGAGGCACTGGGGAGGTCCCGTATGAGAAACCGCTAACTGCAAAGCTGTTTTCATGGAATCCTCGCATTATCCCCTTGCTTCTGTTTCAGTCTCACGGTCACCTGTCTACAGCCACGTTAGCCGTAAGTGGAAATGTCCCTGCCTTGTGTCATTGTTGTTTTAGTCAGTCATCACATAGCTCTTGCTTGGGGCAGGGTAGCATGGCACTGATGGAACCCTGTAGCTCTAGGGCTGAATCTCAGTGCCAACGTGTAATAGCTGTGCGGTCGTTATCTTGTTACTGAGCTGCAGTTTCCTCCACTGTAAAATGGGAATAAATAAGACCTCAAAATTGTGTCGTCATGAGTGAGATATTGACGTAAAGCTCTTAGCATCAATCTGGTGGGCAGGAAGCATTCAATAAAAGGTGGCCATTGCCGTTGTTAACATGGCTGTTTCACATTTCAATCAACAAACATTGACTCAGTCCCGTGCCGGTCAGTGTGCTAATACTGGGAGAAAAACAAAAGGCTGGGTTAAGGTATTTGCTACAGGTTTCAAAGCAGCCAGGTAAATCAGTCAGGTAAGTAGAAAAAGACAACTAGGGATGTGTGGCAGTAGGCGATCGATGCCAAGTGAGAAGTTCAGACAACAAATCCTGTTAGATTTCAGAGAAAGAAGGGACCAGGGCTCTGAACCAGATCCAGGGAGGAAGACAAAGACCAGACAGGATTTAGCAAGGCTATAGGTGAAGAGAAGGTTCCCAGATAGGAAAATTATTGCAAGTGTGGGAAAAGGTGTGAGAGAAACAACATCGGATGTATTCACAGTTACCATATATGATCCACTTTCTAAGTGTGGCTTATAGTACAGAGGGAGAGAGGGAGAGCTGGGGGCCAAAGAGATACAAGGACCAGAACAGGACTGAATGGAAGGGGGAACTGAAAGCAGGAAAAAACTAGTGATTTGCTCAACCCCATGAATTACTATCACAGCTAGAAATAACACCAAGGATTCCCAATTTCCAGCTAGATTCTGAATGTGAGACACCGTGCTCTCCCCAGCAAAGGAGGGTTTACACTCCCTCCTTTTTCTTTAGACTCTGCTTATGATAAAGTAGAAGCCAAAGAGAAGTGGAAAGATTAATAAACAGCAACAGTCAGGCAGTAGAGCCTCTCAGAAGTACCTGCCTACGTGTTGAATCTTTACCCTTCAAGACACACTTCCCTTCCCACCCGCATCTGTACAGAGGCAGAGAACAACCTCCGGAGAGAGCGCCGATCTTGTTATTCACTGACCGTTTGGGTTGCCCTGTGGTTCAGGGCCTACTGATGCTCTCCATGACTTTCTTAGCCAGTTGTTTAACAAGAATGTTCTGGATAAGCAGACACTCTGTTCTCAGGAACTGAGGAAGTACCCGGTGTGGCGGCTGGAGGGAGGCTCAGAGCTGAATGCGGAACTCGTTGTGAATCTGTTTTCAAAAATGCTCCAGATCTCCTGCTTCTGGCCCTCCCAGGCGCTTGCTGAGGGCCAAGGCTCAGAAGGAGTCCGTTCGTTTTGTTTTTCTCCTCCAGCCCTGTGCTGTTCTCCAAATCATTATTGATGCTCAGGAATGCACGTCAATTCATTTGACTCTTAAAACTCACCGCTCAATCCATTTTCTGTGCCACTGGGAAAAATACACAGCCATACAGCCACGATTATTTTCTTATTTTTTCAGCTAGTAGTTTTTTTTTTTCCAGTTTTCTTGAGATATAACTGGCATATAGCAGTTTAAGACATATAGCCTAATGATTTGACCTACACATATTGTTAAGTGATTACCACGATAAGTTTCGTGAACATCCATCATCTTGAATAGATACCTCCCAAAAAGAAAAAAACTCTTTTTCCCTTGTGATGAGAACTCTTGGGGTTTACTCTTTTAACAGCTTTCATCACCATACAGCAGTGTTAACTACAGTCATCACACTGTGCATTAAATTACATCCCTGGTATTATTTATCTTGTAACTGAAGTTTGTACCTTTTGACTGCCTGCCTCCAGTTCCTCCCGGCTCCCAGCCCTGGCTCTGGAAACCACAAATATGATCTCTTTTTCTATGAGCTTGTGGGGGTGTTTTTCTTGTGTTTTTTAGATTCCACACATAAGAGACATCATACATTATTTGTCTTTCTCTGTCTGACACCCTCAAGGTCCACCCACGTTGTCACAAATGGCTGGATTTCCTTCTTTTTATGGGTGAATAAGATTCCATTGTGTATTTATACCACAAGTTCTCTATGTATCCATCACTACAGAAACTTAGTTTGTTTCCATGTCTTAGCTATTGTAAATAATGCTGCAGTAAATATAGGAGAGCCACTTGTAATTTGAGATTAGCATCGTGGCGTATCTGAGATGCGCAGGGACTTTGGTGTCAAACTGATACAGGCCCAGATTACCTGTCTCCATCAAATACAGGTCCACCATCTACCTGTTGCATGAACTTGGCAGGCTCCTTAGTTGTCATGAGCTTCGGTTTCCTCTTCTGTAGAATGGGGGTGCAAATCAGTTTCTTGTTAAGATTGTTTTGAGGATAAGATAGCCTACCTAAAGCTCTCAGCATATTGTATACACCCACGAGATGCTCAGTAAAGGGTAGTCATTCTGTTATTAATCCTTCATTTGTCACTTAAGCACTCACGGAAGTCTAGCTTTGCTAGGAAGGCCCTTTGCAGCAGCTATAGAGATAAGTGTGAAAAGGCTTAAAATAAAAACCACCTTGACAATTTTCACATGCACTACCAATTTCAAACCAAGAGTGGGAGAGCCTGAAAAATATAGAAATATACTCTTGACGTACTGCGTTATATATAAGAACTATGTTCTTCTCCCAGCACTGATTACTAGTCAATACCCACCTTCCCCCCAGTTGCGCCTTTCTGGAAGGCTGGGTATCTCCACATATGGAGCACGGTTTTTCTGTAGGGCCTTTAATACACTAGAAACTCTAAAACAAAATAGACCTCGGCAGGGCACTGGGTCCATGTCGTCAAGTAAGCCTGCCATCAGGCAACACCGCTGCTATTACAATGTGTTTTTGTTTTTGTTTTTTACAATGTGTTTTTAATTAAGGAAGGAATTGTCATGCCAGACTTCAAGGGTTAGCTCCTAGCCCCACATGAAAGCCCATGGGCTAATAGTACCACTCATCTGGGAACAGAGGTGCCTGGAGCCAGAGAGAGCTTTCTCCACCCCTGCGGTATTTCAGCCTCACCAGCCACCAGATTCTTCTTCGTGCGTTTACACCTCAGGAGCTTGGGTCAGAAGAATGATTAAATAGCATTTAGGAGCAGAATTATTCCAATTGGGTAGAATGACTGCCTTACACAACTGAATATGACGTATGCTTTGCTAAGATCCTATGACGTTTGAAAAATGGAGCCAGTCCAAGAAAGAAAATCACGTCGATGGCTAAAAGAATCAAAGTCAAGGTCCTTTATTAGGAGAAAATGCGAATTGCTTTTAAAGACAATGTGCTGATTATTTCTAGCCTACCTGCGACCTAAAGTATCACCAATTAAAAGGGTAACAACAGAGTCAAGATAGCGTGGAGACCCTGCATTTCACACGGGCGCTCTGGGCGGGTTTGGTGTGGGGTTTCTGACCCCAGTGTGCGGGTCTGTGATATACTCCAGGTGTTACCTTGGAGGAGCTTGGCTGATGACCCCAGCCAATCACACAGGCTGCCAGCAGGAGGGGATGGGGGTGTCCTGCCGTGGGACCGTGACACCTGTGTCTGGGCGAGCTCTGAGGGTGCAGGGACCGCGATTCTCACTTGGAGTCGCTTTCCCGTTACATGAACAGCCAGAGCCACTGGACACCGTAGGAAACTGATCAGAAAGAGGTCGCTCCTTTTGTTTATTTCTGTACAAACATAGCCCAGCCCAGAGAAGAGCAGTGAGGACTTGGTGGAGAAGTGAAGACTGCACACATCTGGGTCTGTTTCTGCCCTAACCTCCTAGCACAGCGCTAGGTCATTCATTTTTGCTCCCGAGTTGTTTTTTGTAAAGAAAGAATGAGGATGGGCAGCTGCCCTGTGGTGATTCTTTGCAAAGTGAACTTCTTGTCTGATTAGGCTAGGCTGAGTTCTGAGGTTTTACAAAGGGTAAAAATAGTTGATCCTGCCAGGGTAGTGACAATACGTAGTTCTTTCATTTCTTTGAGGAAACATGCCATAGCTCACTTTAGAATAAAAAGGGAAGTGTTGCACATGTTATAGGAAAATGTTCAGAAGGTAATGTTATGTGGGAACAAAAATAGGATATACAACGCTTCAGGCACAGAAATTCCCATTTCCCAAAGAGAACATCTATATGGAAAAGTCAGGCGAAAAACACTGTTATCGCAAAATTGGGATATCTGTACTTCCCATATGTCAGGTACGAGGCGATGTGTTCTCAGCCATAATTTTATCTTCATGTAATTCAGTCCTCACCACAGTGCTGCTAGGCAGTGGCTGTTACCATCATCTTCATTTTTTTTTTAAGGATATTCTTTTTTTTTAATTAATTAATTTATTTTGGGTGTGTTGGGTCTTCGTTTCTGTGCGAGGGCTTTCTCTAGTTGTGGCAAGCGGGGGCCACTCTTCATCACGATGCGCGGGCCTCTCAGTATCGCGGCCTCTCTTGTTGCGGAGCACAGGCTCCAGACGCGCAGGCTCAGTAGTTGTGGCTCACGGGCCTAGTTGTTCCGCGGCATGTGGGATCTTCCCAGACCAGGGCTCGAACCCGTGTCCCCTGCATTAGCAGGCAGATTCTCAACCACCGTCTTCATTTTACGTATGAAGACACCAAAGCTTTAAAGTTTATGTAATTTGCGAGGGTCCCTCTGTAAGAAGTAATAGAACCAAATTTGAACCATGGCAGATGTTCCTGGAATTCACGCTCTTAAGCCACCATGCTGTAATATAACAGTTATTTCTGGGTAGTGGAATTACAGATACATTTTTACTCCCTTCCACTTTTCTGTGTTTTCCAATTCTTTTTTTTTTTTTTTTTTTTTTTTACGGAGAGCACGTATTACCTGAAAAATCAGAAAACAAACAGCATAAGAAGAGGGGTGGGTAACTATATACGTTGTGGGGGAAAAAAAAATCTTGCTTCGTCTAAGAGATGTTAAATTAAGCCAGATTTAATTGGTTCTAAAGTGAGCCACTTCTAATTTAAGATGTAAATGTTAAAGAACATCTTAACTCCAAAACATGGAAAAGCAAAGAGAACAGCTATTCTCACCTATCACTTGTCTGTAAAATTTTAGGTCATAGTACCTGACCATCCCTAATGTTTTCCCAAGGATGAGGATGACATTCCCCACCCCCAAACGTGGCTAGCGGAAGCCCTTCGTTTGTACTCTTTCTCTCCTTCTTCTCTCACCCCTTTCAGAAGGACCTCGCCTCTATAAACACTCCTCTGCTTCTTTCATCTTCAGTGTTTCCTGAACACTGGTTTGGCTTCCTCCTGGTTTACACTCAAACTGAGATCTCCCCATCTGACCTCAGAAGTACATCCTCTCAAGCCACTACGATTCCAAGATAGCACACGAACTCTGTCCTCCCTCCTCTGCCAGCCATCAGGTGGAGCTCACTGTTCCTCAAGTCCCCTGCATCCTCGCCAACCACTTCTTAAGCCCTTGTGATCTTGGCCTCTGCCCCTCCTGTCCTGTTTCTCGCAAACATCACCACTGGCCACCTGTTGCATCCAATGCCAGGTTCCCATCCTCCTTAATGTGTCTGTGGCTTTCATCCCCTTTTCCCTGGAGGCACTCAGCACCCTTGGCTTCCATCCTGTGCTATCCTCCTCTTCCTTCTCAGCTTGCATTGCCAGTTTCTCTTGCTGCTCATTCCATCTAATGGATAAACCAAAGATCAATTCTCAGGCTTGTTTTATTCTCTCACTTTGAATCTCAGTCTTTTTTTAGTGCTGCGTGTTCATGGCATAGTTTCTTCTTGACTCTCAAGGATATATATGGGAAGCTTACATGCTATTGGGCGAGAAAGATGGTAACTAAACAAATAAGCAGGATAAGGTCATCAGGAAGGACTTCCTGACCTGGCATCTGAGCTGAGACCCAAATGATGAAAAAGAACCAAGCAAGCAAAGAACAGAGGACAGAGGGAAGGGCAAGTGCAAAAGTCCTGAGGCAGAAACAAACTTGACCTGTTCTAGGAAGAGAAAGAAGACAGGATGGCTAGGGTACAGTGAGCAAAGGACAGAGCAGAAGAAAGGTCGGATGGAAGGGTAGACTCCTCCATGAAATATTAAATTTCGGCATCCCTAGGTTGCTTTATTATTGTTATCATTACGCCTTCAAACAGCATTGTTTACAGAATGTCTCACATCTCATACAGGAGGCATCTCAAGTGAGAAGGTCAGATCTTACTTATTTTTCTAGCGTCTCTGCCACTAGATCAGCACAGTACTAAATTAGTTGAATTTCAGTGAAGGAGATAAGAGAAGACAGAAATGAAATCTGCTCAGATGCAGACTTTCCCCAAGTTAAAACCAGTCTTTGAGTCACTAATCTAGACGATGCCAGAAATAACATCACACTGAAGCATCAGTAAAATTCAGCCAGAACAACTAAGGCAAGTGTCCCCCCCTTTTTGTTACGTCCTCCTGGCTGGGAATTCAGCATCCCCCAAAGCCACTCATTTGGGGCAGGATTTTAGGGTGTGTGCCTGTTTTCCATCTCCATAGAACTAGCTGTGGGTGGAGGAGAATTCCTCACATAGGATCAGGTCACACTGCATTAACCCAGCAGACTCTTTCCTGGGGAAATCGTCTACATGTTGCGAAGTCAGTAACACTGCTAATTAAAGAAACATTTTCTGAGATTCTGTGATCCGTCATAAGAAGTATTGACTCTTGATGACATGGAAAATGACTAGCATCTCATTTCGTGCGTTCCAAAGAGAAAGATACACAGATGTGAATGTCTGTTCTCCCCCCATCACTTCTGAAACAAGACGCTGAGAAATCTCAGGGGCGTAGGGTGCAGCTTGGAGTTGGAAAACCGAGTGTAAAGGGGAAACACTCACGTTGCCCCTCTACTCTCAGTACTCTGCTACGAGACTGCTTCACTCCTGACTCCAGAAGTGTGGGTTTTCCACACATCAGGCAATTCTGTGACACCAGCTGGATGTCCCTCAATTTAACACAATTCTGAGATTGAGAAGCTACCTGGAGATAGCATCAGATCCCACAGGTTAAGAGTTCAGTCCCACAGGACTCCCCCGCAACCCTTTTCAGATGCCAGTCGCAAGTGCAGGTTGTCACCTGTGCATTGACCTACTGGAGGTCAGAGGTTCCCACCACCCCCTCCTCAAGTTCTATTAATTTGCTAGAGTGGCTTACAGAACTCAGGAAAGCAGTTAACTTACTAGATAACTAGTTGATCATAAAAGGATATAACTCAGGAACAGCCAGGTGGAAGAGATGCATAGGGCAAGGTATGTGGGAAGGCGGGAAAACTTTCCATGCCCTCTCTGTGCACCACGCTCCGAGCACCTCCCTGTGTTTACCAACCCGGAAGCTGTCTGAACCCCGTGCTTTGGTATTTTTATGGAGGCTTCAGTAAGTAGGCATCGTTGATTAAATCCTTGGCCATTGGCGATTGATTCAACATCCAGCCCCTCTCCCCTTCCTGGAGGTCGCAACCCTCTAATAACACAGTGGTTTCCCCTGGCAACCAGCCCCCCCCCCCCCCCACCCCTGTCCTTAGGGGCTTTCCAAAAGTCACTCCATTAACATAAACTCAGATGTGGCTGAAGGGGCTTGTTATGAATAACAAAAGACACCTTATCACTTAGGATATCCGAGGGTTTTAGGAGCTCTGTGCCAGGAACAGGGTTGAAGACCAAATATACATTTCTGATAAATCACAGTATCACAGCTAGGTTCAGTTATGGGCGTGGTAGCAGTTATTAACTGTCACCCGCTCTGGAACTCAGTGGCCTTGTCTACAAAAGTAGGGATTTATAAAATCTACCCAATAGAGTTGAGTGAAGATCACTAGTTTGTGAAATTGCTTTGTGAATCATAAAATGTCTTACAAAATTTAAGTATGTTTGAAGCTTTTGAAAAATCTTGGCAGTATCGATTCTGGTCTACATTGTGTTCCTTTTGATGAAATCTGGCCCTGGACATGAGCTGCTAGGACCCATGCTGTATTTCCCAAGTCAGGGTGGTGAGTACAAAAAGAAAACTCCCCTTGAAGTCATGTATTAATTCATGTGTGAATTAATTACACTAACTTGCTATGTAAGTAAGCAAAGCTCTACCTAGAAAAAGTAAATTCTAGAAAATGCAAGCAGAAAACCTCTCATTTAGAACATAACGAAAGTTCCTCTCACAAATCCCCCCTTAACAGGGTCAACAACTTCTCTACCCTGGGTGTCATCATTCACCAGAACGGCGCAGTTTTTGCCAAAGATCAACTAGCACTGACACACTGGAATCACCCCAAATGCATAGTTTATCGTAGGGTTCACTCCTGCTGTTATACGTGCTATGGGTTTAGGCAAAAGTGTAATGACGTGTATCCATCATTATAATATCATAAGAGTGTTTTCAATGCCCTAAATCTGTGCTCTGCCTATTCATCCCCACCCCCACCCAAAGAACCCGATCTTTTTATTGTCCCATAGTTTGGCTTTTGCTGGTTGTTTTCCTATAATCATTATAGGTTGTCCATGCTGATACTGGGTGGGAGAGGGGAAAGAAACCAAAATGATCTCTCTTTTTTTGTCTTTTTTTTTTTAATTGAAGTGTAGTTGATTTACAATGTCATGTTCGTTTCATGTGTACAGCACGGTGATTCAGTTATTCTTTTTTAGATTCTTTTCCCTTATAGGTTACTACAAAATACTGAGTGTAGTTCCCTGTGCTATACAATAGGTCCTTGTTGGTTATCTATTATCTATTTTATATACAGTATTGTGCATATGTTAATCCCAACCTCCTAGTGTATCCCTCCTACCAACCCCCTTTCCCCTTTGGTAACCGTATGTTTGTTTTCTATGTCTGTGAGTTTCTTTCTGTTTTGGAAGTAAGTTCATTTGTATCTTTTTTTAAAAAGATACATGCTGATTTTTAACTGATCACTTTATAGCTCAGCCAGGAGAAGGGTAGTAAAAGTAAAGAAGTGCAAGTTGGAGGATGTAAAAGAAAAGATGAGAAAAAAGACTGGATTCTATTCCCATGGTAAAGTTCCATTAAAAAGTGAGTCAGCGGCCACTAGAGTCTGTGGAGGGACCCAGGGGAGATGGAATGCATTCCCTGAATAAAAGACACATTTATGTGACTTTGGGGAAATGAGGGAAACAGACAAGTGACTGTTACACCAGAGCACCTGGAATCTTTGCAAAGATGAGAAAAATTTTCCCCTGTCCTCTGGCATCAGCTGGCTTCTGAGAAGGAAGAGGTAGAGCAGGGGATTCTGGGTAACCAGCACATCTCAGCTTCCTGGTTCCAGCCTTAGACCTTCAACCCATCAAACGTGTTCCTTGAGCTCAGGGAAGGACTTGCCTGGAAAGTCCAGCTAGGTTTGTTCTTCTAGCTCTGAGCTTCAGGAAGCATCCACGTGTGCCTCTGATTTCACTGGCTATCCCAGCCTCCTCGTGGCCAGGCATGCTGGGTCAGGTTAGGGCTACCACTAAACAGAGTTAAAAGCAGATCGGATCCCTTCCTTTGCCCATTTGGATCCCAACTCATCGTTGTGGGACCCAAAATTATTCCACACCTGGGCAGTGCTATTTTTACCTCCCTAAACCACTTGGTGTATCGCTCTGAGAGTGGGGAAGGCAAAGCCTAAGGATGTGCAAATAATGCTCGGGCTCTGATTTATGGCTCTGGTTTCAGCCAAAGGAACGTAAAACTGATGCATCTAACCTGGCCTGGTCTGGCTTCTTCCTCACAGACTGGAGAAGTCAGCAAAAAGATGGACTTAGTTGCTGCTGATAACGGGATAAGGAGAGGGAAGCAGCAGCTAAATGCACAGACCCCAGCACTGTTTAACTGTGGAGGTGGCAGGATTTCTAGGGCTGACCCTGGATATATAATAGAGCACGCTTTATTGAACTACTTGTCACATCGAGCATGAAAATTCTCCCAGCCCAGTTTATATAACGTACTCTTCCAGAGGCGGAAACCGGTTTGAATTTGAACCTCCCCAGAGCCCTGCCTGGCAGATTTGCAGACAGCGGTGCCCATGAGACATCTCAAACTTTACAACTACATATTTAAGCATTTATGAGACTTGAACTGTGTTCCATTAAAATGAAAAAAAAAAAAAAAAAAAAGGAAGAGAGGCAAAGGAAAGAAAAAAAAAATCCTGAGACTTCCAGCGAGGGTAATTAGCCCCAAATGTTTCATAAAGGATTTGATAGCATTCTGGTTTTAAGTTCCTTTCCCAGGTCTGTTGTAGGAGGGAAAGGAAAGAAAGGAACTTATGAAAAATTCACCATTGCTTTAAAAAAAAGAGAAGCTTGTAGGACCAAACCAAGCAGCCAGACCCATATTTAGGAGGGACCTAACCACACAGACCTCAATCCCAAGGTAACAGATTAAAATTTTACTGATCAGAAAATATTTAAGACATGGACTTGGCAGTTTTCATCTGCCACACCCAGGAAACACCTTTTTTTTTTTTTTTTTTTTTTAATCCTCTTGTGTATTTACTCTACATCTTGCCTGTTGGGTCTGGGCTTGGCTTTGCCCAGCTTCCCTCCAGCTCAGGTATATTTCTCAGCTGTTATTCTTACTGCATCGATGCTGGTAGAGAGGCATGAAGCGGCTGTAATAACAGAGATGCTCCAGTAGAGCCAGTGCTAATCCCTGGCCAGGTGACATCACCTAAACGTGGCTCCACCTCCCTCAATGAGGGCCACACCACAGGACTGTCCCCAGCAGCCTGGGTCTCGCAAAGACTCCATGTTCCTGATTGGAGGGCTAAGGGTCTCTCTCTTCATGTTGCTGTGGGTACAGGCAGAGAGGTCACAGCACCGGGAGGTATTTATCAAGCCTTCCCATGTCACAGAAGAAGCTTCCAGAACAGTCAGCAGCTGAGACAGCACTGCTCTCCAAAAATCACTACGAACTTATAAACAGGGGAGTTTTCTGTCCAATGGCAGGGAAAACACCTTGAAGGTTAAGCAGATCAAAGAGTGGTGTGCTTTGTCACACACTGCTAATGGGTGTGTGGTTCCCCAGCTCATAAAAGAGCCTCAAGAAATAAGCAGACCTCCCGGATGGTTTCAGTATTCACCTGCCGGGGAAGGGGGTCCTAGACAGATGGCCTCTCCTGGTTTCTCCAAGCCTTTCATTCTGTTGCCTCAACATGGAAGAAACATAGAAAGTTCTTCCTGATGTCCCAGTGATACATGACCTTATCCCTTTCACGGCCACATGAGTTTGCCTGTCTTCCCACCTTACTTAGCAGGACCCCTGCTCCAGGCCCCTCTGAGTCAGACTTTCAACAGCAGTTTAACCCACAGACATCAACCTACTGCCATATCAGGCATTTGGAAAGGCATGATAGCTATTCGGCTTTGGTATTATTTTAAAAGAATAAAAATTATTGGCTTTATGATTACACCAAAAACATTACTTCGGGATTTAGGTCTGTTTTTCATCACATTATCTGTTTTGATCAAGAGTGGGAGTTGGCTTTTGTGTCCTCATGCTGGATATTTTGCCATGTGAAAAAGCTCAGTTCTTTGCAAATGCCATAGAAATTCACAAAATGAAATATATAACGCATAGTTTTAGGATGACTTAACAGTGTTTTATAATTCACGAAATACCCCCTCCCCAACTCTGTGTAAGATCAGACATTTTATGACAGAAACCACAATATATCTGCTTCTCTCAAGGCAAATAAAAGCGAAAGATACATCTTATTTTTTTTAACCCATTCATTGTATATGGGAAGAAGTTTTTCTGTTTTTGCAGGAAATTCAGAGACCTCTGTAAAATTCATCCACATTTTTTCTAAGCATCACAGTCAGAAAATATCAAGCCGAATGTCTTAGCCATTTCAGGTTGTTGTAACAAAACACCGGAGACTTAATAACAATAGAAATTTATTTCTCACGGTCTGGGAAGTCCAAGATCAAGGTGCAAGCAGACTCGGGGTCTTGTGAGCCCCCGTTCCTGGTTCATAGATGGTCATCTTCTTGCTGTGTCCTCACATGGTGGAAGGGGCAAGGGAGTTCTCTGGGGTCTCTTTTAGGAGGGCACTAATCCCATTCACGAGGGCTCCACCCAAAAGCCCCACCTCCAAATACCATCACACTGGGATTAGGTTTCAAGATATGAATGGGGGGAGGGGAGCACAAACGTGCAGTCTGTAGTGCTGTAATGTCCTGTACACTGTTCCCAGGTCCCATGGAAACCCAGGTGTGCCTTCAACCATCCTCCCTCCTTCCCTGGTGAAGCCTAGGTAGCCTGCAGGGAGCCCCTGATCTCTTTCAGATGCCTTCAAGCTGGACGTGACTTTCAGACTTGAAGGCATCCTGGGTTCACAGAGTTCATCCTCAGCAAGTCCGCTCTCCTGTGAAGGGCACAGGGACACAGCATTGCAGGGAGACAGCGTTGGAGAAGCCAAGATAGCACGATAGCACTGGGGGGTGGCGGTGAAGGGGAGAGCTCATTAGTGCCTTTAATGAGCCTTCCCTGGTTTCATTTGTGGCTGAGTCAGAACCTTTCTGAGTCATTTACCCTGTCACAGAGCAGTTCTCAGAGCAGGTAACCATCCTCAGAAAGGCTAGGACTCCTCCATCCCAGGGAGACTGCAGTGAAAATGTACCACCGCCCAGAACGGAGGTCGCTGCGCTGGCCTGGAGACGCCGGGCACCTGCCTTTGGCGCCTGCCCCTCAAGCTCACCTGAACGAGGGGCTACGGGTACGAGCTGGGCGTGCTGGCCCCTAACCTGCATGTCCAGTGATCCCTCCAGTCTCTACTAATAGGCTTGGAACAGGGTCTAGTGTCCTCAGGGACCACCTGGGGAGCAAGCTAGAGTCACCACTCCAGGAGACCTCAAGCCTTTTCTGGGATCACCCTTTGCCACTTAGTTCTCCTCCTGTGGGCACCTCCCAGAAGCGGGGAGATTCCGTACCGGCGCAAGATTGATCCTACTGAGATTGCAGGAGAGGTTCTCTCCATTCCAGGGGCATTCATGAGGTCGCGGCCGCCTTCTCTGAAAGGGCAAGCACAAATCCTAACTACAGTTCTACCAGCCTGAGCCTCTAGGTAGCAGAAAAGTTCCCCTAGGTCACCTACCACCTGAGATTCTTCCCTCACCTTTTAATTTAGTTCAGTTTAGTTTCACTTTGTTTTTCTTGTTTTTTATTGAAGTATAGTTGATGTACAATGTGGTGTTAATTTCAAGTGTATAGCAGAGTGATGCAGTTACATATCTACATATATGTGTGTGTGTATACATATACTCTTTTTCAGATTCTTTTCCATTATAGATTATTACAAGATATTGAGTACTGTTCCCTGTGCCGTGCAGCAGGGCCTTGTTGTTTACCTGTTTTATATACAGTAGTGTGTATACGTCACTCTGTTTTTCTGAGCCTTAGTATGAGTGTGCCCTGTTTTGGGAGAGCAAGGCTATGTGTTTTCTTTTCCACTGGCACTTTGAACTGAATTTAATTGGACTCTTTCAACACGTGGTCCTTGGACACTGGAATGTTGAATTCCTGGTGTCTTTCTCCATCCTCCTCATGGGTTCACTAGCATCCACCCATCCCGTTTTCTTACTTTGTTGTCAGTGGCACCGTAGGGAACTGGTCCTATCCTGGCCTCTGACTGGTGATGTAATCACTGACGCACTGACAACTGGCCTACAGCTTACTGGAGGGTAGGGCTGAGCAGCCCTAAGGACATTGCTGGGCTGCAGCCTTCCACGAGCCTGTGGATAAGACAACAGGGTCAGGTTGTCTGGCGAGGCAAAATGGATAAGCCCCATCTTGTAGCTATTTTCCTAGGGCATCAACCAGACCCTTCCCCTGGCAGTGTTCTCTTCCCAACACTATCCACATCAGCCCCCATTCCTCGATCCCTTCAGAATCCACCAGGTAAGAGAATTAACAGGGTGTGAAGAAGCAGAAATGGAGCCCTTTCTGCTCCAGACTCATAACCTCGAGATTGAGAAAGGGAAGTCTTCCCAGGGTAATAGATGGACATGATGCGGAAATCTAATTTTGACACGAGGACATAGTTTTTTTTTAATGGAACAAGAAATTACATATATGGCATCATATTAAATGTAAACGCGCCTGACTTTTTTATATGAAATCAACACAACGTTGAAGGATGTCCTTTCTTGGAAGTAGACCAGGAGTAATCCTACATTCTTGCCCCTCCCAACTACAGCAGTCTCATATTCATAGTGGACACTAGGGAAGGCTAGCAGGGCTGGCTTTGGCCACAGGCCTTAAAGAAACTAGCTGCCCATGGGACGAGTCAACCCAGGATCTTGACCTCAGATGACACGGCTCTGCCTGAAACAGTGTCAGACCCACAGGGAAGGAAGGATATTGCTCCTAACTCCTTCAGGCTCACCAAGCAAAACAAGGGCGGTAGTAATAGTTCTCTCTTTCTAACCATAGGGCCACATGGCTTGTGGTACAGGACTTCAACAAGTATCAAGTTGTTTTCCGGTATTTATTTCTGTCAAAGAGCTGCACTGTTGCTTTGCCAACACATTGGACGTGAATACCTTGGTAAGCCTTACAAGAGTGGATCCCACTGAAGTTTTACAAAGTATTCCAACGGCCTGTTAGGACATGGAACCTTATTTTCCAACCTTGGTGATGAGATGGGAAAATCTTTTTGCTGCCAGGAAGGGAAATCTGTTTTAACGTAGGCTCTGTACCGACTCCCCTCATGGCCATCCTGTTGAAAAGACATGTAACACATTTAGAAGTTGTCGGGCAAGACACTCACTCTACAGAACGGTAGACCGTTATTGTTCTTGGCTCCAGAAACCCATTGGAAGGTTTTGTTCCGTTCTATATTTAGTCACGCCTGCTATGAAGTTAAGAATACTTTTATATCGTTGACATTTGACACATAGACATTTTTCTGGAGGGACAAAAACATTCAAGCTCTCTTGTTAATGTTGGGAAAGTCCAATCCACCCCCCACCACCAAATGTGGCAGTGTCTAAGGTCAGAGCCAGGGACTAACCAGCCAGAAGTTTATATTGCAGATAAATCCCACACGTTATGCCAGGGAAGTATGTCAAGAGGCTGACAGTGAAGCTGGCCAAGCCAAAATGTTTCCTGAAAAATTAGAATTCCCAAATAATGAACTGTAACTTTTACCTGATGAAAAATAGAGGCAAATTGGGCTGGTAATCCGACAATAAAATAAGGACTAGGTCCAAAGTATAACGAAAATCATGTGGGTAAGAATTTTCAAAACCTCAAATGATCTCCAGGCTGGTTTCTGTCTCTAATCTCACTCTGCAGTGATTAATCCTGCAGGACTGTGAAACATTTAAACTGCACAGTCAGTACCGGAGTTGAATTTCCTGCAGCTGTTTCAGGGGGTCTCTCCTTCCCATGGAGCCCCACTTCCTTCAAATCCAGGATTTGCCAACCCGGACACTATGGACATTTCAGTCCAAATCATTCTTTGTAGCAGGCGCCGTCTTGTGCATTTTAAGATCTTTAGCAGCATCACTGGTCCCTACCCACCAGATGTCAGTAGTAGCTCTCAAGCTGTAGCAATCAAAAATGTCTCCAGGGCTTCCCTGGTGGCGCAGTGGTTAAGAATCCGCCTGCCAATGCAGGGGACACGGGTTTGAGCCCTGGTCCGGGAAGATCACACATGCCGCAGAGCACCTAAGCCCGTGAGCCACAACTACTGAACCTGTGCTCTAGAGCCCGCGAGCCACAACTACCGAAGCCCACACGCCTAGAGCCCGTGCTCTGCAACAAGAGAAGCCACCGCAGTGAGAAGCCCGCACACCACAACTAACAGTAGACCCCACTCACCACAACTAGAGAAAGCCCACGCACAGCAACGAACACCCAATGCAGCCAAAAATAAATAAATAAAATAAATAAATTTATTTAAAAAAAAAAACACAACACCACAACAGGAGTGATTTCTGAACACCAGAAAGACTTTCTCATATTGAGGGTCATTAATTATGACATATATCCGATAGCAGGACTCTTTGAAGGTCTTTTAAAATTCTATTAGAAGACTAGTAGGTAGTGGATGGTTTAGGTCAGGGCACATAAATAGAATAGAATTTCCTTAAAGTCCTTTTTCAAACCTTCTGTTTACTTTCTTTTATATGGAACAGAAAAGATGTGAGTATACAAGAACACAAAGGAAAAGTAGATTATTTTGCAAGAGGTTTTTTCCTTCTTTAACTGAAGAACTAGGCATTCAAAAAAAAAAAAAAGACACCAAGAGTATGCTTAAATGAGAAACAGTGGAGAATGAAATTGAGAGATTAGTGGATCATTCATAACAGAATATAATGGTTACAATTAGGAGATTTGCCTACTGGTAAATGTTTCAGAACACACGTGTTACTAACTGCCCCTCCATCCCTTTCACTGGAAATGGATTTA
Source organism: Monodon monoceros (assembly GCF_005190385.1). Lineage (NCBI taxonomy): Eukaryota > Metazoa > Chordata > Mammalia > Artiodactyla > Monodontidae > Monodon > Monodon monoceros. Next base: position 8,008,036 of record NW_021703778.1, read on the forward strand.
CAGATTGAAGAGCTTTTTAAATTTTAATTTTAAGTCCCCATTCTTTTATTTAGGTTTTATTAATCTTCACCATAAATATTAATTTATGAGCACCGATGCCCCAAGGGCCTCGGCGTAGCCTCTCACAAATGATAATGAAGATCACTACTGCAGTTCACAAAAAGCAGCATGTGAAAGAACCTGACAATTTGCTGCTCAATTTGAAGTAGGGCTAAAGCAAAAAGACAGCCGTCCTTCTCCACTACCACATTTAAAGTAACGGCGCCCGAAGTGTAAGTAGGATGCACTGAGAGGCTTGTCACTGGGTTGCAGTGGGAGGGATTTTGGCTTCCACTGTTTAAGGAGTTCTTAGCTATCAGCACAGAAACCTCAAGTTGTTTTTCCGTTTATCTGCTAACTATTGTTTCACCTCCCCTTTCTGCTTCACTAAGTACATTCTCCATGAGATCTTGCTGGAAGCACCTCTGTCATCAGGAGTCCCTTAACAATTCACCTGAGCTTTGCTATTAGCAAAATGAGAGCTCCTGTTTCCTCTCTCCAAAGAGGCATAGCTTCTGGGGATGGCAAGCATTTCATGCTTTCCAGGGATAAAGGGGATTACCCGCCAAAAGGATTGCAAAAATGTCACCCCCGGAGGCCTTTTTCAACCTCTCGTTTGCTGTCAGGAGGCTTTCCATCTTGCTGAGAAGCGAAGGCTCCCTGGGCTAGCCCAGCCAAGGTTGCTACCGCTGCCTGTCTAGCCATTGGCAGAAGAGGCTTCAGCTGCATTTATTAAATGGATCAGAGGCAGCACAAAGAAATGTCAAAACAATTTATTTAAGGGGAAAAGCTTAGTTAACACATGAGTCTACGGCATAAGTGATGAAAGCGTAACAACGGAATGTGTTTTTCTTTTTTATCAAAGTCGAACATAGACTGGTAGATCTTTAGGACTCAAAGCAACCTGGGCATCCTTGGTTCTCCGCCTCAGTGACAATGAAGGGCCATTCTCACCCCACCCACAGTAAGAGACTGGGTCCAGTAACCCAGTGGGGTGCTCAGGTTCTAGCCCTGGGCCGTTCTTGCCTCTCCACCACCCCTTGGTGATTTAAAACTGTGACTACTATCCAGCCTGAAACAGGCTGAAGCTCTTGACTTTCCCCTAAGCTCATATGCTGATCCCTCCAGGAAGCTTTCCAGGATGTCCATGTCCGTCTTACGGTTATTTGTGTACCAGCAGGTCAGGGTAGGAATTATATCCATTTCCTTGTATCTTGTTTGCAATGTCTGACTGACCCCCTGGCTTGGAAAAAGGAGAATCTATAGAACCTCTTTTTGTACAAACACATCTTCCTTTATTTATGCAAATCTTGCTGGGGGGTGGGGGGAACGGTCAAAGGGAGCAGAGGAGAGAGGGGCATCCTGGACAGGACAAGCTGGTGCAGGGCATTTGGACTTGAGGGGCAGACAGACTGTGATCAAGTCCGTTTTTCCACTTAAAAGATGCGTATCTTCAGGAAATTCGTGTGACTTCCTAAGCCTCCATTTCCAGTCTGTAAGAAGGAAGGGAACCTAAGGAACCGTGTCTGGTGCGAGATGGCAACAGGGTGACAAAGTGCAAAGAGCCCAGCGTAGCCCCGAGCACATGGGATTGCTCAGGACAGGGCTCCCAGTGGCTGTTCTCTACCGATGGTATTTGCTTCACTTCCCCTCTGAAAAACTCATACCAGAGATGATCCACTTGTTTTGACCCTTTTCCTGAAACATAGGCACACTTTATATAAAGATATTCTCACAACCCATTGCACGCATATCATCCGGGGACTTTCTGGAATACCATCCATCCGTGGGTATCATTTCCAGAATGAGGGCTGCTGTTCTAGTCTTAAATCTACATAGTTCTTGTCATAACTTGATATCAAATTTAAAAAAATTTTTTTAGGATTGATTTATTTTTGTTATTTACTATTATTATTTTTTTGGCTGTGTTGGGTCTTCGTTGCTGCGTGCAGGCTTTCTCTAGTTGCAGCGGGTGTGGGCCACTCTTTATTGCAGTACATGGGCTTCTCACTGCGGTGGCTTCTCTTGTGGCGGAGCACGGGCTTTAGGGGCGTGGGCTTCAGTAGTTGTGGTGCGCGGGCTCAGTAGTTATGGCACGTGGGCTCAGCAGTTGTGGCTCACAGGCTCTAGGGCACAGGCTCAGTAGTTGTGGCTCATGGGCTTAGTTGCTCCGCGGCATGTGGGTTCTTCCCAGACCAGGACTCGAACCTGTGTCCCCTTCATTGGCAGGTGGATTCTTAACCACTGGACCACCAGGGAAGTCCCCGAATTTTTTACAAGGTAATTATCATGTGGTCCATTTTTAGTTTCTCTGCAAGAAAGCCAAAATACTACTTAGCATCCTAGTCTAATGCTGTACTAGTCTAATGCTGTACATGTAAAAACATTCTGCAAGTGACTGACAGAAAAGAGACAGATCATTTTATTTCAGCAGATGTGTAGAGACAAAGCTTATACTCTGAGGAAGCATCAATATTTCCTAACCAGATGTAAGTGGAATTATCTGCAAAGTTTGTTTTCCTCTGTGCTTTGGTTAATGAATATGAAAGGACAGTCAACTTCTCCAATTTTAAAAAGCATTTTTTTAAATTGAAGTATAGTTGATTTACAATGTTGTGTTAATTTCAGGTGTACAGCAAAGTGATTCAGTCATATACATATACATATATATCTATTCTTTTTCAGATTCTTTTCCCTTAAAGGTTATCACAAGATATTGAGTATATAGTTCCCTGTGCTATACAGTAGGACCTTGTTGGTTATCTATTTTATATGCAGTAGTGTGAACATGTTAATCTCAAACTCCTAATTTATCCCTCCCCTCCCTTTCCCCTTTCGTAAGCACCAGTTTGTTTTCTATGTATGTGAATCTGTTCCTGTTTTTGAAATAAGTTCATTTGTATCATTTTTTCAGATTCCACATATAAGTCATATCATATAATATTTGTCTTTGTCTGACTTCACTTAGTACGATAATCTCTAGGTCCATCCATTTTGCTGCAAAGGGCATCATGTCATTCTTTTTTATGGCCGAGTAGTATTCCATTGTATACGTATACCAGATCTTCTTTCTCCATTCATCTGTCGACAGACATTTAGGTTGCTTCCACGTCTTGGCTATTGTAAATAGTGCTGCAACAAACATTATGGGTTTCTCCAGATATATGCCCAGGAGTGGGATTGCAGGATCATATGGTAGCTCTAGTTTTAGTTTTTTAAGGAATCTCCATACTGTTTCCCATAGTGGCTGCACCAATTTACATTCCCACCAGCAGTGTAGAAGGGTTCCCTTTTCTCCACACCCTCTCCAGCATTTACTATTTGTGACTTTTTAATGGATGGCAAGGACACTTTGAGAACCCTGTTTTTGCAGCTCTGAAAGTACACCTGTCTCGCCAGCAATTAAATGAATAAAGTGGAACCCCAGATATTTGTTGGGGGAAGGATTCCAACTTTTCTCCAAATTCTGATGTCCACGTGTTGAAACGAATAGCTCCCTCCGTCCTGCTGACCGGCACAATCGGAAGCTGGATCGTCTACTTACTAGGATCTGTTCCTTGTTCTCTCAGTCCTTTGATTTGGATATAAGAAATCAGATTAACGCATCGCTAAAACCGAACTCCTTTTAGCTCTCTTCAAGACCTCCTTCCATATTTTTCACCACCCTGGATGCTGTCATCATCAATGTTTTTTAGGCATAGAACTCATATATTTTTTCCAAAGTGTGAAAATTTAATTAACCCCGCATACAGGTGCTTGCCAAATCCTGTAGTGCTTTCTTGGATCATGCCTTTTAGATATTCATTCATAACAGTTTTGATGTTACTTTACAACCTTGGGTGATGCTGGCTGTTGCTGTTTTCTGCATAACAGTTATTGAGCTGTCAAGGATGCTATATTTCCCCACACACTTACATGGGTGATGTTTCTATATTTTGTTCCCAGAGTTCAGCTCTCCTGATGGTTCACAGAAGTGAGTTTCTCATCCACGTCTGTCTCACCACCTGCCTCCCCCTCATCTGTTGCCCGAGTCCCTGGGGATGCCAGGTCCTTTCTTTCTTTGCCCCGAGTTCCCCCCGGAAAGAAAAGCAGGAGGTAGGCAACACACATTGGCCACGATCATCTGAAACATCAACAAAAACAATGAAACTTCTCCTTACCTTGAAAAACTGAAAAGGAACCTTTTTTTTTTTTTTTTTCTGAAAGGGAAACTTTTAAACATAGACAAATCCAACCTTTTAAAACATCCTGTTCCCCTACTGCTATTGTCTGTATTGATTCCTTCCCGTCATGTTTGGAGTGTGACTTCTGTCTTGCATATAATTTAGAAAGCATTCACTCTTCTAAATGCAGGCAGAAGTGTTCTTTTTTTTTAATTTTTAAATTTTTATTTATTTATTTATTTTGGACTGTGTTGGGTCTTCGTTTCTGTGCGAGGGCTCTCTCTAGTTGCGGCAAGCGGGGGCCACTCTTCACCGCGGTGCGCCGGCCTCTCGCTATCGCGGCCTCTTTTGTTGCGGAGCACAGGCTCCAGACGCGCAGGCTTAGTAGTTGTGGCTCACGGGCCCAGTTGCTCCGCGGCATGTGGGATCTTCCCAGACCAGAGCTCGAACCCGTGTCCCCTGCATTGGCAGGCAGATCTTCAACCACTGCACCACCAGGGAAGCCCCAGAAGTGTTCTTTTAATTACAGTGAATAAAATCAATGACTTGAGTATTCACATGCCTAGATATTGCAACGTGTTATCCACTATCATTTTATATGTGTTCGTAATTTCTTCAGATAAACTGAAAGTTCTTTGAGAATGTCCCTTCTGAAAATACACGGTGGGCTTGGATGAGTATATGTTCAAGATGAGCCAAGGGTGTTGCCAGCGGTTAAGGGGGCCCATGCAACCTTAAACCTCATTCATGGAATCATGGGACCAGAGAGTGCGAGAAATTAATCATACTGGCCAGCCCTCCCCATCCAGAGTGCGGTGTAGCCTCTGCTGAGTCACCATCTAAACAGAACTTTGAGAACCTGTTGTTTGCTTAGAAGAGGTTTTCAGGTGATGAAGAGTCTGGAAACCATGTCTTCTGAGCAACAGAAAAAAAAAAATGGAGATGTTTAGCTTAAAGAAGAAAAGACATAGGAAGGACATGGTTGATTTGTCATCAGTTAAAATTAATGCATTCATTCAGTTTTCATTAAACATTTGTGGAGCACCTTCTGTGTACCAGCGGAGGGACACCACAGGCGAAAGAGAGGGACTGGTCACAGCTTTTGCAAAACTTAGAGTTAGTTGTGGGAGAACCAGGAGAAAAGGTTTTCCGAGGGGACCGTATGGTTTGGTTAGGATCTGCCTCTCTACAGTTCTGTGGGCAAAAGAGGCTGTTTGCCTTATTGTTTCTTAGTTCTGGATCCTTTCGTTCCTTTGTAACTGGTTTTTTTTCTTTCTCAAGAACAGACAATTATGCTCGAGTGGGAGATGCGTGGTGATTGGGGGTGATGGGGGTTGAGGGGCGAGCAGCCAGCACACGGGGGTCAGGAAAGTCCATTCTGAGGAATAACGCAGTGAAAGCTCTGAAATGGGAGGTGGGATTCATCAGTCAGCAGGTCCTGGGGGTGCAGAAATGCATCAAGGCTGGAAGGAGACTGGATTTGGTCAGCCCTGCCTGGAGCCATCCCAGCCCTGAAGGAGTGAGTGCAGTGGCCTGAGCCTTGGTGGGGGCATCAAGTGACCTGCATCCTGGACCTCCCTTGGTTTCAGTTTAGCTGTGGGACCTTGAGCAACGGCCCAGGCTCTCCAGGGTGTCCTCTTTCCTGGCCGCATATTGAAAGACTGAATTATCTCAAAACTTGTCTCCCCGCTTGACTTCTACACAGCTGCATCACGCTTTGGGTCTAAGATTAAAATGTTAGAAAGACCTCCCAGGACCAGTATCATTTAGGCAAAGACTAAACATGCTAGGCTCTGGGATTCAATGGTAATTAAAGGGCCCGTTTACCTTATTATTCTTAACTCTGCCCTGTGATGTTCCATAATTAAGTGTTCTCTCCCTCCGACCACATTTTTCCCTAAAGCTGACATCCCTTTATCAGTCTCTTCCCCCCCGCCCCCACCCTTTGGGGATGCTCTGCTTCTGACTGGATTTTACAGTTGATTAGAGAGAATCCTCTTGTACCCCATAGGAACAAACCGTGCCTCACTGCAAAACTATCCAAAAGCTGTTTACCAGCCTCCACGGGCCGCAACTGGCCTCTGGAGCTGATGGCTTCCTCCCTGATTCCTTGGAAGGCTCACACAGGACAGGAAACTCCTGTGGCTTATCTAGCGGAGACCAGCATTATCAAACACTCAACGGGGAAGTTGGGTGGTGGCAGAAACTACCCTCTGCTCACTCAACACCTCTCTGTTAGAGGTTCTCAGCCGCACAAGCCACACAAGGTTCTCAGCCAACCGCAAAAGCCACCAAATCCAGAGAGCTGCCTTTGATCACAGCAGCCTTCCGTGAGTGACAGAGGCAGCGTCGAATCTGCCCCATGAAGTTAGCCGTTGGGATTTTAGCCAGAAGTGCTCCCAGCACGCATAGCTCTGTGCCCCCATAAGATCATCTCTGCCTTCTGACTAAGTTTGAAATGCCATATTATTACACGCAACTCTTCTTGATGGAAATTCAAAGTCTTTTTCTTGGAGAAAAAGATTAATTCTCACACTCTGTCCTGGCCCAGAATAATAATTATTATAATCATTTTGGCTAATATTTATTGCATGCTGATTATGTACCAGGCTCTGGTCTGTGTGATTTTCATGGAGTATCTCATTTAATCTCCACAACAACCTTATAAGGCAGTTGTGGTCCCCATTTAAGAGATGAGCTAACTGAGGCACTAACTGAAGGTTTAATTTAATTCGCCCTGTCAAAGAGCTGGGAAGTAGCACGGCCAAGACCCAGACCCACAGAGGCTGACCCCAGATCTTGCCTCTTTACCGCTGCACCTTACTGTCATTTTGCCGGCTGAGAATTTAAATACCAAAGATCGTAAAAAGTGGGCATAAGTTCACATTTGGGACAATATCAGAAACTAGACCTCCAGCTTCGGGAGCTCTTGTCTCCTCCCCTCTTCTTATTCCGGTGGCAGAATTAGGCTACATGCCGTGTGTTCCTGCAGTTCAGGGTTCTCCTTCCATGGATGACCTTGTTTGTCATCTTCAGAAACTGGCTTTCCCTCTGGAAGCAACAACACTTCCCTGCTCCAGATCTGACCATTGGAAGCCTTAAAGGTGCATCACTCTTGTGAACAGGAAACCCAAGACATGGGCAGGCTTGATGCCAAGGTGGCTGCGCCTGGCGCTCAGGAAGGTCTTCAGCAAGACTTCGTCCTGGAGAACATATAAGGAAGTCTTCCAGACTGCCTCCTAATTATTCCATATGGAAAGGAATGGGCTGGACAAATTGTGAACCATGGAGCTGTCACCGTTACTATAGGACGAGGAAAATTTACATTTTGTACGTCAAGCGGTAACTTAATTTAAAAATAAAAAATTGCCGCAGGCTGCCATCCCACAAATAATGTGTAGCTTGCTGGGCAAGCCAAACACTTCTACAAATAATAAGGAAATAAAACGTGAGGCTAACAGGATGGCTTGGCACAGGAAGAAGAGGATATCAAGTATGTCCGGTTAATTTCAGGTCAATTTCTAATACACGACCAAATGCTCAATCATATTTGGAGCGAAGTGGAGGCGTGGCTACATAAAAACTCCATGTAACACTATTCCAAGCAGGCCTCCTGCTTCGCGTTATTCTGTTACACATATCTGTTAAGGTGGAAGGAAGAGGGAAGGGAATTGGAGAAAGTGCCCCGTAATTTACACCCCCTGGGCCTTCTGAGTGGCTGAGTGTCCACTTGGTCCTCTAGCCCTGGGGTGGACTGAGCACTGATGGGCCATTCCCAGAAGTTCCCATCCCTTGCCCCGCCACACTGCCACACATCCTCCGGGCAGCCTCCAGCCAGCCTCAGAGCTCGTGTGAAATCACACCATGGGCTATTAAAGAAAATATATAATCTCCGCTTATCACTGAATAGAAAATGAAGTGAAATGGAGCCACTAAAGTAAAAAACCCAACTGCTAGTCTTCTAGAAAGAGTCCTTATCTTTTAATTCCACAGGTTAAACAAAAAAATGCCTTAGATCATTTGCCTCAACCCAAGACACAAATGCCTATCCAAATACTTGCAAATAGTTGGATTTTCATTGACTCAAATTCACAGTTCGGGATTTTTTTTTTTTTTTTTTTTAAGTAGAAGAGGAAAACAGGCTCAGTTGTGAAATCAGCTAAAGATGTGTTAAGTAGAACCATCCTTTTTCTTCTGGCTGAATTTCTACTTTTTAAAATAGATCATTGAGTGATCATTTTGAATCCCAAACGCAATTCAGTTGAATTGTGAAAATGGACTCTCAAAATGATACTAGGAAAAAAAATCAATTTCACTTCTTAGGATCTCCAGCTTAATGTACATGTTCCAAAAAACTTAAACTTCTTGGACTTCTAATGCTGCCAACTACTTTAGAATTTAAAGATCAAATTGTGTTCACCTTTCATATGTTGTTATGAAATTACAGCCCCTCTTCTGTGCTGACCGTCTCTCCACATACATAGAATTTATAGAGTCTTTGCATTCATGGTCATGTTAGCTTCACTTTTAAGAGCCAGCCTAATGGAAATAACTAGACTCTTTTCCTGATCCTTTCCTGCTACCGAGGGTATTCCTTGGCTTTTTTTTTTTTTTTGCGGTATGCGGGCCTCTCACTGTTGTGGCCTTTCCCGTTGCGGAGCACAGGCTCCGGACGCGCAGGCTCAGCGGCCATGGCTCACGGGCCCAGCCGCTCCGCGGCATGTGGGATCTTCCCGGACCGGGGCACGAACCCATGTCCCCTGCATCGGCAGGCGGACTCTCAACCCCTGCGCCACCAGGGAAGCCCCCTTGTCTATTTTTAAATGCTCTTGCTGCTCCTTGTATCCAGATAGAAGGAAGAAACCCACAGAACCCAATTGACATTCAGATTTTTTTTTTTTGGGGGGTACGCGGGCCTCTCACTGTTGTGGCCTCTCCCGTTGCGGAGCACAGGCTCCGGACGCGCAGGCTCCGCGGCCATGGCTCACGGGCCCAGCCGCTCCGCGGCACGTGGGATCTTCCCAGACCGGGGCACGAACCCGTGTCCCCTGCATCGGCAGGCGGACTCTCAACCACTGCGCCACCAGGGAAGCCCTGAAATTCAGATTTTTTACTTCTTCAGTGGTGTGAGAAAAATCGGATACCCGTATATGATTCAGGAAGCTGTACAAATCAGTCTTCAAGCAGAAATTTATGGGCAGACATGAATTTAGGGTAAGTCTAGTGCTATGGTCTGAATGTTTCTGTCCCCTCAGTATTCATATGTCAAAACCTAACCCCCAATGTGATGGTGTTAGGAAGTGAGGCCTCTGGGAGGTGCTTAGGTCACGAGGGGGAAGCCCCCATAAATAGGATTAGTGCCCTTATAAAAGGGAACCCAGAGAGATCCCGAGCCATTCCACCATGTGAGAACACAGAGGGAAGTTGGCAACCTGTAACCCAGAAGTTTCTCACAAGTTCCCAACAATGCTGGCACCCTGATCTGGGACTTCCAGCCTCCAGAACTCTGAGAAAGGTCTTTCTGTTTTTTATAAGCTACCCAGTCCATGGTACTTGTTATAGCATCCTGAACGGACTAAGACATTTAGGTTCTAGGAAACATTTCCATTATTATGGAATTGGTCTTTCTAAATCGATGATTTTACATGCTAGGGGAGAGAAGAATGAATGAATGACCTTGGGCTTCATTCTAAATAGAAATCATAAATAGAGATTTATTTTGAACTCTTTGGACTGGAAAGAACTTAACCGGGCTATTTTCTTTGGAAAGGTGGGGGATTCGATAAGTAGGAATAAACGTAGGAATTCCCGAGTGACCCTGCAGTGGCTATTTATTTCTCTGTTCTGAAAGTAGCAGGTGCGCGGTGGTGCCTCTGGATGTCTTTCTTCCCTTTATTCTGTGTATCCTTGTACATTCTCACCTCAAGCACATTTTTCTTATTTGTCTATGTAAGGAAATTGTCTAAGTCGAGGAGGACACATGAAGATCAGTGTACTCAGGGAGCTCTGAGTGAGGAAGCATCCTCTCTTACTGCTCCAGTCAAAACTGTCTCAACAGCAACTGGGGGCCACAAAGGAAATATTGTGCTTTACGCTGGTGTTTGGAGGAGGTGGCATTAAGAAGCCTGCAAATAAATAGCCAAGTTTCTGATCTTTACCTTTGGCTTCTAAATTGCTGGCTGGTCATTGGCACTGCTGTTGTTTTTTACTATAGACAGGAGCTGCTTTGGGTATTGCCTTGCCCTTAATCAATACCCACTCCAAAAGAGAACAGCCTGTTAGATCATCTTTAGCCCGCCTTCCCCTGCACCTTAAGGGGTCCAGGCAGGATTATTCCCTACATCTCAAGTATTCCCTACATCTCAGACCAGCCTGGCTGCAAATGACTCCAACAAGGAGGCTTTCACCAGCTCTCTGGGGATATGTATTCACAGGTTGGGAAATGTTTCCGGATACCCAGCCTTGCTTTCTCTGCTCTTCCATTTCTTCACGTAGCTCTCAGTTCATGCCCAATACACCAAAGCAGAAACAGGTCAAAGCTGAATATATTCTTTCACTCTGGTCTTCAGATCTCTGTAGCCAAGAATTTCTTTTTTGAACCAGATGCCTAAAAGGAAGAAGTGCAAAGTTGATTTCCTTGAGCAGCAAATTTTTACCACGTACCATATTCAATCAGTCAAATACATTTACTGATTGGTAACATGAGATTACCTAAGTAAAAAACCTTTATACTAAAACAGACAAACAAACAAAAAACAAATAACAAACACCTTTCACTACAATGGAAAATTTCATAGTGTTACACTAAAAATGGGTTTTAATGAAGAGCAAAAGGGTAAGATTAAAAAGCATTGACATCCCCCTCTTGCCAAAATTAACTTTCTTAGGGAAATGGTCTGAATAAACAGGAGCTGTAAGTGGGAAGTGCTCAGATCAGCGAGGCTGTATTTTTTTTAACATCTTTAGTGGAGTATAATTGCTTTACAATGTTGTGTTAGTTTCTACTGTACAACAAAGTGAATCAGCTATACATATACATATATCCCCATATCCCCTCCCTCTTGCGTCTCCCTCCCACCCTCCCTACCCCACCCCTCTAGGTGGTCACAAAGCACCGAGCTGATCTCCCTGTGCTATATCCTGAGAAAACCATAATTCAAAAAGAGTCATATAGCACGCTGTCCATTGCGAGGATGAATTTTTTACACAAAAATAAACATGCAAGTGCTTTTGTCTGACTAAAAAACTGCGATTAGAGGAACTCCTTCATATGATGTCTGCATCTCTCCCTCTCAGCCCAGTGGTCAAGTTCAAGCCCCATCCTTGGTACAGTGATTGAATCTAAATCCTGACCAGCGATGTGACCAGTCCCAGCCATCCTAGTGGTCTCTCCAAGTGACTGCAGGGTCTCTCCAGTGGTGTCACAGACAGACATGCAGTCAACATTCAATGAAGAAACACTCCAATCAGATTCTCTATGAAGTCCTTCTTTCAACAAATGGCTGTGATATGCCAAATACTCCTCTAAATACTGGGCATAAAGCAGAGACCAAAACACACCCAACCCCACTGTCATGGGAGTCCCTTTGCGTGGAACAGGGTAGGCAGAAAATAAACAAACCTGTACTGTGTCCAGTGATGGGCAATGCCATAAAGAAAAGTGAGGCAGTCTAGGAGGACAAAGCGGGGTAGCAGGGGAAAGGATGTGGTTTAGATTGGATGATCAGTATGGCTTCCCTTTGAGAGAAGTCCTTTATAAACCACGAGACTCTATCTGGGGAAAGAGAGTTCCAGGCAGAGGGAACAGTAAATGCAATGGTCTGGAGGAGGGAGCATGGCTTGTCCAGGGACTGGAATAAAGGGAGGGAGAGAGAAGGAAAGTGGGAGGACATGAGTGGGAGTTGGGAAAAGGTATTCCAAATAATGTTGATTTCTTTTCTGGGCTGGGGTATACGCTTTAGGTTTTACTCTGAATTAGATGGGAGGCACTGGAGGGATTTGAGCTGACGCATAATGTGCTCTGGCTTATGATTTTAAAGAACTGTTCCAACCGCTGCTTGGACAATAGGCTCCCGGAGGCCAGGTTCTAAAGTCCACTTTGTTTAATCATCCCCTGACTGGCCAGCACAGAAAGCATGTTCATGAGACTTGCAAACAATACAAGATAGGGAAAATAATAGAATCAAGATCTTAAAACGTTTCTTCTTAACTTTTAAAACCCAGCTAAGTAGCAGCCTGTCTCGGCCCCATACCCCTAGCCTCAACGCCCCCTGTCCTGATGGGTAGATTCTCTCGGGGGACATTCCCTTAACCCCGCACCCACGTCAGTCATCACATTCTGGGATTTGCAGCCCTCTCTCTCCCCTTCAACACTGAGCCATCCTTGAAAACAGGATGGTGCCTTAGTCACCTTCCAAGGTAGGGATTTAGTAAAATTTCTTTGGATCAGTGAATTCTTTAGCAGTCTATTAGGATGGATCTGAACCAATGAGATGAAATATATTAAAAATCAACTGCTTATGCATACGATAGATAAGGTTGACCTTGTTATGAAAGTTCAGGTGAAAGAAAAATCTGATTTTTAGCAGACCTTGAACTCAGTATGAGGTATCCATGTGATAGAGCTGCCTTAAAAAAAAAAAAAGAAAGTTGGTGACGTCTTGTGATCTAAGCAGGTTAGCCATTTGCTGATCAGAACCAAAGCTCTGTACAGGATACATGATGCCGTACTTTTCACCTGGTTTGGATCTGCGTGTATAGTGGTGTCTACATGGGTATGTGTGCGCACGTGTGAGCTGAAACAGCGTTATCTTTTCTTTCATCAGAATAAGAGCCCGGCCGGCAGAGCCTAAATCTGAAATTGTGATGCCGGTAGTTTGGAAGCAGAAAAGTCCACACTCAGGAACACCTGTCTGGTGGCTGGGTGTGTTGCGTCCTTGGCCTTTTAACTTGGCCTCGGATTTTGTAAACACCTGAGGAAGAAAGCTGTACGTGTGCATGTACACTACAGTATCCCCTGAGACGAACAGGGAGGCCTGATTTACTTAAGTACCCCCTTCGAGGCAACGTGTGTGCAAGTTTATAAAATTCAAAGAGATGGACTTTTTTATATAAAATGGCCCTTGGAAAGCCTAGCTCCCATAGACCTCCCACTCTAGAGTCTTCTACTACATGATTTCTTCTGTGTCCAAGTGTGTTCCTTGTTATTTCTTTCAAGAAAATACATGATGACCCTGGGTTATCATTATGGATGGAGTGCATTTTTTTTTCATCCCATTTTCTCAGTTCTTACAAGTATAATTTAACTAAAGAATGAACTCCTCACAGTTGGTTATAATACTGAATAGCAAATCAAGCCTGCTGTTTGAATATAGTCTATTTATTGCTGACAATTACCGTAGTCTGAAGAAGTCATAAATAGACAGACATGGCAGAAATAGTTGACATGCTTCATTGTAATGATTCATTTCTACTGACCATATCCTAGAGAGAGAGGGAAAAAATGACAAAGCACTGTACTTGTCGGTTTCCAAATTATTTTTAAATGGCATCATCTGATTCTAATTGTGTCTCATATTTTGGCTTTTTCTAGTCAGAAGCAGTGTGATCTTGTCATTAGAATAATAAAACAAGAATTGTACCTACCACTCTGAGTCAAGCTGGGAGGAGGATGAGAGCTTTTTATTTTTAGAGTAGACTCCACTTACCTTATAGATAGAAATCAATCTTCTCTAAATCCCGCAAAATAAACAACCTTGTTCTAACTTCTGTGTGACTTTGACAAGTCACTTAACCTCTCTGGGTTCCACTTTCTTCTATAAAATAAAGGGGTTGGACCACATATTCTCAAACAAATTTTCTGGCTCTCTAAATGCCTTTAATTGCTGTTATAATACGTGCACTGACTTTGATCTTAAAGATCACTGTCCATCTGCTTACTTTCATTGTTCCTTAACTTTTTATTCTTCACTGCGTATCTCAACATCGGGGTAGGCAGATAGACAGATGGACAGATGAATTGCTGTATCTTAGTTCAGGCTGCTATAAAAAAAATATATATATATATACCATAGACGAGGTGGATTAAACAACAGACATTTATTTCTTACAGTTCTGGAGGTGGGAAGTCCAAGATCAAGGTGCCAGCAGATTTGTTGTCTGGAGAGGGCTCTCTTACTGGCTTGTAGACGGCCACTTTCTCACTGTGTCCTCACATGGCAGAAGGGAAGCTCTGGTGTCTCTTCCTCTTCTTATAAGGACACTAATCCCAATCTCATGACCTCATTCAGCCCTAATCACCTCCCAAAGGTCCCACCTCCTAATACCATCACACTGAGGGTTAAAGCTCCAATATATGGATTTGATGGGGGACACAATTCAGTCTACAGCAGCCACCATACAAAATTTCTAAATTCTTAACATATAAGGAGGCAAAGCTTGCTAGAGAAACAATGTGGAATAATGTAAGGGCACTGGAACCCCACAGTTTGAATTTCATTTCGGCTCTCACTAGCTCTGTGACTCTTCATTACCTGTGAAATGGGGATTACAAGGGTTACGTGAATTAAGATAAATAGAGTACTTGGCATGGTGCCCGCCCACAGTGAGAATTTATTATATGTTTGTTATTATTCTGCTACTGAAGCACCTGTACTGAACTGATCCCATTCTAAGAGCTGCAGAAGAATTTTTTAAAGAAAAAGAAAATGATGCATTAAATATAAAAGTTGGCTCTCAGGCCCTAATAAACATAATATGTGTAAAATAATAGTGAAGGGCACTTGCCTAAAACAGAATGCTCCCATGGGAGAACCCAGTGTTTAATTTCTGACTTCCTAGTACTGTCAGGGAAATATTCTTAGATACAGTGGTTTTCCAATACACATCCACAGTATTAAAATTCAAGTTCTGATAGTATGTCCAAATTTGGATGCAACCAAAGGGTATATTGTACTGTAGGTTCTTACATCCTAGAAAGAATTCCTATAAATCACCTTGAAAGTCTGAATTCTGAACAAACTAGTTCAATATGCTAAATAATTGGGTCTAAATAACTGGGTAGATGTAAGTAAGGGCAGGTGGGATGTGAGGGAGGCGATGCAGGTGTTCAGTTAAAGAACCTCATCATGACATTGAGAACAGTATTGCAGTGCTGTCTGGAATGGGTAACATTGTGTCAGTAGCTACATAGTTTTTTGCTTCCACCAAAGTAGTGCCTAGGTGTTAGAGGAATGCTAAAATGCCTGACTTTATTTTTCTTCATCTAACTGGTTTCAGAAAGATTTGCTGTGACTCTGGAATTGCTTTACACTTGAAGGCTTTCTCCCATTGATGCTCCCTTTCTGATAGGAGAGATTTGGGTCTATGGGGGGAGAGGTTCTGGAGTTATCAGGGACCTCTTTGATGGTCAGATGTTCATGTAGGGGCATAATTTCAATCCAAAGTTTTAAAGAATTACTTAGGATTTCAAAATAGGTATTCTTCCACTTAATTGCTACTTTTGCATTTATTGGCACTTTTTATTGTATATGTATATATGTCATTGGAAGCATTTCCTACACTCTAACTCCAGCAATAATGTGTTATTCTTTGAGATACGCATACCACAAACATTTCTGAAGGTCTCTAGCTCTTTCTAAGTTTTCTTTCCTTCTCGACGCTTCCTTTCAAACTGTTTACGCTGTTACTGTGCAGAAGTAAAGTGGGGCACATAATTGGAAAATACAGGCATCTAGTTGCTTATTAACCCATTAGTACAATGATGAATGAGCCACTTCCTAAGTAAAATGATACCCAACTGCAGTGTAAACAAAGTACCAGACAACTGGCTTATTTAAAAGTCATCACGTTAGAACAGGGATTTCCTTTTTAACCTTTTCCACTAAGGGAAAGGTTTTTTTTTTTTGCACATCAACCTTATTCACTAATGTTATCTTGTAAACCCACTTATCTAACAAGGATGGACCTAGAGATTATACTAAGTGAAGCAAGTCAGACAGAGAAAGACAAGTATCTTATGATATCACTCATACGTGGAATCTAAAAAATGATACAAATGAACTTATTTACAAAACAGAAATAGACTCACAGACACAGAAAACAATCTTATGGTTACCAAAGGGGAAAGGGGGGAGGGAGGGGTAAATTAGGAGTTTGGGATTAACAGATACACACTACTATATATACAACAGATAAGCAACAAGGTCCTACTGTATAGCACCGGAGACTATATCCAATATCTTGTAATAACCTATAATGTGAAAGAATCCGAAAAAGAATATATACACACACACACATATATATAACTGAGTCACTTTGCTGTACACCTGAAACTAACACACATTGTAAATCAACTATACTTTAATTAAAAAAAACACTCAAAACTTTCTCCTGCTTCCGTTAAGTCAAACTTCAACAGCCTTCATAGTGGAGGTTGGCAGTAAGCTGAACTGAAGTTCAAGTTTTGCTTTGCTTGGAATTTTATTTCCTTTTTATCGTAAAATAGGTATTAACTTTTGCATTAAAAATGAGTGAGGAGGGGCCTTCCCTGGTGGCGCAGTGGTTAAGAATCTGCCTGCCAGTGCAGGGGACACATGTTCGAGCCCTGGTCCGGGAAGATCCCACATGCCGCGGAGCAACTAAGCCCGTGCTCCACAACTACTGAGCCTACGCTCTAGAGCCTGCGAGCCACAACTACTAAAGCCCGCGCGCCTAGAGCCCATGCTCCGCAACAAGAGAAGCCACCACAATGAGAAGCCCGCACACCATAACAAAGAGTAGCCCCCGCTCGACTCAACTAGAGAAAGCCTGTGCACAGCAACGAAGACCCAACTCAGCCAAAACTAAAATAAATAAAATAAATAAATTTATAAAAAATATATATATTAAGAAAAATGAGTGAGAGGAGACTTCCCTGCCTGTCCAGTGGTAAAGACGTCACCTTCCAGTGCAGGGGGTGCGGGTTTGATCCCTGGTCAGGGGGCTAAGATCCCGCATACCTCGGGGCCAAAAAAATAAAACATAATACAGAAGCAATATAGTAACAAATTCAATGAAGACTTTAAAAATGGTCCACATCAAAGGATCTTAAAAAAAAATGAGTGAGAGAGGCAGAGGTTTTTAAAGAACGTCATATTTTCCTACGTGTACATAGAAAAGAATGTTAGTCAATATCTAATATCATAAAAATAAATTCTACCTAAATTTTTGTGTAGAAAATCCCACATATCTATAGTAATTGCAAACATTTTCAAAGCAAGTGTGGAAGAAACAAAAGAGTACAGTATCTCCCCCTCAGCATCCAACCAGATGCCACTTCGGAAATTATGAGAAACCTCCTAAATCTAAAAAGAAGCCACCAAAAGCAAGATATCTATAAATGAGCTGTAAAGATACCAAATAGAATGGACCCTGGGTATTAGGGGGACCTTTGTCATTTAAATATGTTTTCGAATTTTTTTTTTTTTTACAAAGTCCATTTTGCTTTGTTTTACAATATTCTTGACTGACATTCATGCCTCACACTTGGCATGGTTCCTTCGTTACCTAGCTCAGAGCATTGCACATAGTAGACACTCAATAAACATCAGTTAAGTGAATGAATAAATAGATGAATAAACCACTTTCAAAACCTCCTTCCAAAACAGTGTTCCTAAATTGATGAGTTTGTGACTGCTTATTCACAGTCTTAGAGCTGGGGGCTAGGAGGGGATCACTGAGACTAGAAATATCATTTGACATTTATTCATTCAACAAGAATTTACTGAGCCTAGTGGGTGTCAGGTACTGTTCAAGGCTCTGAGATACAACACAGAACAAAATGGATGAAGACCATGCCATCATGGAAATCATCAAAGATGGGGAAACAGACAATGGACAAGTCATCAAACATATGTTAGGAAGTGATAAGCACAAAGGAGAAAAACAGATCAGTAATGGGGGAGAGAACGTGTTGTGGGCAATTTTAGATCAAGGATCTCCTTTTTAAATTATTTTTTAAATTTTTATTAGAGTATAGTTGATTTACAGTGTTGTGTTAGGTTCAGGTGTACAGCAAAGTGAATCAGTTATACATATATGTATGTATGTCTGTTCTTTTTCAGATTCTTTTCCCAATAGGCCATTACAGAGAATTGAGTAGAGTTCCCTGTGCTGTACAGTAGGTCCTTATTAGTTATCTATTTTATATGTAATAGTGTGTATATGTCAATCCCAACCTCCCAATTTATCCCCCTGCCCTTACCCCCGGTAACCGTCAAGTCTGCTTTCTACATCTGTGACTCTATTTCTGTTTTGTAAATTTTTAATAGCAGATGAGTTGAATTCTCCCCACTGGAAAGTCTATGGATGAAAGTAACAGTAACCACTTTCCATAGAGAATGCTTTAGAGTTTACTATGCTCTCTCCCACGTTTTTCTTGATTTATCCCCCATTTTATTGATGATAAAACTGAGGGTCAGAAGCTGATGAAACAGTGAGCAGTGGTGCCTGGTGCTGGCCCGGATCTCCTGTCCCCTCTGCCTGGTGATACGCAGTGTCTGTCTGTGTTGCTCCTGCCGACAGGGAAATTAAGGAAGACTGTGATGCTGTTTTTGTGTTCTGCTCAGAGTTGCTGACTCATGAAGTTTGATAATTACATAAGTTTGATATTTACAGTTTCTGGGTTTGGGGTTTCTTTTCTTCCCTAAGGGGATTAAAAGTACAGTGCATACTTATTATTTTTTAAAAAAATCTGCACAGTATTAAGATACAAAAAAAGAGGGGAATTGGGTAAAATTGAAGGATTTCCCAACAATCTGGACATAACCCTCCTCATCCATCCTGTACTTATAAATCTTTTTTGTTTGTTTGTTTGCTTTTCGGTACGCGGGCCTCTCACTGTTGTGGCCTCTCCCGTTGCGGAGCACAGGCTCCGGGCGCGCAGGCTCAGCGGCCATGGCTCACGGGCCCAGCCGCTCCGCGGCATGTGGGATCTTCCCGGACCGGGGCACGGACCCGTGTCCCCTGCATCGGCAGGCGGACTCTCAGCCACTGCGCCACCAGGGAAGCCCTGTACTTATAAATCTTGAATTATGCCCTAGCTAGGAGCTGCCACATTGGTGCTGCACACATTTGTCATCTGGGCCATCGCCTGACTTGTTATTCATCAAACTCAAGCCACTTCTTGGTGATGAGAGTCTTTATCAGATAGTATGACTTATCCCTGCTATACTGAATTTTTACAAATTTCATTTATAATTTCAATTAAGTTTTGAGAGCCAAAACTTCAGTAGACCCTCAGAGATGATTCTTTTCCCATTTAGAATTATCCAAGTATAAAATCTCAAAGCAAATTTGTCATACACAGAGCTTTCATTTTAAATGTGCTCAACCACTATTTAGGTAAAATCCTAAGATCGTGGCCTGTTTTTTGGAAAATGAGTAGAATGTTTTTCTTCATCCCCTAAAAACAAGCGAATGAATAAAAAAGCAATAATCAACAAATGTTTACTGAAAACCTGGCATCATTTTAGTAAGGTGCTGACTCGTAACTAGAGAAAAATATAGATGTGAGAAGCAGATAGAGAGGTTTCAATTCCAGTTCCACTTCTCACTGACTGACCTTGGGCAAGTTAGCCTCCGAGCCTCAGGTTCTTCTTCTGTAAAGCGGGCATAACACTTGCTCTGAAACGTCACAATAGGGACTAAGTGAAATATAGACTGTTATGTGTTTGGCACATAAGTAGATAGTCAATAAATGGCATGATAGTGGGGCTACTGAGTGCCAATTATACACCTGTTGGCCTTCCCTCTAGGGCAATGAAGATCTTGACTTGGGCTACGAACCCCCAAAGCCAGAGGGGGTAGACAGGGCTGAAACCCAAGAGCAGCCAAAGGAGTCAGAGGAGCAGTGAGGTCCAGGAGCTGGACGAAGGCAGCCTCAAGAAGTGAGGAACAATCCAGAAAACCCAAGAGAGGAGGCAGAAAGCAAAACCAGAGCAAAGAGTCTACAGCAGGGACCAGGCAGATTGGAGTGTGTGGTTCAGATGACAGAGCTGAGAGGGGTTCCCTGAAATTGTCCACAGGGGAGAGGGGATAAGATGAAACCTTCTAGAGGATTCCAAGCCAAGCCAGGTCAGGCAGCCATGGAGGATGAGGGGCTCAACAAATGAAAAGCAGGCTTCTATCTTGGAGAGATTTTGCATTTCTAATTGACCTGCAGTCAGCACCATTCCAGATAGCATTTACTTCTCAAAGTCAAGCTTCAGGGGTGCTTAAATTCAGACAATGTTACATTTGTTCTCTAAATACAAATTACTAGTGTTGGGAAGCCACAGTGCCTGAGCCAACCAGTCAACTGGAACTCTTTGTTGGTGGTACTTGCTCCCCAACTCTGAGAGTCAGAAGAACCTCAGGGTTGGGAGTCCATCTGCCCACCCTGGGAGGGGTTCCCACCCCTGCAGGATCACAGGTGGTGCCCGGCCTCTGCAGGGACACTCCTGGTGACGGGACACCCACCCACTGTATCAGAGGGAAGCCACCCCATTGGTTAGCACATCTGAATTACACAGTCACGGTAAAGTCTGCACTCTTAAACCCCCTCCACCCCGGCAGGGGTCCTAGTGTCTTGCACCAGCACTTAACACACTGAATCTCCCTGAGATCAACTCTCCAGGTAGCTGGCTCCCACCTTCCCTCCACCAGAGCTATTCCTTCAGGGACTAAACACCACTGCTCCCTTCAGTCACTGAAGTTGGCCCTGAAAGCTCCCCGTCCTTAATTACACTCGTCTTGCCAGAGTTAAATTTGCAAGCATTCATCTTAAAATGTAGCCCATGAAATTACACACAGTAGTTCTCATATGTTCTGAATTGGTCCTGTGAACGCCCCTGTCAAGAACACCGTGATTTATTTTGTCTACTAATATTGCACTAGATTTCGAGCCCACCCCATGACAGTCCAGGTTCCTGATTAAGCATGTTGTCAATAAAATTAGGATTTTAAAAATATTAATTGCTGTTTTTCATCCTAAGTTTATTCAGCTAGTTTGGTTAAACCCACGGTTCCCGCTGTTAATGCCATCGCTCTCTCTTCTCAGACCTTTTCGAATCTTGCTTTTTATCTCTCTTTTTTAAGTGTTTGTCATTTTGAAAATTTGATAAGAATTCTTCATAATTTCAGCCAAGGGATTACTAAAACTAGTTATCTGTACATAACCAGGAACAAGGCTCTCTGCTACACAACCAGAGACGAATGAAACTCTTATTAAAGACTACAACTCTTACTCTTCTCAATAATATTGAATGCCATTGATTATTGATATTAATCAATAATATTACTGTTGATAATGGTATTACTGTCAGTACTTATTACAGGCATATTGAATGCAGTTACTTAGTATCTACTATATGATTTCATTAATTGACATTCTTTGTGTATGGTTATTTTATAAGTTATGAACCTACCCATGGTAAGGATATACCCCTATTTGTTTTGTTTTGTTTTCATTTTATTTTGCTTTCAATTTTTATTTTATATTGGGTCATAATTGGTTAACAATGTTGTTAGTTTCAGGTATACAGCAAAGTGATTGAGTTATATACATATACATATATCTATTCTTGTTCAAATTCTTTTCCCATTTAGGTTATTACAGAATATTGAGCAGAGTTCCCTCTGCTGTACAGTAGGTCCTTGTTGGGTATCTGTTTTAAATACAGTAGTGTGTACTTGTCAATCCCAAACTCCCAATCTATCCCTCCCCCCAGTATACCCCTATTTGAATGTTTCCAGACCTCACGTTACAATTATAGAATTCAAGTACACACGAGAAACTTTGTAAAACGTTCCACTGAAACTAAAGTATACTCTGCTGATCAGCCCTAGCAAAAAGGAAACGAGGCTAGGGCTTAACGCCAGCTCCTGACGCCCTTACAAATGGAGGTGTCCACTGACGCCTTCCCCTTTTTGGGCACAGCAAGGGCCACAGCTGAGTCACTCGATAGGTCCTGCATCTTGCCCATGGCCATCCCCTTCCCAGGATGCAAAGATGCCCCAAGGCGGTGGAGAGGTGTTGGGTCTACAGCCTCATCTCCCTTCAGACTTCTTCACCCGCTCGTGACAGTCGCCTTTTGGAGGCTGTGCCCTCTCTCCCTGCAATCGGCTTCCACAGCATCTACCTCCCTCCCCGGCCACAGACCGTTCGCATCTTATAGACTATGGGCTTATTTACTTATCCGTTTGTTGCCTGGCTCTCCTGCAGGAATGCCAGCTTCGTGAGTACAGGGACAGGGACTCTGGGGGTGGGGGTGGGGGGGGTCTCTTTTGTTCACTGACTATATCCTTAGGACTAAAAATAGCACCTGGCCTGTTGTAGGATCTCAACAAATGTTTGTTAGATGAATGAATGGGGATCATGTACTGGAGAGGATTTATCTAGAGCTCTACTTAAATGTCTCCGGAATTCTTGCTATGATTATAGGGTCCTCCAGCACCAAGGACCCTAATGGCAGAGAAGAGCAAAGACATGTTGCAGAGCCTGGGCACAGTGGCCCTAATGATTCCCGTACCGTATGGTTCACCCATTACAGTGTACGATTCAGTGATTTTCAACAAATTCACAGAGCAACGCAACCACGCGGACAATGAGTTTTAGAACATTTTCCTCATTCCCCGAAAGAAATCCTGTACCCCTTAACCATCACCCCCACACACGCCACAACTGTCCCATCCCCTCAACCCTAGGCAACCACTAATTTACTTTCTCTATAGATAGACTTGTCTATTTCACATAGTTCACGTAAATGGAATCAGGCGTTACATGGTCTTTTGTAACCGACTTCTTTCACTTAGCATAGTGGGTTCAAGGTTTATCCATGTTGTAACTTGTTTCAGGACTTAACTCCTTTTGATAGCTGAATAATACTCCATTGTATGGATACACCACATTTTGTTTATCCATTCATCATTTGATGGACACTTTGGTTGTTTCTACTTTTGCCTCTTATGCCTAACGTTGCTATGAAAATTCATGTACAAGTTTGTCTGATGTATGTTTTCATTTCTCTTGGGTATATTCCTAAAATTTTGAGGAACTTCTCTTTTCCAAAACAGCTGCACCATTCTGCATTCCCACCAGCAGTGTGTGAGGGTTCCAGTTTCTCCCCAACCTCACCAACACCTGTTTCGGTAGGCTGCCTCTTCTTAGTCCCGTTGTTTATCATACATTCCTTGTCAATTTTGCATTATTTTTATAATATCAAAGGTTCATTTGTTGAATTTCAATTCGTTACTATGAGGAAAAATAAAGCAAAACCCCAAACTGAAAGGATTTGGATTGTGCCTATTCATTTTGGAAAACTGAGCTGCATTTGAGAAAACTGAAGAAAGCTAAAAATGTCTGTTTCAGTGTCCAGAGAGTTTCTCTTCTCTGTTTTGGTGCTTCAGTATTTTGAGGACTCAGACATCCATAAATATGTCGGTAGGAAGAGCAACATTTCTCTCCCTGCTTTCATGCTACACCAGCATAATCGCTAGAGATTCCCAGGGATGCGACCAAACTATGGAGCATTTTTAGACTTCTGCAGATGGAAATGTCAAAAATGCTTCCTCTTGCATATGGTGAACGGGGAGGGTCTCTGGTCCGTTAGCCAATCTCTTTTAAATCCTCAGGGACCTCAGACTTTCAGTGAAGTAAGATGACTGAGGGTGCTTTTCTTTATTTTACCCCCAGCAGGTTGGTTTTCATAATATGAACGCACTTAGAGTTACATAAGACTGTTCCCCATCAACTCCTTGCATTCATTTCCGGAACCTTCTCTTTATGGAAGTGATCATCCATTTTCAGAAAAAATAGTCATAGCTTTGCTTACCACTGTTTAACTGTGAGAGGTCAGCCTTGAAAAAAAATGTTGTGAGCTATTCTTCAACATTAGTAACTTTGTTTGTTTGGATTTTTAAATTTTTGAAAAAACTTTAAATTTTTTATACAATTTTTAAAGGTTACACTCCATTTACAGTTATTGCAAAATATTGGCTATATTCCCCGTGTTGTACAATACATCCTTGAGCCCATCTTACACCCAGTAGTCCGTGCCTCCAACTTTCCCCACCCTCATATTGCCCCCTCCACCACTGGTAACCACTAGTTTGTTCTCTGTATCTGTGAGTCTGCTTCTTTTTTGTTGTATTCACTAGTTTGTTGTAGTTTTAGATTTCACAAATAGGTGATATCATACGGGATCTGTCTTTCTCTGTCTAACTTAGTTTACTTAGCATAATGCCCTTCAAGTCCATCCATGTTGCTGCAAATGGCAAAAGTTCGTCCTTTTTTATGACTGAGTACCACATCTTCTGTATCCATTCATCTGTTGATTGACACTTAGGTTGCTTCTGTATCTTGGCAACAGTAAGTAATGCTGCTGTGAATATTGGGGTACATGTATCTTTTCAAATGAGCATTTTGTTTTTTGCGGACATCCACTCAAACGAGGAATTGCTGGGTCGTATGGTAGTTCTATTGTTCGTTTTTTGAGACACCTCCATACTGTTCTCCACAGTGGCTGCACCAACTTACGTTCCCACCAGCGATGTATAAGGATTCCCTTTAAAGGTTGTAGTCGGCCGGGGAGGGGGCGGGTATTTGTTTGTTTGTCTGTTTTTACTTGCTTTCCATGAAGAAAACTAACAATTCATCTCTGAGTTTGAAACTTCCAGCTGGTCGTTTCCTCTGGCTGAGGGAGAAGATATGCTGAGAATGTTATTTTTCAAAAAAGTCCAATTTCAGAGGCACTTTTCTTCAGATTTCCTTAAAATGACAAGTTTTCACACTACTAGATTTTTGCCTTGAAACTCCCAGAGGCTTAAGAGTCGACTGTTCCTGGTGAATGCTGCAGTGACTGCTGGTGCAGACGCGGGACAGCGTGGTGTGACACAGCTGTGTGTCCGTCACAGACGGGTGCCAAGCTGGGCACATGATCGTTTACTGGTTCCAGCGGCTGCTATGCTTAATGAAACATTCACAGATCTTGTCGAAAAAAATTATGTTATTTGGCCATCAAGCCCTTTGCAAATTAAGATATATTTACCCATTTCATCGGCATAAATACAGCAAAAGGAAAGAAAGTGAAGAAATTAACAGCTCTGCTTTCTGTAGGGTGAGGAACCAAGCTGGCCTGTGCGTCAGTAACCATCGCTGTGTCACCAATCATTGCACAATGTAGCGGCTTCAAACAACCTGCCTTTAGTCAGCCTGTGATCGTGTACGTCAGCAGTTTGGGCTGGGCTCAGCAGGGCAGTTCTTCCGGTCTTCCTCATGCATCTGTGCTCAGTGGCCAATCAAGCAGGCAGCTTTGCCGATCTCAGCTGAGCTCTCTCACCGCTTTAGGAATTCATCTGGGACAACTCAGCTGACTCAGCTTTGATCCACTAGGTCTCATGTCTTCCAGGCTGTTCCTAGGACAGGAAGGCAGTGTTCCCAGAGATCAAGTACAAGCACGAAAGACCTTCTGAGGGCTAATTTTTGAACCGGCACGTTGTTGCTTCTGCATTTTACTGGCCAAGGCCAGTCAGAAGCACAGTCCAAATTCAAGAGGAAGGAAAACAGACTTCACCTCTACACATCCCTTCACAATCATTATAAGGAGCCTAGATTCAGGGAGGGATTGTGGCCATTTTTGCAAAAGATCACAACCTATTTTATGACTGTTCAAGAATGTATTAAGAACACATTAAAATGTGTCATTTCGTTATATTCTTTGATCACACAGCCTTTTCTTTTTTCTTTTGGGCCATGCTGTGTGGCTTGCGAGATATGAGTTCCCCGAGCAGGGACTGAACCTGGTCCCTGGCAGTGAAAGCACCAAGTCCTAACCACTGGACCACCAGGGAACTCCCAACACACAGCTTTTAAAACTTATAACTTAAGTTCTTCTTTTGGACATTAAAGAGATTGACCATATCTGTAACAAAGGACTGTGTCAAATTTCCTCTTTTGATATGGGTTTCAAGTTTCTGAAAATTCTGAATCTGATCCCAAAGAACATTCCATGCCATTTTTGTGGAGGTTTTCATTTTATGGCTCTCAGATAAGACTTCCTCCTTTTTAGTTGAAAAAAGAATAAGGTGGCTTTTCTTCAAAATGTGTATAATGACCTTTTCGGTGTCACTGAAGCAGCAATGGGTTGGAGCAATTTTTGTTTGTTTTCTTACACAAGAGGTACCGTGGCTTAGGAATGCATCTGTAATAATTAACTCATATTTTAAATAAGCACTGAAAAACACCTGAAACCTTTTCGATTAACAGTTACTGTTTTTTATGAATTCATCGATTGTAATTCACTAGTGAGTATCGTATGTTTTCATGCTGGTTTCAACTATTGCTACAAAAATTTTAAATTAGTGTATTTCTAAAGGGAGGGAAAGAAAGAAGAAAGGAAGGAAGGAAGGAAAGAGAGAAAGAGGGAGAGAGGGAGGGAGGGAGGGAAAGAAAGAAGGAAGGAAGGAAGAGAAGGTAGTGTGAATATGGGGAAATGGGGACTTTTACACATCGCTGATGGGAATGGAAATTAGTTCAACCACTTTGAATAGCAATGAGGAATAGCTAGTAAAGATAGACATCCTACAAAAAAACAATTCCATTTCCAAGTGTTTATCTTACTGAAATTCTCAGACATATACTCAGGAGACGTACACAAAGATAGTCTCTGCATTATTTCATTCAGCAAATATTTATTGAACACATACTATGCCTCACATACTATTTCAGGTATTATGGATATAGCAGGGGACAAAACAAACAAAAATCTTGCCTTCAAAGAGCTTAGGAAGGATGATGGAAAATAAGCAAAATAAATTAGGAAAATATATGGCAGGTAAATTCGTGATAAGTGTTATGAGGGGAAATAAAACAGAGAAAAAGAATAGGAAGTGTTGGGAAGGGGTTAAAAACTTGAAGAGGATGACAGGAATGGCCTCATTGAGCACATGACAATTGGGGTTGCTAGTTTAGCAAATAAAAATACAAGACACCCCCCTAAGTTTGAATTTCAGATCATCAGTGAATTTTCTAAGTATAAGCCTATCCCATACAGTATTTGGGACATGCTTACACTACACATTTATTCATCGTTTATCTGAAATTCAGATTTAACTGAACATCCTACATTTTATCTGGCCATCCTAGTGACAATTGAGTAAAAACCTGAAGGAATAAGGAAGCAAATTAAGCAGACATTATAAGAATGTTCTTGAATGAAGGAATAACTGAGAAGTAAGCATGGCAGGCAGGGGAAAGAGTAAGAGCAAAGGCCCTGTGGCCAACTGTATTTGTGAAAACTTAGAAGTCACTAATCCCTCAGTAGGAGAAAGATAAATGACCTGCGGGCTATTTGCACAGTGGATTCAAATGGATGGACTAGGTCTAAATG
The DNA here is from genome assembly GCF_005190385.1 of Monodon monoceros. NCBI lineage: Eukaryota > Metazoa > Chordata > Mammalia > Artiodactyla > Monodontidae > Monodon > Monodon monoceros. Next base: position 8,035,643 of record NW_021703778.1, read on the forward strand.
TGTCAACAGGGACAAGTCTCAAAAACATTCTATTGAATGAAAAATAAATTGTGAAAAGATAGACCTGTTGTGGTGCATTTGTGTAAGGTTTAAAAGCACACATAATAGTATATATTTACAGTACATATATGTATGCATATATAATAGTATATGCTTATGGCTATGTTTGTATGTAGTCAAAGGATAAAACAAACATGGGAATATGGGAATGATATTCAGAAACTTTAGAAGAGTCTCAGCCTCTGGGGAGGGAAGGAGAAAGGATGAGAGCTCGCGCTTTCTCTCTCTCTCTCTCTCTCCCCCCCTTTCTGTCTCTTGTCTCTCTGTCTCTGTTTCTCTCTTTCAATAAAAACAGTCTACCATTTGCAACATCATGGATGGACCTTGAGGACATTATGGTCAATGAGATAAGTCAGACAGAGGAAGACAAATACTATATAATATCCCTTATACGTGGAATCTAAAAGAGCTGAACTCCTAGGAATAGAAACAGAGAGTAGAATAGTGGTCACCAGGAACTGGGGGATGGGAGAATTGGGGAGAATTTTTTTAAGGGTACAGACCTACAACTAGAATATGAATTAGTCCTGGAGAGCTAATGCACGGCATAGTGATTACAGCCAACAACACTGTACTCTGAACTTCAAAGTTGCTAAGAGACTAGATCTTATTTATTCTCAGCACAAAAAAGAAATAATTATGTGATGTGATAGCAGTGTTACAGCAGGAGCCAAACTGTAAAGTATATATGTACCAAATCAGCACCTTGTATTCTGTAAACACACACAATGTTATATGTCAATTATATCTCAATTAAAATAAAGTCTAGAGCAAATAAGGCAAAATGTTCAGTCTTAGTGGTATTCAGGAGTCTATTTTCTGTACTTTTCTGAATGCTTAGGTTTCATTTTTTAAAATATTTTTTAAAGAAGCCCATCAAAATCTAACAGGAAAGGAATTTTAGGTACTTTTGTATTATGAGGGACTCACTACAGTGGGAAGGAACTTAGGAGTGTGTACATATCTGATCTTGTGACTGCCCTGCATACATACTGGGAGGGGACAGTATTGGTGAGCAGTGCTCAGGAAAGGCTACCTGTTTTAATTCTGAACGTCCCACAAATTCACAGGGAGCCCTTGGGCAGGCCACGAACTCCTTATTGCCCATTTCCGCATCTGTCCAGCAGAGGTGCTTACACAAGCCTTCAAGCCTCAGAGCGCTTCTATGAACAATGCTTACGGACACAGCTGGACAGGCACTGCAAGTGTCCGAGGCATGAAGGGTCAGGGCATTTAGTTTTGTCTAATCTGCGATCCACCTTGGTTTTCCCATTGAACTGGAGATTGAACAGACTTTAATAAGTCAGGCTCATTTTCCGGTTCTCTCCAAGGTGCCCTCAGTGGCTGAATGAAGTTGTAGGTGTCCTAAATGGACCTGAACCCCCTCTTAAGTTAATTGCAGACGAGCAGGGTGAACGCTCCCTACAAGGGCAGGGCACGCGGGACACTCAGAAGAAAGGGATGGAATTCAGGACACTATTCTTTAGGATCAGGGTATTTCCTGTGATTTATTTACAGGACTTACGTCCCCTGGCATCTCATTAAAGCTCACAACACTTAGGTACAGGGCTTAAACCAAATATCAACATCTAACACGGCAGGCAAGGGGGTATTGTACGTGGACAAAAGCTGCCAGATTTCATGCCCTTAGTTGACACAGGTAATGCAAATAAGAATATTAATAGCACGTGTTTTATTAAGCATGTGTCCTGTGCCAAAAACTACCCGTTTTGCAAAGCAATCCTTATAGCAACCCTCTGGAAACCGAGGCTGAAAGAAGTGTAGAACCCATTAGCCTAAGATTGCTAGTATGACTAGTACAACAACTAGTAAGTGGTTGACCTGTGGTTCAGACCCAGGAAGTCCAGTGCCATAGCCTGCACTCCTAACCACTTTGCTATGTCTCTCAGCGTCTTGGGGCAGGAAAGTGGATCCTAATACTGGTTTCAGCCTGCTGTGTAGACAGATAAGGAAGGTCCTGCCTGAAGAATTAGGTTGACCTGTTCAAAGCTGTACAGGGACGAGGAACAGAATCAGAGGTGCTAACCACTAAGATTACGGTGAAAGCAGAGAGCAGAGAGCATCTGCCAGATAACTGTTGGCAAAAGTACACACCAGGGGTTATGCCAGGGTTAGCCAGCTCGGGGCAGCGCCGAGTCAGCTCCGTCCTGTCACTGGACTTGCCGGTAGGGACTACCTCCTGGTGTCTGCAGAGCTCTGCTTGGGTGGGGATGATTTTGATGACCAGAGGCAGCTCAGGGCAGGGATCGGCAAACCCGTCACCTAGATGAATATCATCTTTGGTGTTTCCTGCTTTCCATCCCTTCCGGGAGCTCCCTTGCCATCCATCCACTCCACCAGAAACCAATCCTGAGACTTCTCGCTGTGAGCCTTTGGTTGACCAACTTCTGCTTTTGCTCAAAATTAAGCCTCGCATTTTGGAGGCTTAAAAAAAAGAAATCTAGGGCTTCCCTGGTGGCGCAGTGGTTGAGAGTCCGCCTGCCGATGCAGGGGGCGCGGGTTCGTGCCCCAGTCTGGGAAGATCCCACATGCCGCGGAGCGGCTGGGCCCGTGAGCCGTGGCCGCTGAGCCTGCAGGTCCGGAGCCTGTGCTCCGCAACGGGAGAGGCCGCAACAGTGAGGGCCCGCGTACCGCAAAAAACAAACAAACAAACAAACAACAAAAAAAATCTACATTAAAACCCTTTGTTGGAATGCTTTACACTTTCCACAGAACAGAAACTAAAATAACCTGTTATACAATTAGTCACAAATACAGTCCTCGAGTTTTGGAGGAATTGAATACAGACTCAGATTCAAATCTGCCTCTTTCTGGGTATGGACTTCCGGCAACTTACTTAATGTTTCTGAGCCTCAATTTCTGGATCTATAAATGGAAATTAATAATACCTACATGCAGCGTTGCTGCAGGAATTAAAGATGATTCACATCATGTGTCTGGTGCCACTCGATAAATACTAGCCATTCTCATCATCATGATCCTCCTATCCCAGTTTAGGTTATAACCCATTTCCGAGGGAATTTTCTTTGCAAATAGCACAGAAGGCATCCTCCGAAGAGTCTAAAGATACTTTCCTTTCTCTCCGCTGCATCCCCTTTTCTACTGAGAACTCAAGATCAAAACTGTCCTCAAGCGTCCTCACCTCTGCTTAGGATCAGCTATTCAGACCAGTGTTTATTTGCTTTAGTTTGGACTTTTGAGACAGTGAAGAAGAGGATGAAATCCAAGAAAAGACCTGTGAAGATCTTCCCAAGACCCCATTAGAGAAGAATATAAAATATGAATATAAGAATATACGCCAAGAAAGAACCGTATGTTTCTGAAAGCCAACACCAAAACGATTTAGAGTTTACTAGGTAGAGACTGAGGGGAGAGATGCAAAAACATCCATTTCAAGATAAAAATTACAGCTGCGGGATTATTAAGTGTCTTTATCAGGCCTCCACAGACGCTTTTAGAAATCTGCAGAACGCACTGCAGAAGGTTCCACACCACTGGCGGTGCATGCACCACGCGACTCGCCCCGGCTCAGTTATGAGCGACAGAGCTCATTTATAGCTTCAGATTGACTATAATTTAGGCCGCCTTTATCAAAACAATTATACGGAATTGCATATAAACACCGGTCAAATGCTGTTTCCTACCATCACAGACGCTTCTCCTGTTTTTTATTAGCTGAATGGATTTCACTCTAAAAATTTATTGGGTAGTGATCATAACGCTTGGCCAAGAGAAAGTGATAAAGCAGCATTAAATATACCGTGTACAGATGAACAAACTTTGAGGACTTCGAATAAAATAAAAGCAAAAGCAAAGCACCACCACGATTCCTGCCTTGGCGGAAATCCTGAGTGAGGCATATAGACAAATGCAGAAATGGTTACAATAAAGTGCTACAAATGGGTAGAGAGATGCATGGGCTATTTCAGAGCAGGAGAGGGTTGTAACCAGGTTGTAGGCAACAGGGGGACGGGGACCACGTCAGAGTGTTCCCTGCCATGTCTCAGCCCCAACCAGTGCCTACTGGAGAATATCCAAGGATTTTTGGCTTTATCCCGGGTAGAAGAGGAGATTTTTTTTTTTTTCAGAATGGAACAACACAGTCATATTCATTTTTGATATGGAGGCAACCAGTTATGAAGGGTTTCCATCAGAATTAAATTCTTAAAACCACAATTCCACAGGCAAGAATGTTTATTCCTTCATTTAATTCATCCTTCAATGAATACTCATTGAACGTCTAATATGTGCCAGGGACTATTCTAGGCTCAAGAGAGTCAGCAAAACAGAAAACAGACATAAATCCCTGCTCTCCTGGGAAAGACAGATAATGAACAAAACATACAAACAAATAAGTTGTATAGTCTGTTAGAAGGTGATAAGGGAAACCGAGAAAAATAAACCGGAGAAGGGATGAGGGTGAGGGGCAGAAGCAGGAGGGCAAGTGGTAGGAGTTGCTTTTTTAAGAAAGATGGTCATAGGGCTTCCCTGGTGGTGCAGTGGTTGAGAGTCCGCCTGCCGATGCAGGGGACACGGGTTCGTGCCCCGGTCCGGGAAGATCCCACATGCCGCGGAGCGGCTGGGCCCGTGAGGCATGGCCGCTGAGCCTGCGCGTCCGGAGCCTGTGCTCCGCAACGGGAGAGGCCACGACAGTGAGAGGCCCGTGTACTGAAAAAAAAAAAAAAATGGTCATAGATCACAGTGAATTTGGCATTTGAAGAATTGAGTGACAGCTATGAGAAAGAAAAAAACTTGCTTCCATTTCTTGCTACTGGAAAAAAAAAAAAAGGTGGTCAGAAAGGATCTCTCTAAGAAGGTGATATTTGAGCAGGGACCTGAAAAAGGTTTGGGCTTGATTGGGCTGATATCTGGAGAGGTGCATTCCAGGCACAGGGAGGTGCAAAGGTCCTGGGCTAGAGAGAGTCTGATGAGTCTGGACAACGGCAGGGAGGCCAGGGTGCCAGGAACAGAGCGAAGACCTCTGGCAGAATAGAGATGCTCGGAGACCGGCAGCATCAGCATCCCAGGAACTTATTAGAAATGCAGATTCTTGCACCGCAGCCCAGACTTATGAATCAGAAACTCTGGGGGGCCTGGGGAGGTGAGACCCATTGATCTGTTTTTTTTGTTTGTTTGTTTTTTTGCGGTACGCGGGCCTCTCACTGTTGTGGCCCTCTCCCGTTGCGGAGCACAGGCTCCGGACGCGCAGGCTCAGCGGCCATGGCTCACGGGCCCAGCCGCTCCGTGGCATGTGGGATCTTCCCGGACCGGGGCACGAACCCGTGTCCCCTGCATCGGCAGGCGGACTCTCAGCCACTGCACCACCAGGGAAGCCCCAGTGATCTGTTTTGACAAGCCTTCCAGGTGATTCCGATGCCGGCTTAAGTCTGCCTGTAGAGCTAGGTCCTGAGCCCTCTTTTCCCCCGACAGTATCTTTCCTGGACAACCTCGTCAATTTCCATAGGTTTAAGTGCCCTCTATGTACAGGCGTCGCCAACCTTTTTTCTTTTCCACCCGGATATCTCTTTCTGAGTTCTAATCTTGCATATCCAATCCGTATCTCAGCAAACAGCCTAACCAACTGCCTATTTGAGTCAGAACCTTAGAAACTTGCTTCACTGAACCCACCTTATTTATAACGTGAGTTATAGCAGATTCTTTGCCATTATGATTTGGGGTGGGTTGATCTTTATTTGGTGGCAGGAAAAATGTCATCACATCACAAGACATCGCTCAATGACAGTTTTCAGCCCCATCTCAACTCCAGGAAACTGACTTGCCTTTTCTCCCTGGGGCACAGGTGCCTCTGTTCTCTTAAATCCTGGGGGCCTTCCTCCTAAACTGGCTCATGGTTCCAGTACATTCTTATTGCTTGCTTGAGAGATTGAGTAATTGATGTCACCTGCACAGAAGCCTTCTCTCTATTATAAGTTCCAACCGAAAAAGGAATGCTTTCAAATTTCAAAAAAATTTGAAAATTTTTTTCTATTCAGTTTCACAAATATTTCTGTTTTAACTCCCTTTCCTAAGGAGGTGATGGGCCCACGAATAAATAATGAGTATTGAGTCCCAGCTGATAGGCACTGTGTTAGGTAATAAGGGATGCAGTGCCTCCAAATACTTGACCAATGGACGGTGAGTTGAGTGAGGGTTAATAATCTCAACTCGGAACTCAGACCACCCAAGTTTGATAACTGGCTGTTGCCTACTTTTCATCTGTAGGACCTGAGGTGGGTTATAAACCCTCTCCCTGACATATTCCCTTCTTTCCAAGTGGGGCTAATAATAGCACCAACCTCCCAGGGCTGTTGAGAAGATCAAATGAGTTATTGCATATAAAGTGCATAAGCAGTATCTGGCACCTGGTAAGTGCCAAGTAAGTCTTAACTACGGTTAATATATATTTCAAGGCAAATAAACAGAAAGGGTTTGGTGAAAGTGTTAACCTGTGTCCTTGAGTGTACTTCTAATGTACACCGATTTTATAGTATGGTACTCACTATAATACAGCTGCTCCCAGGGGCTCCAAATGACATTAATTAGCTTGTGATGTTTTGATTGATTCTTGTCTGTGTTTCACAATTACTTGCCCTGGGTTTTTACTGCCCTGAGTTGAGACAGTCTAAATCAGGATCCCCAACCAGGAAAAAATAATAAGCAACAATTTCATGTAATGAGAACATAACAAGATTATAAAACATAGCTATTAAAAAATGACATTGCTATTTAAAAAAATAACGAACTAAAACACAGTTATTAGATCGTTTCTTCGTATACCCCAGCGACCGCGGTCTTAAGTGCTTGCTGTCTGGCCAGGAGAGGAGATGGAATTCTTTCTTTTTGATTGAAGTGGCTCAGGATTGGCCTTTAATTGACCTGGGAGTGAGGAGAGAAAAGGATTGGGTATAAAAATGTAATAGGGTTCACCTAAAACCAGTCAAGCACTTTAACCTGCCCCAAAGGAGTCTTACTCTATCCTCAAAATCTGGTGAAAGTAGAAGGAAAAGATGACAGTATTATTTTCCGGAAACATATGAACGGAATGTAAATCAATGTCTGTTTGGTGCAGCTTAGAAACTAATGTAACAGTACAACATACTATCACCTCCTGTAGATGCTACCCAACTCCAACTGTGGCTCAATCCGTAATTAATAGTGTATATAAAGTAAGTGCGTGGCCATGCTCGCCGTGATTGCCAAAATATTTCATTTGTATTAGTATGAGGTAGTCAAGCTTGCGAGATAAGAGCTCAGGGTCACAAAAGGATGACTCCGGGTTCAAATCTGATGAACAGAGTCCCCTCAGTTCGTAACTTCACCTTTTTAGACCCCAGGTTCCTCCTCCATAGAAGAGAGAGAAAAAAATAACTTCCACCTCATAGGAATCTTGTGATGATCAATGAATGTTCTGGAAAGTTCTTAGCACTGTGTCTGGCACAGAATATGTACCCGTAATAATGTTAGTTATCAAGTGTCATCGGTTGTGTGGTTTTGAAAATATTTAATATGGGTTGAATCCATGGTCTTCATAAGGCTAGAGAGAGAGAGAGATGATTCTCAGGCCAGTTTTAAAGGTGAAGAAACGGGCACCAAAAAATCAAGAGACTTGTTCAAGGTCGCACTGCACCTTCAGGGCAGGATTCCAGGGCTGTCCCTTGTGATTGGTTCTTAGCAAAGGATTGTACAACCCAGACTCAGATCCATCCCACGCTGGGGTCTGTCCTCAGCTGGGCAGATACACCAAGGAATGAGTGGGGTCATCCTTCTCCAGCAGCAGTGGTCCTCCGGCTAAGATCCAAGCTGAGGCATCCTCTCCTAAGTGCTCCGTGTACTGCCCCGAGCTTGTTAGGAAAGCTGTGACTGCAGACCCCAGAGTTAAGAACAAGAAACTTTCTATTAGCGAAGTGGGTCTAATTTTTGCTCTGCAACTTTGGGTGTAAAACAATCACATTAGTTGACTCCTCTAAACCCAGTTCAATCTATGTCCTCACTCACCAAGGTGGCAGAAATTAACTCATTCTTTGCTCTCCACCAACTCACATTCTATCAATACCTCATGACAGGAAAAGGGTCTCTTGTCATTGATCCAGCATAGATGCCACTGGAGATGCTCACGTACGCAAGAACTTGAGGTCCATTTTAAAGCCAAAGACTCCATCCCTCCTGGCAGAACCCCAAGATCCTTTGCTGTGCCTAAGACACACCTCTTGGCGTTTGGTACCTTCCTCCATTGTCCTCAGGCTGCCCCGGCAGATGACCAGCGCCCTCTTGAGGCACTCTGTAGACATGGCGTATGGGTCTCTCCAATTGCAGGTGGCACCCCTTTCCTTCCTCCGGGGGCGCTACTGCCTCTCTCCATGCTTTTCTCCATTCCCCATTTTTCAAGCTTCAGAGCACCTCTCCTCTCTTGGAGACTTTAGCTCCTTTCAATACAAAGCTCCCTAACTCTTTGTGAGAACCCCAGGTAATCAGGTCTCAAAGTCCTGCTTGCCCTCTGGAAGAACCAAAGGAAAAGTATTTCTCCTTCTTTCTGAATCTTCTCCAGCAGTAAAAGCAAAACACAAAGGCATATGTCCAGAAACCAGCCTTCCACGTTTCTTTTTTCAGTTAGATTCTTCAAAAAGCATCACACTCGAGCTGAAAATGGAAACATGCTCTATTCTTTCATCACAGCTACATGCTAGGGCTGACCGATGGTCCAACACTTTGCAAAGAGCCTTTGATTCTTTATGTCTTTGCAAGAAACTGCCTGAATTGTCAGTGGTAGAATTGGCCTCTCTTCGGAAAACAGACCATTACAAAATTCTGACTGGCAAAGCTTGTCATCCATGAACTCCAAGGATCACTGCTGGTGAAACAGAGAATATATTTCCATCATATTTTCATTAACTTCCAGATGATTTAAGTTTGAATTTTTATCTCATTCATCAAGCTTTACCATGGCCTATTTCTCTCAGTACTTAAATTCTTCAAATGTAGTTTTTCTTCCCTAAATTTGTATCCATTCTCAGTTTGGGCTCCAAACACAAAAGGCTTAGGGGGTAAAGAGAGCCTGTGTCGGGGACTAGCCCAGGCCATGGGGACAGAGTGACAATAAAACACATAAAGGCCCTCGCATGTATACGCTTATATTGCCAGGTCCTGTTCTAAGTTTTTCACATATATTGATTCATTTAATCCTTATAACAACGCTATGAGGTAGGTAGTGTTACGATCCCTGTTTCATAGGTGAGAAAACTGAGGCGCAGAGAGGTTAAGATACTTGCCCAAGGTTGTACAGTTAGGAGGTGGCTGAGGCAAGAGCCAGGCTCTGGAAGCCTGACATCAGTCTGTGCCTTTCACACGCAGCTGTGAATACCGCTCATAGTTAAGAAGGAAATAAACAGGCTAATGATACAAAGAGCAGCTGGGGAGGTCACTTCCCACGTGCTGATCAGGGAAGGTTACTTAGGAGGCAGGGTTTGAGCTGAAACCTGAAGGATGGCAAGGAGCCAGCTATACAAAGAGTGGGCGGGGCGAGGGCGGGCGGTGAGCATTCCAGGCAGGAGAAACAAGACACGCAAAAACCAAGGGAAGGGAAGAGTCATTTACGGGCAGAGAAGTGGCCTGGTGGCAAATCATAGAGAGGGACTCGGAGAATAACACGTGATGATGTTGGGGAGGGTGCTTCAGGAGCAGTGAGAAGCCCGGATAGTTGTAAGCAGAGATGTGACATGATTGGAGTGGCTTCTACAGTCATGGGCTGCTGGGGGACAAGGGGACCAGTGAGAACCAGGAACACAGGGGACCTGGAATAGGGTTATGGAGCTGAAGGGACTGGTGGCCGCAGACAAGGCTGGATGGATAAGGAGGACCTGATGCTCGGGACATCCCAGCCATCTAAAGAAGCGAGGACTTTATGCCTAAGAGCCAGGGAAACCTTGAATGGGTTTAAGCAAAGAAATCCTATGATCAGGTGTGAGTTTCAGGAGAGTGACTCCAGGTGGTGTGGTGAATGCATTTGAGAGACAAGACTGGGGTCCAGTCAGGAGGTTGCTAGAGACATGGCGGTGAAAGGTGATGTACACTGACCGAGGCTAGGAACAGGGCCTACTCATGCAACAAAGATTAAGCAATGGGCACCAGGCACTGTTGGAACAAGTCAGACAAGGGGCTGCTCCCAAGGAACTTTCCAGATCTATTTATGAGGATAGGCTTGGTGATAATTTGACAGTGAGGAATCAGTAAAAGGAAGGAGATGAAAGATCTCTCTATCCCTGTGGGGAGAGGAAGGATGCTGTTTCGTAAGACAGGGAACCTGGAAAGGGGCTTTACCAGTTGGTCAGCTTGATTCAGGACATATTGAGAATTCCAACGGCCAAGGTGGAAAGGCAGGAGGTGGATGTAGATGGAATCCAAAGACTATTCTAAGGATGCAAACTATCGGAAGAGAAAGGTTTGAACATTTCCTCGATCACTACCTGTTGGGTGTTGCAGTCAAAACAAAGCAGCACTGGAAATAATCTGCTTCCAAAGAAATAATATTCCCTGTAAAGGCCTCAGAACGCGAGGAGATGGGCTTCAATTGCCACATGAAAGAACCGGGCTTGGCATGAGAACAATCCTCAAGGACTTCAAAAATACAGAAACCTCCCATTCAGCTTCCCATTCCTCAGATTCAGGTAATCAAGTCCCCCAGCCAGGAGCATGTGATCACCACCGTCTGAAATAAGGTGGGTAGTCCTCACAGGCGTTCATCTTTTCTTCCAACACTGACTTGGAGGAAAAGTTAGATGTTTCCCTTCTGTGGATTGTGAGGCCTCTTGAACTGTCAAAAATGTTCACCAGAGATCATCAGAGAACACACAAGCTGTGTCTGGAAAGATCAGTTGGAAGACAGGATGTGTGAGATTTCTTTTTATTAGAAAGTTTGTAAGTTTTCACTCCTGCCAATGTCCTGGAAATAATGGTATCAGTATACCTGGGTCTCCTTCAAACTACGATAAAAGGGGAAACAGTCCCTCCCTTGAAGGATGGATGGGTGGATGGATGGATGGGTGGATGGACGGGTGGATGGGTGGATGGACGGGTGGATGGATATTGGCGATTCAAGTGACGAGTGAGTTCTAGGGAAAGATTTTACCTCTGAGACAAGCTGGCTTTTCCACCTTCGCTAAGCGGGTGCTCCCGCCTGCTTCTCCCTTTATTTCATCACCCGTGTTTTGACAATTCATGAAAAAGGAGAAAAAAAAAGTGTCTACGGCAAATTGAGCTCCTGAAGTAATAAACATTTAGACATACAATGTGAATTGAGTTATTGTTCTCCTCAGGATAGTCTCCCAGTGTGTTTCTCTTTTTTGGAAAGAGAACGTGTCAGGCCGTCTTCCTCCCCCACGCTCTGGAAATGGGAGTCTCCCCTCCGCAGTAATTGTTGCGAATCCTGACAATAGCCCCACGACTGGGTTATCTCACAGGAACTTCCATTTCCAAAGAGTTGAGGGGAGATTAATGCAAGAAAACTGGACTAGATCGAGGGATAAGAGCTGCACCTTCCGCCAAGTTCAGCCAAGGTAGCCTCTTCCTCCGGCTGCCAGGGTGGGAGGGGGCCTCCCGCGGCGGGTTTCGGTGGGTTTGTCGGGGACGGCGCCGGGTGCGCGGGCGGTCCTCGGGCTCCGACTCCCCGCTCCTCTCGCGCACGCCTCTGGCTCCGCGCAGCCTCTGCGGCTCGGCGGCTGATTCGGGACCTAACTTGGTCCAGATCGCGTGTGTGGCGGAGCGGGAACTGGGGGCTCGCGGGCTGCGCAGGGCCCGGGCCGGGCCGGCACGTTCATTGTTGTCCGGGGGCTAGGCCGGCTCTCGGGGGTGCCCCGCGGCGCGCGCGGGAGGCGGCGGCGCGCTCGGCCGCGCGGGACTCGCCGGAGCCGGCCTAGCCCCCGGCCGCCGGCGG